>NC_051060.1:7799166-8123333 GCF_904848185.1 Acanthopagrus latus | reverse complement strand
GAAAAAGACCTCCAGGTATTAAGAAAACTACAATCCTGTCAAAAAAAAAGAAAAAATAAATCAGCGTTTCTGTAATTATTACTTTATAGTATTTTCTAGAAATGAGTGTCTCTATCTCCAAATTAAAAAATAATAGTAATAAAAAAAGATCATGCTAAAACAGTTCATAAAGTGCTTTTCCTTTGGGAACAGGACTTGTTTCAGTTTCTTGAAGACGGTGCACCTCTCATCCAGGAACTTCAGAACTCAGAACTGAGTAAGCCTTGTGGATGAGGGGTGAAACCTCTTCAAGGAAACTGAAAGCCCAGTTGCACACGATACAGCCATTTCAATTACCATGACCTTGATGACTGAGAACCTTTACCAAAAAAAAAAACAAAAAAAAAAAAAAAAACAATAAGATGAAGATGATGAACAGAATATTTGTTATGTTTTCTAAACATCAGCAGTACGTCACTGTGAGAATGTAAGCACTTAGCTCGAGGCACCACAGTGGCTAGCATAGCTGTTCAGTCTTACAGCTCTGTTTTTTATTGCGGTCGTTTTCTCTCTTTCTTTAACAAAGTGAGTTGGGTGTTTTTCAAAATTTGTGATTCATTTCTCAGGGAATAATGCATGGATCATGATGAAAAAAAAAAATCGAGGTAGCTGATACAGTTGAGTATAAAAGCGCAATGTTGGTCCTCAGAACTGGTATGCACTCTACTAGGTGTCATTCTAGTTTATAAATGAATATTGGAGATGTTTGCAGTATTTGTCGTAAACACTTTATACATAAAAAGCCTCTCCTTCAGCTCATCAAATCCCTGCAGCCATCCATTCAGTACACACAACATTTATTACATGTCTGTCAGCCTTGGAAGACGGATCTTTCCTCCGTTGCTCTTACTTTATTCCTTTTTGTTGCCTGTTAATGGAGGTTTTTGTGGAGTTGTTCCTTCTCCAGATGGAGCGTATGAGGACTGATGGTTTCCCACTGAGCAAAGACACGTCAATTTAAAAGACATCAATTTAATTCCTTGTCGAACATTCAAAAGACATCCACTAAAGAGCCGGAATGAAAGTTTTTTCCAAGTATCTTTGAGGCATCTCTTCATTGTTCACCACTGACTTCCAAGTGATTCATAGTTCTCTTTCATAATATTTCACTCGATGTCTCACAATGGGATGCATGGCTCGCTGCAGCCCTCAGAAGCATTAATCTCATCACGCCAATCCTGATTGGCTGGTGAATGTGTCTGTCCGCCTCAGGTAGTCCCATCTACCTTAAATAACACCTGTGGACATTCAAACACCTCTTCTCACTCAGAGCATATCTCTCGTCCAGGGTTAGCTAGCTAAATTGTCAACAGACAGATATTATTTAGCCTTTGTCAGTCACACCAGATCAAACCCAGTGCTTTCCTTGCCCACCACGGCGGTTCGAGCGCCAAGCATTAGCACACCAGCTAATTTCTCGACTTCTTCACGGTTAGCACACCAGCTAACTGCCTCGACTCCCTGCCTGCACGCCAACTCGCGTCGATTGGAGGCTAAAATCCAATCACACCAGAGGGCACGGAGACTCTGGGGCCCGACTCTGTCATTGCGGGAACAAGATATCGAGGATCCAGAGTGCCTGAGAATAAATATAGCAGGAACAGACACTTCTAACTAAATACATTGAATGGAACTTGTGCATTATTTAACATGTTCCCTTCCTCCACACAGTGCACTGCACGGTTACCTAAAGGGTGCGCAATCATGAGCAACAGGCAGAGTGAAAGCCTGAGCTATTACTGCTCTTAAGTACCATTATTCAGCCTCATTCAGACATGCCTCTCTATCTCTCTTTTACTACTCTCACACTGCTGCTTTCATGGCAATCAGACTAATGAAGACGCCCACGATCCGGTGGTGCAGGTAGGTGGGTTTAAGAGAAGAGAGAGCGATAAAGACTGAGAGCGTTCGCAAAGAGGAGAGAGGTTGGAAAGAGAACAAACGGAATGGAAGAAAAGGGCACAGAAGTGAGGAGATTTTTACTATTCTTCCCCCACATGCTGAGGGTTGGGATTTAACACCTGTTTAAGTGTTGTCAGTGACCCATGCCATGATGAATATGATAGAGAAAAGAAAGATAAGGGATGAGATAGGAGAAAGTGGACAAAGGGGATGAAAATGTGGTAATATTAAATCCCAGGAGGGGGCAAATAAAGGAGACGAGTGTTAAAAGGAACGTGCCTGAGAATGTGTTGCATTCATTTATTCAGCTGCAGGTGCACATTTTCAAACTACTGATACCTACGTATCATCCACCCATTACAGAGCCGACGCTGGGCTCCGGTTCTGTTCAAGAAGCATCAGAGTGATTCCTTTAAAACCCTCTTGCCCTCCTACAGCCTCCAGGTAAGGAACTATCAAAGTGAAAAGAAGAAACTGTTCTTTTTATCATCACGGGAAGACTGAGTCACACTCTCACTCACTTCTTGTGGCTGCCGAAGAGATAATAACCCATCAGAGTGACTTTCTGTGAAAAAACAAGACAATCACCATATTTAAATGTTGAAGAATCTCATTATTTATTGAATTAGAGGGACTTGTGTGCATATTTTAAACTGCAAAATGTGACTGTTGTCAGAAATAATCTACAAAATGTTCATTAAAAAGCTTTGTTGAAGAAGTGATATAAAAAATATGCAAAAGACAATGTTGAACATCTGAATGGAAATAATCAAACAACACAAAAAATAATATCCATGCAGATTCTAATCAGTTCAGCTCTGATTGTTGTAAACTTTTGGAAGGCAGAGAATTAATTCAAGTGATGCGTGAGCAGGGAGCAGATTAACTTTTGTATTTAATTTGAAGGGTTTTTGGATAATCATTGGAGAACTACTGTTCTCTGTGTTCCTACTTGTATTGTCATTTTGGTTTGATGTATTGTTAGTATTGTTCTGCTCTTGGATCCAAACAGGCCATTCTTTCTGCCGGCACGTCAAATAATGGTGCCTGATCAGTAGCCCAACATTTCTAAATTTGAAGCAGTTGGTGCCCCTCTGAAGTCACATCTAGAAGTAATCCTGTAGTGCAGAAGGATAAAAACTGAGAGACTCTGAGTGGTGGGGTGGCTGGGGTCGGTTATTTAAAGGACATCCAGAGACGGTACTTCGTGTCCCGTTTGTGACTAACAGTCAGGAATATTTTGCTTTTGTAGCGCAATCAGGTGATCATAGGTAAATGATGTAAGTGAAGTCATGCAAATTACATGCTGTGATGTGATTTATGTCACTTATGTAACCTGCGTCACTTTTAATCTAAAGGGTGATCTTTTTCTCATATTTCATACAACATGAATGGTTTATCAGCAAGCTTTGTAGTGAAAGTCTAGGAAGATGCCTGTTAAAAGAAAAGTTTATTCCCGCCACTGTCACCAAGTGCTTGCTCATGCAGAGGCAGGGCTTCCATGGCGGCATGGGGGGGCCACTAGGGACGAACTGGGACTACGAAACAGCCCTGGACTTGGACTCGGCCGGCTCACAACAATCGGTACGCGGCGAGTCATCAACGCCTGGCCCTTTAATCATGACTCATGACACTATACCATCCAAATTACAGCAATAGCACTGATGTTGACTAGATGTTGCGTCAAGAGCATAGTATTGTAGTTTTACTTGAATATAAACAAAGAAATGGTCTCAATATGCTGCAGTCCCTCTGTCTGAATCAATACAAAACAGGTATCTGAAACACACAACAGATAGTATGAGTTATGATGAATCACAATTTAAAGATTCCAGTCCTGCATTCCACTTATGAAGGGATTGCTTACAGTGGGTTTAGCAAATGCTATATTATATATATATATATATATATATATATATATATATATATATATATATATATATATATATATATATAGTATATAGTCTATTTCTTAACATTACTGCATGTGGCATTTTACACATAAAATGTTTAAAGTGCATCATTATCATATAATCATTATTTCACTTCATTTTAATTTTTTTTTTTTTTTGCATTGTACTGAGCAACACGAGCTGGGTATAGATACAAATGTAGCAACACCTGACTAACATTTGCTAACATCAGCCAACAAGAAACTCTCTTTCTGCCTCTCTCATGTCATGTTCCATACTGTATCTGTCTGTGGAACTTCCACCAGCTCATCTCTCTGTCCCTCATCATCACAGGTGGCCCTACCATGCTGAAGCTGCACAACTGTCTGGCTCCCATGAGTCATTTCAGTTTTTTTTTCTCCCTGCCTTATCAGCCCCACCCTTGTCTTTGCGTTTTTACCGATGTTATACATATTTTTTCAAAATAAGGGCTTCACTACTACTACCAAAGAGCATGAAACAGTAGATTAGCAGAAAAGAAAAGAAAAGCAAAAACTGGCAATTACTGCGTGAAGGCCACCGGCCGTTCTGTGATTCTCCAGAACACACAGATGGCCAGTCCGCCCCTGGTATTAGTGCAACCCGAACTCTAACTCAACGTTTATCGTGTAGTGTTGCAAACTTGATCCCAGAACCTTTATTTTGATAATCTAACTGAAAGTTGCATTCAACAGTGTTAACTTGACCCTGGAGCCTTTTACATTCAAAACTGATGTGAGATGGGTAGGTACAGCATCATAGTTTGAAGTTCAGGGCCACTGACCAAGCTCCCATATTTGAGGAGTTGGGAGTGAGAACCCGTTGGATTCAAAACAGTGACTCATGTGGTGTCTGAGGTTAGAGGCTTCTACATCCTGTCAAGAATAAAAAACCTTGGTAAGAAACAGTGAATAATCTCATTCTGTGTAATGAAACTCTAAGCTTTGACTAATAAAGGCCTAATTAATCCTTTTTGACAAAAAAAGTAAGTATAGAAATATGAGTTGAGCTAAACTGAAAACAATATACGCACTTTTCAGTCACTCAGTCATGTATCTGGCGCATTACAATAACAGCTGTAACCTACTGACTTTGGCACACCTTATTTTGTCAAGAGCTGCTTAATTCAGTGCTAATGCTGGAGCTCTTGAAAAAATTGGGTACTCTCACAAGTGGAGGTTCCTCTCTCGCCAATTATGTTTGGCTGCCTTGATACGCCGGCTGAGTACAGAAAGACCAGTTTTACACTTTGGCCTGCCAACAAGTTACTCAGCATTAATGTTAATTGTTAACAATGTTTGCCATAAAAAACCATCAAAAGCTGCGGTCAGCCAATCCAGGCCAAAAATGAGAAGCAGGAAGATGAATGTGTTGTGCACTGATCTCTGCTAATGAGAGGAAGAGTTTGTGTTGAAGTTTGGAGAAGTGCAGGCCCTCGGCTTTCTTTCAGCTTAGTATCCATTACGTTTTATTTGGGAATGTCTTTTTAATACAAATAAATAAACAGATTGTTTCAGATAGGGCTCATTCCATGCCAACTCACCTAGGGCCTTCCAGTACATTTACATCTCAATTAAGGGCATTTAGCAGACACTTTTGTCCAAAGCAACTTACAGTAATTCATACATACATACAGTGATGGCAATGGCTGCCATTCAAGGTGCTGACCAGCACATCAGGAGCTGATGTGGGGTTCAGTATTTTGCCCAAAGAAACTTGGACATCCACCACCTGTGACCTCTTGATAATCAGACCCCGGCTAAACCCCCTGAGCTACTACTACACAGAATCAACATTATTAATTTGATTACTATAACCATTCAGCAGCGATCAGTTAATGAATGATGAAGGTTGCCACGTTTCCTTAGGGTTTCTAGGATGTTAAGGATAAATTTGAACCCAATCCAGTGAAAAATGAGCGACTGGTGAAATGTGCAGTACACATATACAGAATTACTAAAATGCTGTAAAGATGCATAACTTAGAATAGAATAGAATAGAATAGAATAGAATAGAATAGTTTTTTATTGCCATTGTCACAGGTACAAGTGCACTCCTGTCAGTGCATCATTCAGTGTTTAAAAAAGAACAAACAGACACACACAGTCATACACACCCAGTCATTGCATAGACTGAATAAAAAGCATTTTGAGCACAGCTATAGGATTTTACAAAGTTGTATGAATCTAATGGAAGTTTCAACATTCATTTTTTTCGAGAAAGTTATGATTTCAACAGGAAAGAGTTCTGGAATTTGGGCAAGTTGACATTTCAGATTTTATGTCAAGGCAAATACCAGACCAGACCAGTGATTAGGGTTACAACGGTATGACATTTTCACAGCATGTTAGCCATCTATCAAATAATTATTTGTTCGTGCCAAGTGATTATGTTTGTTTTTTTTGTTTTTTTTTTAAAGAAAGCTAACATCATGCGGTATATTTTTATCAGGTTCTCTGAACTCCTAAATATTGATCGTGGTTTGGCTTAAATACATGCAGGTAAAACTCCTTTAGGGAGTGGCTGAGAGATAAAGAATGAGACAGTTGTGAGCAGACTAAGACCAGGAATGAGACAAAAGAGTAAACAGGTGAAGATGAAAAGAGAGAGTAGATGATGAGTCAGTCACAGAGCTGAACATTTTGTCTAAATGCAACTTGCACGCGTATTAGCTGACCCATTAACACAGCAGGTCTTTCATTAATTAGAGCCTCAATCCTCATGTGTACAATTAAAAATTCTCAAACCTAGCAACAGTGCTGGGTATGAATACACGCACACACATTGTGGCTTTGTATGCTGCTTGTGTGTGTGTGTGTGTGTGTCTCCTGAGAGAAGTAATATACTTAACCGGTTTTTATCACTGAGTTTCTGGCAGGATACAGCCGTTCCTCTATCCGTCGTTGCCGTCACTCCCCTGCATGACACCTGAGTAGTCTCAGTCTCTCTATAGTGACTGACATGCATCGATCCCCCCGACGACGACGCTCCTCTTGATGATGTCATTGTGTAGTAATTGGATTGTAATTGGTGTTTAATGGTCTGTGTGCTAATGCCACTGGAGCCCGTCTCTGTGGAGACTCTGTCCTCAAACACAGACGTATTACGGTCCTGCAGGACTGTCATGGACTTCTGCCATCGATTTATGATTCCTTCCCGTCGCCATGATTGCATTGATTTTCCCCCGCAGTCTCTCGAGGCCTCTCTTAATTGAATATCACATGACTTTATGATGTAGTCTCTCGAGCTGACACAATAATTATATCTCGAGGGCTCTTTCACTCCAGCCAATTCAGCACTTTTCAATCCGCTGTCTTGATCCTTATCGCAATGTTATGTCGTTAACATTTATCAAGTCGATCTCACTTGTAATCTCGTGCTCTTACAACTCATTCCAGATATGCCATCACAAAGCAGTAATTTGCCGTGTGTGTGGGTTTCCCAGCCATCTTCCTGGATTTCTGTTTATAGGCCAGCAGACACATGTGGTGGCTCCCCTAAGGCATTGAAATCCATTAAGAATTCATCAGTGGCAAGATGGTGCCTTCTTAATCAATTCTGTGTGATCTTGCAGATGCATTCAGCCTCATTGACAGAGTTAGAGCGACACGAAAGTGCAAGAAATGAGTGTGGGTTTTGGAAGCTTGGTTAAAGGCTGAAGGCCATTTTTTTTGAATATTTCTTTTTCCTTTTAATTGGAAAAACACAGAAAAAAATACACATCTTAAGTGTTTAATTAATCATAAATCTTATAAAACTGCATAAAAAGTCAAATTTGTAAAATGGTTGACTACTAAGTCTCATTCCCAACTCTTTAAGGCTCAGTTAGGTAATTCTTTTCCTTAACATCTAGACAGCAATCAAAACACTAAATGATTTGGGGGAAAAAATCCCAAATAATCCATGGTCTGTGGCAGCAATAGGGCTGCACTAACTTCATTCAATCTATTTTAGAGGCCCTAAGATTTTGTATAGACAGACTACTTATATAAAAACTATACAGGTTGCAGCACTGTGTGACTCTAGTGATATGTTGCCCCATTGAGTATGCATTTAAGACATTTTGTCAGGTGGAAACAATCAGGAATCAGGGATGACGTCAGACCAGAGACACAAGAGGAAGGGCAAGTGACCTGAAACGAGAGGAGAATTATTTTCAAAATAAAACAGGAAGTTCACGAGACAGAGCCCAAGACACATTTATGTTGTTTTTTCATACAATGCATGATGCTACCACATGTTACCATGGAAACTGTTTACCTGTGGAATGTTCCAAACAGATTTTCAGTTTTTGATTAAACTCCGCCCCTCAAAAAAATCTAGAGATCAAAGACACATTCTAGAACAGAATATTTGGAATGTAGTGCTTTGGGGCTTTGATGTTAAAGGACAGAAAGTCAACAGCAGCTTCTTGAGCTGTTTGCAACTCAGTTCAGGTCGGTTTCACAGCCGGAACACAGCTTCAACAGCAGTAGAGTATCGTCAGCAGTAGTAGTAAATCTTCAGCAGTAGAAGACAAGATCTTCAACATTAGAACATTTTCAACAGCAAACGAACAGAGAGGAAAAATGCAGAACCAGCTGCAAAGAGAAATGTTCGCCACCAACTTCAACACCCGAGCCTCCAACTGTCGGTGTGAGTCTTTTGTCCATGAGGACGAATTGGCAGAGTTGAGGAAAGAAAATGCTGATTTAAGAAATCAGATGGAGGTCCTTGCACTCAAAAAGTACACTTCTGACCGCAAATGTAAAGATGCACTGAGGATCGTCAGAGAGTTGAAGTATGAGTTAGAGTTGGCAGACTCTTGTGAGGCTGAAATCAGGCAGAAATTGTATCGCGCACACCAGGAGCTCAAAAAGCAACGTGCTTGTGCAAATGGGATGACGTGGTCTAATCCTGAAGAGCAATCAGTGGCTACACAAACCGACGACACAGAAATTTCTGAGCTGGTTGAGAAGCAGCTGCAGAGCCATCGGACACAATGGAAGGGCGAGAGGACTAATCTCCAGAACACCATCGAAATACTCCAGCAAACGCAAAAGGAGAAGCAGGAGGAGTGGTCCAACACTGTCCAGAAGGCTGTCAAACAGCAGCTGCAGAGCCACATGGCACAGTGGCAGGACGAGAGAACCACTCTCCAGAACACCATCAAAAACCTCCTGAAAACACAAAAGCAGGAGGAGGGGTGGTCCAACACAGTCCAGAAGACCACCACAGAGCAGCTGCAGAGCCACATGACACAGTGGCAGGACGAGAGGACCGCTCTCCAGAACACCATCGAAAACCTCCAGAAAACACAAAAGGAGAAGCAGGAGGAGTGGTCCAACACTGTCACAGCAGTCGAGAAGACCGCCAAAGAGCAGCTGCAGAGCCACATGGCACAGTGGCAGGACGAGAGGACCGCTCTCCAGAACACCATCGAAAACCTCCAGCAAACACAAAAGGAGAAGCAGGAGGAGTGGTCCAACACTGTCACAGCAGTCGAGAAGACCGCCAAAGAGCAGCTGCAGAGCCACATGGCACAGTGGCAGGACGAGAGGACCGCTCTTAAGAACAGCTGTGATAAACTCCAGAAAACGCTGATGGAGAAGGTCCAAGAGTGGTCTGAGAAGAAGCGCAAAATGGAAACACGGATTGACGAATTTGAGCAAAAAATGATTGAGGCGCCCAAGAAAGAGTCAAAGAAGAATAGTAGAGGCTTCTTTGGCAAACTGCTCAAAACCACCTGAATGGAGTCACCGTGTTCTCCAGGTTGTTGTTGGGTTTTCCCCGGGTGCTCCGGTTCGCCCACTGGCAATCGCCTTTTAAAAAAAAAAAAAATATGTAAACAACAACTTGGAGAATCGAACAGTTGGACCCCAAAGCCGTCCGTGGAGGGGGGAAATTTGAGGGACATACTCCTTGGATTTTTGTAATTAGGGATTTTTGTTTGGCAAATTATCATTACAATAAATATTGGATTGTTATTGCAACCAGAACATAAACATAGAACAAAAAGAACAATTAAATGTTGATTAAATGTATCACAGAGGACAGTGCGTCAGTATCAAAATCTGAAGTTCGTGAGTTCAAGCCTCACATGAAGCATGCATTGTTTTTTTTTTCCTTTAATCGCCCTCCAGGGGCCAGATAAAGTTTTGTTTGTTTGTTTTTTTCATTATTGAATTACTGTCTCAAAAATGAATAGTCAAGTTATATAACTGTCAAAACTGTCATGCTTGGTACCTCCATATCTTCATTGCTTTTTTCATATTACGTATGTTGTCACGTAAAAAGACGTGGACAGGTTGCTTGTCTAGTGCGCATACCGGCACGTTGTAACTCTAAAGTGGAGTTAATGTAATGTAATGCCAATATGGTAGAACATGCCAGGGATTCAAAGACTCCAGGTGACAAAGAAAACCCTGATACTCTACCACAGAGATGAGCTGGTTATCCAGAGCGATTCATTTAATCACCCTCTCTGTAATATATTTGCCATGTTGCTGCCTCGGGGATATTTCTCTGCCCTTTTGAAAGTATCCACGAGTGTTTGGTGCTTCGGTGTGTTCGCCTGGATTACTTAAGTGTTTTTTATTTGCCGTATCAAATGTGTAGTGTTAAATGCAGCTCTTCTGTAAAACCCCCTCACGCAACAGTCATATTGCAGATGTTACATGTCGCCGTTGGACTACTTTCACTTTCCAATTTTATCCACAGGTTTGCCAGAGTAACATTACGCACACGTCTGCGTTCTGCCAGAAATTGTGCTCGGACGTAAAAAAAGAAAATAAAATCAGGCTTGGGTCCACATTCAAAATTCAATCATTAGTGTCAGTGATGTCATGCCGCATGAGTTGTTTCTGTATGGAGTTGAGACGGTCTGATTCTGTACTCCCACATAACGGTAGTAAATACTAAGCTGTTATTTTTCCCATTTGTTTTGGAATATTATAGATCTGAAAAAAATAATGAGAATGAATAAATAAATAAATAAATAAATAAATAAATAAGGGCTGTCAGGCGATTAAAAAAGTTAATCTAATTAATCGCATTTTAATCTCATAGCTGTAAAAGGTACCCAAATAAAGAATTCAAATTCTAGGACATTAAAAAATTGTATTGCATGACTAATCAATTGAATACACTAACAAGAGAAGAGTTGATATCCACATTTTTTTTGGTGAAGTGCGTTTCATGAATGAAATTTAAAAGAAAATGGTCAAGCACATCCCAGCAAACCAATTAGGCCAGGTGCATTATTCAAAAATGCAATACAAATACACTTGAATAAATAAAATTCAGAAATAAAATAAGACTGAGTCTCAAATAGGCACTTAAGCAGACTCTCAATTCAAAATGAGCACTAAAGATGACTCAATACAGCAATTCAAAATGAATACCAAAGCTGACTAAATACAGCAATTCAAAATGAATAGTAGAAGTATAAGGCTGTGAACAGTGACATACAATTTGTCTTCAAAATAACAACTTCACATTGCACCCCATTTAGAACTGGGTTCTTAGCGGGGGGCTTTTAATTTGAAAGTAGCGACTGTCCTTAGCTTGCCAACACAACAACAAGCTAACACAACCAAACAGCTACAGAGACCGAGGAGACGCTGCTGCTCCTGGATCTCTGCAGCTGTCCAGTTGTTCATCTTAATGTCCGTGGATGAAGTGATGGACTGACTGCTGTGATCAGCTGTTTCTTGGTTTTAAAACTCCTCGGCTGTGGGTCGCACAACAGTGCGGCACATTTCTGCCTCGTTTTTAGATAGTAGGTGACGCGGAAATAAGTGTATCATCCGAGGCGGAAAATCGGCGGACCAAAACAGACCCCCAATTTGCCGGCCTCTGTCTAAAACCGCGGACCGAGCCGCCGAAAGGACTGGCAATTTGGCGGCTTGGTGCTCTATCTAAAAACAGCTCATGTCTGTTGTCACCCTGCTTTGACTAGCAATGCAGGTGGGAAGTGACGAACACGTCCGGACAAGTTCCTCAGTGCTAGTGCTACCATGACGTGCCACTGCCAAGTAGCCTACGAGTCATTCAGTGGGCCAGATTTAAAATGCTTGCATTGAATTGCCACTCAGAATTAATTGCGTTGATTTTAATAACACATTAATTTGCAGTGTAATTAATTAATCTAATTAACACGTTAAACTGACATCCCTAGTTTATATGACTTTTTTTTTTTTATTACATCTATTCATGCTTGAATTACCTGAATTACCAGTCAGTTGTGTTTCAAATTCAGATTGTGGAAAACTACCTGGCAAAAAAAGTGATTCTGATTACGCTCTGATGACACTTGTGTGTCTGCGTCACATGCCCGATCACTATACTGTACAAACACAAATAGATGTAGGTGGTGTTTACCAGAAAAGAAGCACCAGTAATGTTCTACTTTTCAACGAGATGCTCTCTTCATGGAAGCTCTAACATGGAAAATATCATATCACCATGAGTCCAATAAAGTATTCTGTGAATCACTGAGGGTAACAAAAACTTTTTCTTTCTTTTTTTTTTTTTTAAAATGCACATAGTAGGCCCACCACTAATCTTGTTGTTTTAGCTTTTAGATACTGATGCTCTTGTTTAATAGGACGGGCCTGCCACCAACCCACAGAGTCAGTATTTGACGAGTTGGGAACAAGACTCAACAATCATGTATCTTACAAATTGGACCTTTAATGGCCGAAAGCATTTTTGTCCACTAACGCATTAGTCCTGACTGGTTGGTCCAACAACTGTCATAAGTCCAGCTCAAGACATAAGAGAAAAATGGCACTACTCAAAGTCAGTACAAGTGTGAATAAAGAGCAGTCATATAATATATAAATCCCAGAAGAGCCAGTGTTCCCCTATGTCCCAGCGAGGCATCCTAACAGACTACCAAGACATTTTAGAAAATGATGTGCTTACAACTTCATGGCAGCTTTTTGGGGAAGGAAATTTCCTATTTCAACATCAGAACAACCCTGTGCACATAACCAGATCAATAAAAAAATGGTTTTGCTAACAATACCTAACTTATGTGATGTTTTTGTGGCTGCACTGGGGCAAATCCCTGCAGCCACAGTCGATCGACAGTCGCTATCATCGGGGGGGGGGCGCGCGCTCCTCGCCGTCAGGCAGGGGACGGACGGACGCTCGCTCGTCACCCTCACCTGCTACAAAGCAGCTAACACTGAAAATGAGTATAGTGGCGCTGAGCTGGCAGTATAGCGGTGCAGTGCCACCGTTTCACCGTCTGGGGAGAACCCTGCTACAAACTCTGAAAACACTGAATGTCACAAAGTTGAACACTCCAACCCAATCTTCACAGTAATTGTAAGATCAGTTTTTGCAAACCAAGGATAAGCTGAAATGTTACTTTTCTTTCGGTTTAATTTTCCATTTTATCTTGTGATCATGTTTTGACTTAAAATATCTGTTTTATCGCCACAAACATGGCTAGAAATTGCCGCAAAGGTCTCCCTGAAAATATTCAGTGGTTTCCCACAAACAAATGTTGAGTAAACATAAAATTTACTAAGGACTAGTGAACGGTCAATCTGGGACATATTTTTATGTGTGCTGTAAACCCCAAAATGCTAATCATTTCTTTACCGTACTCTACTATTCCTCCAGCTGGGTCTGCTAGTGCTGTAAAGCTGCTCTCCTTTACGACAGTCAGGCACTATAGTCTAAGCATTTTACTACAAGTAAAACTGTGGGTCCATGCAGAGAGGTGCAGAAGCACCTCTGCAGCTGCAGCTGATTCCAGCTGACATTCTGGGAGAGGTCCGGTCCACCCAGGATCGGTCACCAATTCATTTCAGGACAAACACATACAGACAGACCACCATTTGGGCCGCTGTATGTCTGCAAGTATCCTTGGACAAGATGCTTGACCCCAAATAGCTTCCGATGGTTCCATCGGTGTGTGTGTGGGTGTGTGTGTGAAGGGCTGAGCATTTAAATATCACTGGGTCCTTGGGATGGGAAGGACTGTATTGCACCTGATAAGCAGGTCAGCATTGTCTACACTAATGCCTAACAGTCCCATTTTGTGCTACGATTTCATGCGTTATTCCCCGAGAAGAACAACCGATCTTGGAAGGCTAAGAACATGAGAAAAAAATTCCCGGGTCTGTCCCTTTATCCACACCAAAAGTTAACAAGGTCCATTCTGGACTGAGACACGTCCTTGATCCAAGTTTCGTTGAAATCCATTCAGTAGATTTTGTGTAATCCTGCTGACAAACCAACCAACCAAAAAAATGGAACTGAAAAGGGAACGAAAACCTCGGTGACGGGCATTATTTTCTTGCTAATGTGAGTACTCAAGACGACGGGGGTTTTGTAGAGTTAGACCTGAAAAGCAGCATGACCACAGAACATCAATAACAAACAACTGCTACTGCAGGTGAGCTCTAATCTCTTTCTCTCTCTATCATTCACTTGAACTCTCCACCTCTTCATCTGCCTGCTGATTACGGTTCACGTCTTCTGTTGTCGGGCCTTTACCGCCGCTAAATGAGGTTGCCTGAGAAACACTTTAGAGTTCGGCCCTCGGGAGGCAGGGAGAGCCTTTTCTAACTTTTATCTTTAATAACGCATAAAACGTTGCGCTCAAAACGACGAGAACAAAGCTTCTCTGGTGTTCACGCATGAAAGCGATGGGAGAAGAGAGGCGAGAGAAGACGCAGAAGAGGAGAACAGAGTGTTTATTTTAGTAATGAGCTCTTGTCTTCACAGTTTCCGCTTCCAGCTGGGTCTTTTTGTTCTTTGGGCTGCGTTTTTCGTGTACACAGTGGATTTAACCAAAAAAGGTACTTTACTTTGTTATGACTGGAGTTGCCAGATCCCTTCGTAGAGCGAGCTGCGTTAACGTGGCCGAGGGGAGCTCTACGGCATAGAAACTGACTACACCCGGCAGTGGAAGCACAACATCACATTTACTTACTTTACCTGGTCTTTTAAAATGACCTCAGACCTTCAGGAATATTTTTTTTACTGTGACTGCCGTGCATTTGACGCAAGTCTGTCAGGATATTTGCTTTAAGAACAAAGTCTGACAATCTGGCAGATATTAGCCACAGTTTTTAGTACTTCAGAGTCACTAAATGGGAATCACTGAGCATCACAGATTATGTAACATTGTCTTTTTTTTTTTTTTTTTAGTTCAAGGCTTCTTCTCTCAGGCAGAACAGAAACCAGAGGCAGGGGAGGTATAAATTGTCCTGAACTGCAGCTGGTGCTAATCATAGGAAATGTCAACAAGCCAGGTCTTTATCCCAGGTTCTGTTTTCTCATTATTGCCGTGTTCGCTTGACCTATTGTTATCTCTGTCTCTTATGGCAAACAGGGATAGTGTTATTATGTGATGAAGCAGCAGAATGCAGGGCAGCCTTTGGGAGGCTCGTCACATCTGTTGATTCAGCCTGCTCAATGAACTGTGAGCAAAGTGTTCACATCGATTTGTGCTGGTGCAAAAAATTCCGCAGGCTTTTCTTCAGATTCAAGTGTAGCTCTGTTTGAACACAATGGAGGAGTTACCCTGTGTATGTGTAAGTCGGGCCAAATCCTAAAGTTCCTCCCATAAGGCCTTAAGCTCTGAACCCTCAAAGTCTTTGTTGACATCAGCTGATAAGTAAGTGCACTCTGTGATATTTCCCTTTACTTTGTGGGTTTAGGGTTGTTTATTTTATGATACAAGATATATATATATAACAAAAGAAACAATAAACAATACACACACACACACACACACACACACACACACAGGTATACATAAATGAGACACCTTCTGTCAGATGTTTCAAGGAAAAAAGTTGCTAAAAGTCTGCAGAAATGTTCACTTACGGAAAGTGACCATAAAGAGCTCAAAAGGTCTGCGAGAGAGCCATCTTGCACTTGATGGTTTGACAATGGGACAGCCCTAAATGCTGGTTAGGAACACCCGTCAAAGGATGTGAGTCTGTAAGTGTGGACATTGGGACATGGCCTTCTTATTAATGGTTTCTAAGTAGAGAGGGACGACATGACAGCTCCCCAACAGTGAAGCCAACACATTTCATCCCCTCCATGCAAGCAGATGAGATACAGGCAACACTTTCATTTGGGGTGTCCAAGTGTTAATTTCCCTTTTGAGTTTGCTTTTAATTATTCATCTGATGCTATAAAACGGGGGTGTGACAGTTGAGCCCTGCGTGAGCGATTGATACATTAGCTACACACTTGCCCTAAATTACATCACCAGCAAAAATTTGCAGCGCTTTTGTCGGAGGGACGGTAAGAATCCATGTTGTCAGAGGTCAAAAGTTCAGAGGTTCAGAGGAACTTCTCAGAGGAACTTCTCACAGGTTGGGAGGCTGGATGAAACACTCCACAGTGCAAACACCTCTACCGCAGGAGGGAAAGTGGGACAGCACTTGGGAGAGTTCATTTCAGGAGCAAGGGACTGTGAGAGGCTCTGTGACATTGTTTTTTTTGTTTTTTTTTTTCCTATAATGATGCGCTTCAGTTGGCCGGCACCTTGTCACATTGTTTTATGTCCGTCTCCCGACTCTCCTGTTTGGCCTCACAGTGGAGCCGAAGCTTTGTCTCGCAAAGTGAACACACCAGACGTTCCGCACATAAATATGACAAGAAAAAGACACCTCTTCTGTGTATCCAGAATTAATACCATGAAATACACGGGTCATTTAGGTGTCAGAAAGTGTACCAACACAGACAGTGTTTCAGTAAATCTGGGTCTGTGCTCCAGCGGTATTGATTCAAAGAGAAACAATGAGGTTAAAGTGCTGACTTTCAGCTTTAAGGTTGTTTGAGGATGTTCTAGGTTTTAATGAAATGTAGCAGGACGGTGATCGTCTCTGTAGAGAAAATCCAGCCAAAGTTTTGTATTACCAAAAATTCTATTTTTCTTGCCCAGCTATGTCAGGAACCTGACCTTAATCCGACTATTTCAGTGTTCAAGGCAAAAAAGAGGCTCAAAACAAGAATGTAGACAAGATGCTGCACTATCAACCTGGTAGTAGGTACAGATATACACATGTTTCTGTACTGTTTTTGGTCTCAAACGATTTAAAACGTCTCTAAATGTAAAGTGTAAGTACTTTCTTTCTCATAAAATCACTTTGAATACTAAAAAGTGCTCCCTTTGCCATCACTGTTAACCTGTTGCCAATGTTAAATTCCAACTGGCATTTCCTGAAACTCGCTCTGGTGTCAAAAGAGTCAGTGCTTCATATTAAAATCCTCATTAAGCACCTCTAACATGGTGGCAAGGAACAGCCGCATGAATGCAAAAACATAAATAAAAGCCGGCTGCAGTTGATCAGTGACAAGCGAAAGCCAAGCCAAGCCATTTCTCAAGAGAGAAATAAATCAATGTGTTCTTGTTGACCACCCATCACTGCTAACACAGATTGTTGTTATGAGGTAAACAAGCAAAAACACTCCTGAGCATAATCGATACTGGCTGGATCATATGTGGTTCAATATCAGATGCACTTACACGTTGGGTATTAGTGCTACGGTGAGAGTAAAAGGCAGGACATGTGATCAGTTACATCAGTGTTTGGTTTGGTTACAACAGCACGAGGTCAACTCACAACCCCGAGAGAAAAGTGTACAGCATTTGAAAAAGGGCCAGAGATAAATGTCATACATGTAACTTGATTTTATGGATCAGAGAACTAGTTTTAATCGGACACTATACGTCAAGAAGATTTACTCTCAACAAAAATATAAACACAACACTTGTATTCTCTCCCATTTTTTCACAAGACGGAGCAAAAACAATTTTTCTGTGCGCACAAAAGCCTCATCTCTAGACTGCTGGCGAGCAATTTGCTAATGTGGACGTTGTGAACCACAGTGGTGGTCTGAGCAAGCATAAGCTACACACAATGATAACGGGTCCATTCTTTTCATGGCATTTTGAATGCGAGGGGCCACCAAGACAAGTTCCTAAGGCCATCTGTCCACCTGCCACAGTGTTTAAGGAGTACCTTGAGTATCTTGTATCTAGAGAAGTGCTCACACACACGGAGTCTAACAATTTTGTCCTCACAATCCGAGAGAAGTCATCATTTTGTGAAATTCTAAAAAACTTTGAAATCAAGAACAGTGTTGAGAGGAACTGGATCGAAGTGTTGAGAGTAAGTCGGATCAATGTGATTAAAGCCAAGACACAACTTGCATATATTACTTTATGCATTTAACCTCGAGGCAGAGGTTTCAATATTTGTATAAAGCCAGACATACAGCAGACCATCACAGCTTTAAACTGTATTCATGAAGAAGACTAGAAAAAAAAGAGGAGGTCGCAAAACGTGGTGTATTTTGTTCCTTATTCTCAGAGCTTGTTTACAGACAGAGGTACCAGCATACATCAAGAAATATGCACGAGAATAAAATATTCTGCATCTTCTATATCAGAAAAGATGCGAACGGAAGATTAAATTTAGCAACAGAGTGACAGCAGTACAAAGAATAAAAGGGCACCAGTGTTTCCTCTGCCACTTTCCCACAATAGAAGCTTGACTGTTTCCCCTCGTGGACCGGAGAGTCAAACACAAGGACATGAATGATTCAACATCTGGCTTCTCCACATCTTTCTACATGTATCTGCTGCACCAAAGGGAACTACAGACACACATAACAGCTCCTGTTCCATCGTGCCTTCATAGCGTTTGCTCAGGTTTCAAGCTATGCATCAAAACATGTGCAGCCAGGAGGACCAACTGGCCACGAGATTTAATCGACTGTCCTCAAAATCACTGTGACGTGTCATTTAGCTGCAGGAAATTCTGCAACACCCAAAATGAATGAGATGGTATTATTAGTAAGGAAAACAGCTGCTGTAGTATTTTTTTAATTACATTTAAAAACAATTAAATGAAATTCATCAGGAGACAATAGTTTGACTCATGGTATGCTTAAAAATTTCAACAGCCCAGACTTCACATTTGAGTGTTTAAAAATCAAGCTACTGCCAGCAGCCAATTAGCTTACCTTGGCAAAGAGACTGAAAACAGACAGAGTCTTCAGTGTCTCCCCCTGGTTTACAGCTTTGGGGACGGGCCACAAGAGGTGGGGTCACATTTGTCTGACAATCTTTGGTTTTAGACTCAAGATATTTAATTGCACGATGGAAGCAATGAGTGTGTGCCATTTGTTCATTGTAACAAGCTAGCTAGGCTAACCGTTTAGTGACCACTTTCCTAGATTAATTTCTAAAGAGAGAAAAAAAAAGAGACCCAAACTTAGGACATCAAGGCTCGCTCTGTTTACAAAGCTATAATCCAAAAAATTCAAAATTCAGGCATCAAAATGGCTGGCAACAACAGGGCAGGGAACAAAACCAGGCCAAAGAGAATCTGAGACTGAACCAAAGAGATGTATAATGAACAAACTGAAGAGTGACAAAAGCAGGAACACTTAAAGGCACAAGGGGACAAACAGTCGGAGCAGGCAGCAGACACAGGAAACACGAACGAACAAACGGGTGAGGGAAACCCTGACTTAGATCTACTGTAGCTGATTAACAATTGAAAAACGGGTGAATGGGAATAAAGGCAACAAAAACACAAAGACAGGAACTGTGAAGCAAAATGTGACACACAAGGATAAAACCTACAAAATAAAACAGGAAGCAACTATGACAGTCAGTTATTGAAACAATTCTTAACTGACATTACAGTGCTACAGTAAACACACTAAAACAGTAACATTATGAAATATAGAGAGAAAATCCAGTTACTGTGCCACATGAACCTAGTAGCACTTATTATCTGTGACTTATGCAACAGTAACTAAGATAACAGCGGAGGAAGAGTGGGTAATGGTAAGGGAAACAGTGCCCAGAGTCTGTTGAGATGTAACCAGCTGTCTCCCCCCCACCCCGTTTCGATTCTTTAAGCTAACCGCTAAAGCTGCAGCTGCAGCCTCTATTCATGTCAAAGTGGAATTGATCTTCTCCTACTCTCAGGCAGAAAGTGAATAACTGTATTTCTCAAACTGTCAAACTATTCTTTGAGGTAACACCAGTGTCCATAAAGCTGACAAGAAAATGAAAACCTAGAGCTCCTGACAAAAATACACCACCTGTGAGATGGCTTGAGGATCAAATATGACCGTTTCCAGGGGGAAATGGGCCTTTAAACACCTTCTACTGTCAGGAAAAGATCACCTTATATCCGACAAGATAACCAGGAGTATTGTTTCCCTTATTTCTAAGAAGTACACATGATCACTGTGGGTAGAAAAAGGGTTAACAGCTGGACTCTGGATTTATAGTATTTCTTGGATATATGGTTTTAGAAATCCCGATTTTCTCCTATCAGCTGTTCTTATTCCACATCCTGTCCTCAATTTCCTTCTCTCTCTTTTTTGCCTTCCAGTTGTCCGCATGTTTCCTCACAGCTGGCGTGTTGTCACATAACCATGGGCAGGCGCTTTTCTGGATAATTTTCCCTCTCTTTGTTCTTCAAGAGCAGAACGGCTTCAAGATCATGCCAGCAGATTAAATTGAATTGATCACTACTTCAATGCCTGCACTCAACACAGACATACAAGTGGTGTTGGCAGCTGTCTCGAAGGCCTCGTGGGATTTTTGCTGCCTGAGGTATAATTAAAAAGGCAGGACTGGACCGGAGCGCTGAGGCTGAGAGTAACAGAACACTAAATACAAAGAATAACACTCTGCAAAGTCTAACACTGGTTAAGGTCATTTCAGAAAAATCTTCCTTCTCAGGAGACAAGTCCACTGATTTATATTTTAAATATATATCTCAAACATAAACACAAGATAAAACATTTGTAATTGTTATACCTGTGATAACCTGTAATAACAGCTTAAAATTCATTTTAATGATGCAATGACTTTTAATAGCAAGAATGGTGCCTCTTCTTTTAGAAGTCCACACCCCAAATCCCTGCTCTTGCCCTAAATAACTTGGGCGAATCTCTGGCAACAAGTGCTTTACAGCACTGCCTCACACATCCCCAACTATGTCAATGAAACTGGAGCATATTTCAAGGAGAAAATGTTTTCAGGTTTTTTTTTCCCCTCAAGTCCTCTTAATTGCTCTGCCTGAACACTGAGATTTACCTAGTTTTTACTGTTGAAACCGAAAGTCATTGCTAAATGTGGAGTAGCTGTCATTAGCTAGTTAGTGAGTGCAGTTAGCTGTGCAGCAAGGTGAGTGACTCTGCTTGGAGCACTCGGGGGGATTTTTAGTATTTACCCTGCTAGGTTTTCAGGCCTGCAGTCAGCAATGCTGGCAAGGGAACGGCACAAAAACTAGAGCTGGGCAAGCGGGCAATGAAACCAGGCTCAGCAGCCTTTACAGGCATCACAGCATAGGAGCAAAGACCAAAGAGGACATGGACGGAGGAATCTTGGCATCCTCTGTCAATGCCTGAGAGACTGACCTAGCAAAAATTAAGAAACGGATGAATCTTGAAATGGATTTTAATCCTTGTCGAAAGAAAGGCTCGCCTGATTTTTGGCTGTGTTAGCAAAAGATGGACAACTTGTACAGCTGTTAATATTTACAACAGTGGGGTGTTAGTTGACACATTTTAATCCTTTACTGTTGGGATGTCAAACTGTGACAAACATTCAAGCCTTTTCAAGTCCTTTGACCTGAAACTAAATGTAAAGTTCAAATCCATATGTTAACAACAAGGCACAATCAGTTGTATTAAAGACAACTATGCGACCTTCTTTTATCAGATTCAACAGATTTATCGTATCTCGCTAACAGATGCCTGAGCGTGACCAAGACAATTTTAAATCTAGGCCTGGCTTTTAGTCATTGGCAAGAGCTTTGTAAAATAAAAGGCTGCAGGGGAGACAGACCTGCATAGACTTCCTTCTTGCTAGTTTTTGATGGTCACAAATGCATGACCTGCGCAGCCATCATTATTCACAGCAGTGGGGTGTAAGTAAACTGCAATTACAGACAGTTAAATGACCAAGATCAAGACACATCCAGGTGGCCAGATTAAAACTTGGTAGACTCCAATCAGATTTATCTCACTTATCTCACACGTGCCTGTATGTATGACCTGAAACAAAGAAACAAACAATAGATTTTTAAAAATCTTACCAAATGACTCCACTCTAAACATGATTCATAAATTCAGCGCCGAGACATGCTCTGTTTTAGTGTTATCAAGGCCAGCAGCGCAGACAAACTGAGAATGTTTGACTTTGGCAGTGTTTACAAAGACAGTCGCACAATGACGGGACTCCGCATTAATTACGAGGCTTAATGACTCAAAAGAAAAGCTACCAAAGAAAATCTGAGGACATTTTAAAACATCCGGAGGCTTCAGTCAGTGGGTACAAGTCTCACTCGCTCAGATGGTTATCAGCAGTCACGTAAAAAGCATACTGAAGTCAAGTTAAAAATAAAAGATTTATTTGGCGGGGACTTTGCGTTAAATAATTCAAGGCAGAGAGGAGCTCTATTAGAGGGTAACAGGTTGATGGACTGCTAAACAAGGACTGTGAAAGGCATTCACTGATAGCAGCCGATCTCAACAGCGATTGATCAATAGAGGTAACATCTCTGTCAGGCTTTAAAAGGTCGAGTTTACTCACTGCAAGATAGTTGTTTCATTATTTCAGCATTTTTCAAAAAACTGTAATGCATTATAAGTCACATCCTCTGTGTTAAAATATTTATATTACATTGATATTTTAAGAATATCTACTGTGTTAATCAGATTTAACCAACTGTTGTTAGGAGTCAACATTTGAGTGAGCGAGTGAGGACTTGGATTTGGAGTTGGAAGCGGACCATTATTAAAGGACTGGGACAGAGATCGGGTCCAAAACATCTGTTACTGGGGCCGCTAACATGTTGACAAGTGAGCCTCGGGGTGCTAGTAGGCTGATTTAGTTACCTATGGACGGGCTGGTATTTGTAGCGTCATTTTCACTGTACAGATATGTTCTATATCAATCTTGCTATCAAACTCTAAGCAAGAAAGCAAAGAGGCCTGTTTAAAACAAGTCAAACTATTTCTGTATGTTTTGTGAGCAGTGTTAAGTGTTGCCCAGGGTTTCGCCTCTCAGGCTGCAGAGAGTGTGCCCTGATTAGCAGATTGGCGGAGGTTGACGGGGCTGCACACAGCCTGACTGGACCCTCTTCAGACACCAAGCATAAGAAAAACTACAGCTGATATCATTTTTTGTTTCTTAACTCTTCGTCTTTAAAGAATTATTTTCCTCCAGAGGAAGTTTAATGTGTACGAGAGAAGCTTCGTTTGCACTAAAATGAATAATCAGGGTATCAGTGGGAGCGTCACATCCCAACATGTCCAATTAGCGATGAAATTGTGAGAATGAAGCAGGGACTGAACTCGCACACAGCCACAAATCCAGACAGCAAAGCAGATGCAGATCCAGCTGTTAGAGTTTCTCCAGAGAACAGCCTTTGAAAAGTATCAAGTGATCATCCAGCAAAACTGTTTACAGATATTTAAACAGCTATAAAAGGCAGGATTGGTTATGATGTCGGGCACAGACAGCAGGTGAAATAATGTAGAGTACAGACGACAAAATAAACCATATCTTTATTTTAGGTCATCCGTGAATCAAGTTTATTACAATCTAATTTCCAAGTGTGGGTCTAAAAATATGTTTAAGAGTTGACTGTTAAGCAACATGGAGCGCACCAAAGACTCGGCTGTGTGGAGATACTTCACGCTTGCCGTGCCGACTAGTTTGACTAGTTGAGGGCTTCCGTCGCCTACTTGGAATGCCAAGATACTCTCTTCCATCACGTAAGTATTTTTCACAGAACGGTATACAGTTTATTATTAATTCAAAAATGGTATCAGATTGGTATCGGGTAACGACAAATACACAAAGCCCAGGCATCGTTATCGGGACTGAAAGAGTCGGATCTGTGCATCCCTACTAGTGATGGATCACAGATATATTCATGGACACCACCGGAAACCTGTGTTGGAGGGTCCAACGTCGTGATTAATATCACATGGGCTGCTGGTGGGTGAAATAATACATCTCATTAGTGAATAAAACATCACATTACCCGCACAATGGGAAATTATATCAGTGCATATCTCCGTCAGCAGAGCTGTGCACAGTTATGCACGCGGCACATCAGCTGACTTGATCGGCTGCTGCCGTGATCAGAAACGGACGTCTCATTTGTCACATAACATATTTCCTCAGTCCTCGGTCCTTTCTCCTCTTGTGGTTTCCTCGCTTCTCTTCCCGAGTCATCGGTGGGCAGGACTAAGACGCAAAGAGAAGACGCAAGTGAGGGAAATGTGAATTCAATTTAGGTGAAATGGGACACACCTCTCCAGGCTCTGTTGTGTTTTTAGCCTCTAGTTAGCATCACTTCTACATTGTGCAAATATGTGACATGAAGATGAATGTGATGTGATGTAATAAAGAAACAGAATTTAAGGCGGTGACTACTGACCAGACACTTTAGGAGCAGATTTCTCTGTTGAAGAGAGGAGCTCCCATTGGTGAGGACTTGACATTTTAACTTTTGGGACCTTTGATATGCTCAAGAACCTATATAACACACTGACAGAAAGGAAATACACAAAAGCACAGAAGCTCCCCTCTAAAACTTTTTAAAATGCAGCTGTGGTTGTATTACCATTGCAACAGCTCGTCCGATTTGAGGCAGCCAGGCTTCCTTTTTTTCCTCAAATGAAGTTTTTAACATGAACACCACCTCAGTGGGAGCTCCACTGTAATTATTAATAACCTTTGCAAAACAGTGCGTTCCATTAAAAATATAAGTTGAGTAAATGCCACAAAAAAGGGGGAGCAAACACAAAACAACAAAACCTTCCCCGACATTTCCTCTCTCCCTCTGTGGCCGTGCCTCTGACAGATCTAATTCAGCTGTTTCTCTCAAGGTTACGTAGAGTGCATAGATCTCTGCTCAGAAGCCATTACTCAGGATCTTTCCGGAGTCGCTGCAGCGCTATTTTGTCACAGCAGAACGGAGACGGTGGCCAAAGACCAGAGCCAATATTAGTAATGCACTCTCCCACCGACTCACTGCTTATTGTGTGAGTGCGTAACAATGACAGCGAGCAAGCCGATGTATCTTAATTTATTCAGGCACTCACCAGCTTTGCCAGTTACAACTAAAATGCCAATAAACACATTCTTCACATTAATGAGTCGGGACGGAGGGAAGAAAATGCAGGGAGCGAATGAAGGAGTGAGGATAATAGCGTAAGACACGAAAGACTGGAAAGAGTGTGGCCATGAGTGTAAAGTTAAAAATCATCTCTCTCGTTCCGTCTTCCTCCTTCCGTCTTCCGATATCTCCAGATGTCCAGAGGCGGGTGAAAATGTGGCTCAGAGGAGGAGAAATGTAGGAAGCGAGTGACAGCGCCAGCAGTTATAAAGATGACTGATGTATGTAGCAGATGGAGAGTGTTTTATGACCTGTACCGGCACTCCATTTAAGCGTGTGTAAAATTGATGGCCAACCATAATTGACCTCTGTTGCCACGGCGGGACTGAAAGCTGTTCCTCCACTTTGAGCGGAGAGGGGAGTTCTTTTTCCTCTCTCTGACACGGGGGGAGCGCTTGATTTATGTAACTCTGCGGCAGGTTGGCGTTTCAAAATCACAGGCTTCTGATGGATTTTTTTTCTGTGCGGGGAGAAGAGAGGAAGATGACAGAGGAGGAACCCATGAATGAAAAAGGCAGGGAATATGAGGGAGGACAGGCTGGGAAGGTAGATAAATAGAAAGTGGATTCAAAGGAAACGAAGGCGGGAAGGGGAGAACGGGAAATGGAGAGAGGGAACTAGAAGCGGAAAATAGATAGTGAAACAAGGTGGGAAAAGACAGAAGAGACAACGATGGGAGGACTTAGAGGAATATGCTGGGGGGGGTGCACGATTCAGTAGATTTGTAGCAGTCGACGGATATTTGTCACCATGCTAACCTCCTCGAGGCCCTGACTAGCCAAGTTAATGGGTTCTGTCATCTACAGCCAACTATTGACAACCTGCATTATCACACTGGACGTGTTTCATGGCCTGGATGTCATATGGAACTGCCGCTACTCTGTGAATAATATGACTCTATAGAGACACTATATTAAGTATTGAGCTACATGACCTGCATACAGACACCATCGACCACCTGCCTCTGTTCTGTCAGCAAACTCATAAACACTCACTTTATTATTATTATTATTATTATTATTATTATTATTATTATTATTATTATTATTATCATTTCTCTATTTAGTGCTCAAGCTGTCTCCTCTATCATTTTTACAGGTTTTCTATCATTTAGTCTGCATTTAAAAGCCGTGGTGTCCTGACAATCAATCCTGGGGATCAATTAATGTATCCATTACTGTAGTACTGCAGGCCGTCATCAAAACTGAGTTCATTTAATTCACTAACACACTAGCGTCGTTAAGTCAGGTCACGTAAGTTACTTTGCTATTTCAATTAGGGTCATGATTTTCTAATATTCCAGCATTTATCCACTATTAAAAAATGTGTTACATCAAATGCCAGTTGCGCTTGAAATTCCCATCCCTAACTGTAATCCTAACCATGATTTTCTAAACCTAACCAAGTGCGACTGTACGACGAAGGTCCGGTACGCCTGTTGCTTGGACACCACAATGGTTTTGTTGTGTTGGGAACGTGGCAGGTGGTTGACATGGCCTCAGTCTGAAGAAGCAGCATGAGTACTGGTGAGGATGCCAAGCAATGTACCGCTGTGAGTGGGGGCAGCAGCAAAGCGCATTCTAGCCACTTTGCGGTCAGTGAGTCGTTTTTGACTGGAAACTGAAGCAGTAATGTCTACTTTCTCTTCAAAGCCACCAAATTCCCACGGGAGGTGATATTCTACCGCTGCGTCTATCTTTTAGTTTGTTTGTGTTAATCTGTAATTATGGTGCTGTAAAGAATTGATTCAGATTCACCAAAATCACATTTCAAAACCCTCACTGTTTGATAATGTACGAGAGTTACAATGTTTCCTTTATTCATGATGGATTAAAATGTAAAATGCATTTTGAGACACTAAGCATCTTCTTTGGAATGGTTTTGTTGTTGTTATTACAGGAACAGTTGGCAGACAGTGAAAACTGGCACCACTTTCAGATTTATGTATTTTTTTAGACAGAATGATGACTCCAGGTTAGCTGGCACTCAGATCAGTTTTAGATAGCAACAGAAATGATGTTAACGAGATTATATTCCTGTTGAACAAAGTTATGACGTTTGCCTCTGCTGTCTGAATTGAGAATTTTAAGGCAGTTCGGTCGAATTTTCCACCAGGACACAAGCCAAAAATCCTGACCTGTCTCCCGGAGTTTCTCATCCTTCAGTTCAGTGAGTTGAGAAACGCTGGCGAGTGTGATTCCCACTGGGCCCCTTCATGTAAAAAACCCACACTTTCTACTCTGCAGCTTGGATAAAGGCATTCATAGAGGAACATCTCTCATGTGAGTTTATAATTTCAACCAAATGTGATTAATGGTTGTTGACTAGGGCTGGGTATTGTTTAGAATCTCATGATTCCATCCGATTTCAATTCTTTAGGTCGAATTCAATTCAATATCGATTCGATGCAATATTGGTTTAAATGCTTCATTATAGATTCAGTAATAAGTAGTAATAAACAAATAGTTCTTTGGAGTACCTGTTGATAATATTTTAATTCAAAACAGTAATCTTAAATTATAAATCTTTCCTCTAGGAAGTTCTAGTTCGAATTGAAATGTAAACAAAGGTACTCGATATGTTTACATATAAAATAGTGCAGCCATAGTTAAGCTGAGAAAGTGCCATTGTTTCTAGGACTGCATGGTACATTTTTGTCTGACATGAACACAGACATGGCCGCAGTCCCTCAGCCCTCCGGCTAGATGCGAGGGGGTAAAACATTGACACTGTACCGCCCCCCTCCCAGGAGGAGAGTGCTACCCACGGGCGCATGGTGTAGCGGGTAGGGTGAGACCGGCTGCGCTGGGAGTTTACAGTCTCCAAAAGAGTGATGCGTCAGACATCGGCTACCCGCTTCCGCAGCTCCGACGGCGTTTCCGTGGAGCATCACCCTCCGACCCTCGAGCGAGGTGGCAGGCGAGGCGCTTCCAGCGGCTGGAGGCGGGGACCGAGAGGCATCCAGCGAGGGACAGCTGCTTGCCTGAATCGATTCAGAGGACTTTCTGAATCGATATTGAATTGAGAAAAAAAATTTTGCAATGCATTGATGAATCGATATTTTTACCCACCTCTATTGTTGATTTTATTCTTCTGTCTTCTAATTCTGCTTTATTAATATGTCAACATACATAAAATAAGAATTTGCTTAAGTTAAAGATAAAGTAAGACAAAAAAAAAGCTGGCCATAGCCCCTGTGAATAGTTAATTTCACCCAAAGTGGCCTACCATGTCACAGAAAACAATATGTGACTTCTGCCACAAATAACATTAATTCCTCCACTCTGGTGCATTGCAGTGAACTGTCACACTGTGGTTCCTCGAGGGCCTCGGGGTCACTTCTGCTCATGAAGCCAAGGTGTTCAGTCAGAGTTTAAACAGAGCTGGCAGGGTGGAAGGAGTCTGTGCTCACCTTTGTAGTTTTCTGTAGGATAGTCGAACAGATGGCAGAAGGGCTGCTACCTAATAATCTCGGACCCTGTGTGACACTCTTCTCCTGAGCAGTTGTCACGCTGAGCTGCACCGTAAATGAGGACAGGCGAACACACACACACACACACACACACACTGCAGCGAGCTAAAAGTGTGTCACGGCTCCTCTGCTGTCCATATTTTCTCATCTGCTGTGGGTAGTTAATGTCTCTGATGTGATTTTGATGATCTTGAGACTTCCCGCTTCAAAGCATAGTCATGGTGATGATAGTGGACAAAAACTCCAAAAGGTAAAGCATCTAAACTTGGTAGAAGATGATTTAGGTCACAAGAGCATGTTTCTTTCTCTATTGTTCATAATCATGAATAATAATGTGTCATCTGCAAATTTCTAACATTTTCAAAGTCAGACTGATAGATATACACTGGGACCACTGAAAGCAAACAACAGGGGGCATCAGTCCAGCCAATTTAAATATGCACTGATATATTACATGAGAGTGCATACATTTGCGGGCTGGATCAAGTCATAAAAGGACTCCACCCACTACAATCTGCATACCATAAAGCCCATGGGATATAAAGAATTAAGACACCACCAAAGCGTGCAGCTGTATCTCATTTCCCTGCAGTATTAAACTTCAGGCAGTGGAAAGCAGCCATTTAACCATCTCCCTCCAGCTGTATACTGTAAACTTTATTCCCACTTCAGTTTTTGGAAATCAATATGAAGATTATAAGGCAATGTTTGCTAGCAAATGTTTCTGTAAACCACAGATATATTGACACTTCACAAGGATTTATGATCCAACTTAACATGTCTTAAGTTTCAACTGTCAGTTTTATCTGTGACAACGCTGTGTTCATGACCTGGTTAATTCTAGGCACAAACAACCACTTGGTTGGGGTTCTGAAAACATGTTTTGGCGCAAAATTCCCGTTTTGGTCGCTAAAAACAGAGTTGGAAATTTCTAAACTTTCTGTCTGAAAATAGCAATTGTTTTGTCACCGCAGATATGGCTGGAAAATGTAGCAAGGTCTCCTTAAATATATCCAGTGGTGTGACACTTACCACTCTGCGGTCCCTGATCCAGTGTTTTCACACTTTTACAATCACAGTCTCGGACTGCAGTCACTGGCTTTGCAGCCTCCTTGACTCCACCACCATCCCTTCCACCTCCCAGTATGAAAGTCAAGTCATAAACATGTAATGACAATGAGATGAGCCATGTTTTGTTGAAATGTCAGTATGGTACATAGCATATGACAAGTGACATGTCAAAATGTCAGCTCAAGAAAATGCCTTTCATGCAAAAGTCAATTTTCACAAGGGCCCAGGTGCTGAAAGGGCAGAGTATGACTCAGCATACCACCTGATAACCTGATGTCGCTTTGCTTTTTGGGACAGATCCCACAAGGAAGCTGCAGGCCTCATATCTGCAAATCAAACTACACACCAAACAAAATTCCCTAACTTCAAGTCCTCAGTTCGACTTCCCCGTGTTTCTTGTCTCTCTCGCTCTGTGTCCTGTTTTCACTCATAGTCACAACCTCAATGCAAAGCCAAGTGAGTGAGTGCATGGTTACTGACATATTTATCACCGCTAATCAGCCTGATAACCTGCAGCTGTGGCTCTGTCATGGCCGAGGAACCATCGCCAGGATTAAAAACCACACTCGCCTCAGTGACTGTTGAAAGGTTGTTGGAATGTCACTTTTTATTCTGCCAGTTTATGCTACAATAAAATACAATGGGTGCAGTTGTCTAACAGTGGCCATCGGAATGCGTGATACATTTTTAAAATAGCCCAAGACATATTAGTTCCCATTTTCCTATAACACCTAAATTTAACAAGTTAAACTGTTTATGTTGGCCTGTGTAAGTGTTTATCAGCATGTGACACATTAACAGTCCTTTAAAACAACCCCAAATCCACCACATAGGTGTGGAGAGGAGAAAAGCACTGATTTGTTCAACAGATTCTGAACACAACAGGCGGTAAACTGTGTGATTGGCCTTTGTGTTACGCCACGTCATGCTGAGCAAAACATATTTCACTCTCAGAAGCAGTTTGGCGCAGTGTAATAAATGGTCACCATTTAAGGTTAAAATCAGACCAAATGTAATCATACAGGCTGAATTTTGTGGCCCATTGTTCATATATCCATCAATGTCTGCCTGCTCAGCGTATGAGTGTATGTATGAATTACTGTAAGTCGGTTTGGACAAAAGCATCTGCTAAATGCAAAATCAGTGAAAATTTCAGGAATCCAATTTGTCACAGGAAGTATTTTATATGAGCATCACACTGTATTTAAAAAAAAACGGACAAGGAACAAAATTTCATTTGTGAGAATATCGAGTGACTAGAACATTTTCTTCACATAAAACATTCCATTTCTGTCTTAAACATAGAGTTTCTACGAATGAACCAGTCCACTCCTGTGTGACTGTAAATTCTCTGCACTACATGTTATTCTGAAGTGTTTCCCTGATTGCGTATATACATATAACTGCATAGGCAGACTCTGTAAAGAGGCTCTCTGCCTCCATCTCCTTTATACATTCTCCAGGATATCTTAACAGCTTTTTTTCTATATGCAAATTGAAGTGGTTCCAGTGCACTTTTGCTTGGCATTGATATTACATCTAAATGCTTAAGATTCATCTGAAGATTCAGAGCAACGGTGATCATGGAGGACATTTTTCGGATTTGAAAGCAGAAAGTGTACATTTGAAAATAAACAGTGCACGAGTCATTTGCATGACATGATTAGCCAGCACCACTCACCCAACGTGATTCATTGAAAATGTTGAACTGTGGTAGTTTTAAGGGAGGTTCGAGGCAATTTATGTTAACAACAACATAAACAAATGTTCTCCGGGTTAATTAAATCCATTGTTTTGCTCCTGTTGTGTTATGTTTTCTCAGACTCTTCTCTGAGGAATCCTTTTTCATCCGGTTAGCAGATTTACTTCAACATTCTGTCCAAACTGTTTTAGTGTCAGCCATGATAATGTTTTATTATACTGAATAATCAGAGTGCTTTGGATTTTTGTGATAATGTGACTGAATCTTTTCAGTAACTTTCAAGAATGAAGCTGCTCTGTAGTCTGATGGTACAGTTTTTTTTCTTTTGCCAGGTGGCAGCAGGGTGAACAGACTGTGGCTGGGTGGGATTTATCTTTTAGTAACCTTTGGGCTCAGTGCAGACATCTCACGTCACCAATGTAAGTGATGCTCTGTAGAATGTATCACAGATACTCTGATCACATGCTCCAGAGCCTTCCTGTCTTGGGCCTAGATGAACCATGCCTCCAGTCAGGATGCTTTTTTAAATTTTAAAAAATGTCCTTAACAATCATTTATCTATTAATCATTAATAATATATGAAATATGTTGGACATTTTTCTTTTGGCAAACTGACATGATCTATGTTTGATGTAAAATCAGAGTCGGCTATGTTAGGAGCTAAAAGCACAGAGAAAGTAAAGACCAAGTTACCTAAATGATAAACTAAATAACACACAACAAAACCTGTCTGTAATCTATCTGTAATCTGTAAAAAAATATATATATAGATATTCTATTTGTGCCTGCCTCTGACTGTCAATTAAGACATTTTTAAATTGGCTGAATTCTTAACAGCAATTAATCACTAATCATTAACATCCCTAGTTGTGTGTATTTGCCTCCTTTTTTCTAAACCCTACAATCCTTGATTCGTAGACACTGAGCAGCAGATTGTTCTCTGTGCACCAACCTGCAAGATGGTTAATCGTTACCCCAACTTAATTCAGCAGATCCAAAAGTTAAAAGGATCAACTTGAGTCAGACTCTGATTTTATTATGACAGTATCAGTCAGAATCTAGGCAGCAGAACAGACTGAAGTCCACCAGTCATCCAGCTCCCGTCTGACTGAGTGTTGTAACCTTTTTAACTTCTCAGTTAAAGATACAAGTTTACATTCCCTCTTAATAGCAGTTTGGATTTACTGTAGAGTGACCATCAGCCAACATTTCCAAGTTTAAACAGGGCCACCACATGACTCTTAAAGTAGAGACAATGTATGCAATGGAAACTTTACAAAGAAGTGGCTGCTGTAACACACACACACACACACACACACACGCACACACACACACACCAAACACACTCTTTTTTGACAGAACACTTATTGAATGTGTATTCCCAAACTGTCTACGGCGTCCATAAACAGAAAACTGCTTCGTCAGCTCCACCTCGTCATTTTCATGCACAGATTTAGCGGGTGCAGTTTGAAAAGTTCCCGTGCCCTTTGAATGTGACACAGTTTCACTGTCGGCTGCGGCGGCTGAGCGGCAAGACCGCAACGTTCGATGTTTATTTAATGGAGTTGGAGAAGTGAGTTACAAACTTTGTCCTCTGTCTCACATCAAGGGCGCGCCTCTGAATTAGCTCGCTCGGCGGAGAGTCTGCTGGCACGCAGAAGTGAGGCTCGCAGGTTTGAAAGACCTGGACTCACTTGAGAGGAAGTCATTGTTCTCTGCCAGTTAAAGATTACGATTGAATAAAAAAAAAATATATACACAGAGGAGAAGTGAGGGTCATGTTAGAGCAGCTTTTCCAGGCAGTACTTTCCTCACAGGTGGGTTGAACTGATTGTGGTCTTTTCCTGGTTTTCCACAGCAGATTCACAGCCGGCCTCACAAACATTAAAAACCCTGTGCGCTGAAATGTTTGCTGTCTTCTCCGAGACGCCAAGTACAGTAGGTTGTGTTATTTGCATATGCTTTGCATAAACAGTTTTCTTGGTGCAGCCACGATTCATCATTAAAAGTGCTCATATAAATTGTGCACGCTGTGGGGAGAGTTCGGCACGTGGGCTGGTGCAGCAGCTCGTTCAGAGAAAAAAATGGATACATTTTCTATTTTGGTGTTTATTTTTACTGAACAGAAAAGGTCGGGAAAACTGTCAGAAAAATCCTTCGCCCAGACACTCCCCGGTATCAGAAAGATGGAAATAGATTCTGTGGAGACAAAGATCTCGACTGGCATTACACATTTGTGGCCTATCTCACTGAATTTTGAATTTAAAATGGAGGTTTAGTAGAAAAACAGACAACTTTTTACTTTAAACAAGCAGTGCACTGTGCTGTCTCGACAGATGCTCTCGAGGCAATAATGAGATCAAGTCAGGAAGGAATGTGCAGCTTTGCATCCCATCTCAAGTTTGTTTCTGGGTTGTTACTGTCTCAGAAGGAAAATAATTTGTTTTATTAGTTATGAAATTAAACAGTGGCAACCATGACATGGGGATGTGCTACAGGGCTCTTTCTCAGTTTTAGAGAATGATCTTTTTGTGTATTTTTAAATGCTAATCAAAACCAGCAAAGACATTTTGGAGAGATAAGAGAGGAGAGAAGCATGTTCACTGCAAAGGCAAAGTTGACGTGAAGTTTGAGATTTGCTTTGTGCAGAAGTAAAGCTACAGCAGGGTTCAGCTCAGGGGGGAGGGGGAGTAGAAGAGGACACGAAGAGAAAAAGTGCAAGTTTAGTCATTCATTCAGTCCAAGGGTGCCAAAACTAAAAGCCCTAATGGTGAGATATGGGCCAAGTGCAAATACATTCATTTATGTGATTAATAACATGTTTACCTGCTATTAAATGTCGAATTGGCTGCTCTAAAAAAGCTGATTATGCTCTGATAATCTGCCTCCCTCTACTTTGGGCAGCCCTGATTTATTCGATAATGAATACAGGGCGGTTCTCAGTGACAGACAGAACTGAACAGTACATAACGATGAGTTACAGCAAAAGAAAAACCTATTAATTACCAATGTAACGTATTAAAAAATGTCACCTGAACTCAGGTACTATATCATACATAGTTTCCATTTGTATGTACAGATATAATGCTACTTAAAGTTAAAAATAAATAAATAAAAAATGAATGTCAGTAAAGTTTGATATAAAACGACTGCTCTTTAATAAAACCATAATATTTTCTCTGACAGGCATCCGGTGTATGGCAGGATTCACTCACCGATGGAGAGTCTTTTTTCATAGTTTTTTTGCAAAATCCCCTTACATTTCTGTACATCTTATACCTTTTGAAACTGTTTGCTTTCATCCAAAATAAAAAAAATAAATAAAAACTGTTAGAGTTGTGGATTAGTTGATCCTTTCTGCTCGCTTCATTTCACTTCCTTCCTGAGTTTTGCTCTGAATTTCCTCTAAGAGCTGATTAAATTTGCACGTCTTGTTTTACCGTTTGATCTGCGGCATGTTTTAATAAATTCACCGAAAGCGCAGCAAAAGTCAAAGAGGACTGAAAGCAAGAAACAAGCTGTGGAAAAAGGCCGTCGGTGGAAAAAGTTTAATGAAGTTTTTTAGAGTGAATGAAGAGGCAGCTGTGAGGGCGACAAACAGCTCTGAGATGAGTCAAGTGGAGCTGAAGTGAAAACGATAGTGAATTTGATGTGGAGATAACAGGATGAGCTGACACTCCGATGGGCGCTGCCGCCGCCGCCGCCGCCGCCACTGCCTGGGAGAGTGAACACATTTAATGAATAGAGGGAAAGAGTTTTTACTTGGCTAGGCTTCATTTTGTCAACACAATTGTTTTTTTTTTTGTTTTTTTGCAAATACAGCACAGCCCAGAGGAAGGTGTCAGGCTGCTCCTATTATTCTATTTTTTCGGGGGGGAAAATCTTACTTCAGTAATGACGGCACGGTGAACTGAATATCTGCAGAGGTCCTGCAGCAGTCGGTGGAAAAAACTGAAAAAGAGGAAAATATGGTATTGCAACACTGATAAGATACTGCAGAGAAAATAGTATTCAAACATTAAGTTAAACATGAAAAAAATGTAAAAAAAAAAATTAAAAAAAATGAATACATAGATTCAGCTTAATCAAAAACCGGGACCAGAGAGGAATCTGAGGAATACTGGAGCCATTATAATAATCTGTCATAGAAATGCTTTACCACATTACTGATCAAAAATCTCAATGTGTTCCTGTTTTGTGAACATATCAATAATCATTCAGTAAAAAAATAATCAGTAAGTAGCCGCAGTAGCTCAGCTGTACAGAGGCTATGCCTTCGCTGCAGCAGCCCAGGGTTTGAGTGTGTCCCTTAGCCTGTCAACGCCCACCCTGTTCTGTCACCGCTCAGTGATGTCCTATAAATAAAGACATAGAAAGGCCCAATAAAAATTCATTATTTATTTATTCATTTTTTTTAAATATTGTTATATTCGACTTTGTTCCCCAGTCGAAGCATTTATGAAGTGCTATAGAGTGAATTTTAATTTAGTGAGATACATCCTGCATCTTAATATATCATAAAATATACTGTGATGTGATATTATCTTCAGGTCATATCACGCGGCGCTACTTATGAGATCTGAGTATGGTTATCTGTAGAGGTAGCTGGTCAAACAGACACGAGTAGGTAGCTTTGAAATTTTAATTCCTGAGTCCTGAGTCGACAATTTCTCGAACTAACTTTCACACAAAGTGTCCCCGACACTGACATGCCCAACTCCCGGGAACATTTACATCTGAAAGAAATTAAACATCAACAGTACTCACGCTAATAAAATGACGTAACACCTCATAAATATCACATGTTCCCCCCAGCACAAAGTCTTTTTGGGCCTCCACTGTTTGACCGTCTCTGACTGTTTGACTTGAGTCATCGTGTCTGTTTGTTTCTCTTCTGTTTGTCTGATTCTCTGGTTGATCGTCCATGCCTCGCCGGCACTTGCTTGCGTCCCCGCATCTTTGCCACTGTGTACAGCATGTCCTCATTACTAAAACATCAAGCGCGCTGCATTAACGCTCCCTGACAGCCCCGCCTTGCCTCCATTGATGTATGCTTAGCTTGACATTTCTCCAGGATCCCCCGACCAAGCGCTCCCCCGTCTCCCCACCTGCCCCCCACCCACCTCAGGGTGGAACTGTTTGTTTTCATCTGTTTGTGTCTGTCTGCCACTCCGGGTTTGTCTGGACTCCGTCCCTCTGTGTGGACGTCTGCAGCACTGCCAACATTATCACAACCACAACACTCCTTGCGTCACTGCTTATAGCGCTTTATCTGCTATTTTATTACACCCATACACTGGAATACTAAAACAATCAATCCCTCAGGTTCGTCTTGTATATTTCATTCATACACCTTGAATCCAAGAAGATGACAAGCTAGTTAGTGAATCTTCTGGATGAAATATCTGACAGAAGGCAGGCCTGGATGCTTAAATGAGGCGAGCTTCAGGGTGAGGCCTGGTGGGTGGCAACCATGATAAATGGACTGAACTGGTTCAGCTGTTCCAGCACATTTTTTGGACAATCCAAAAGGTTTCCACCACACAAACACTGCATTGTGCATTGTCTAACAGGCCGTCTTTCTTAGCAAAGGGTGCTCTTTTTATTTTATCAGAGGAAGTGTTCTTCAGCAAAATCCTGCAAGTGTGAAGGAACAATCTGACAGTGTCTTCAAGAGGCCAGTGGATCATGTGAGACAGTAAAGCACATTCTGTGGAACAAAATATCCGCGTATTAATTTAAAAGGGATTCACACAAACAGCATCCTCACCCAATAAAAAGAGAAACGGTGCCGTGACAATCAAAAAGCGGCTGTTTGCTGCGGTACTCCGGATAGCAGACATTCAAGCAATATGAGCAGCCGCTGCTGCAGAGACGGTATGACAGGCAGATATGAGCTGGATGGATGCAGACAGCTTTCAAATTCTCTGGAAGACAGTAGACACTGGAACAAAGACCTCGTATAGATTGACAGAAATCCAGTCAGACATGTTTCATCACACGGAATGCAAGAAAAAACAGAAAAATCAGATGATGAGAGCGAGTGAGGGTCCCGCATGAGTATAAACAACAGACAACAGTGTTTTAGCCAGATTAGTTGATCATTTAGTCAGTGAGGAGGAAACAAATGGAAACTCAATATATTTTACATTTCATGTTATTTCTCATCTTTAAAAATCTCTGCAGGTACACTGAGATTAATGCCTATAAATGAACAGTGAAAATCCAGTTCTTATCTATGCCAATGGAAAGTCAGGTGACATGTCATAGTCCACAAAACATTTCTGGAGCTTTACAGCAAAAACATAATCCTCCTAAACAACTGAAGTTCCTCTGGGATGGTTTTAAAATGTACAAGTATAAATGTACAGCTTGTCCAGCATAATCCAAGTGTGGCGCATCACCAATGATTTGAAAACGTGACATTTGCGCCATCGTGCACCCACTCCAGCTGTGGTGTGCTAATGTTTTTCACTTGCCTTCTTCAATTGGTTTGTGTTTTTTTTTAAGTCCCCATCTTCTTCAGTTGTTCAGGAGAATGGTGTAATGCTGTTTCCCTGTGAAGCTGCAGAAATGCTTTTTAAATGTGGCTCACCCAGAATATATTAGATTTTTAATTCAGTCAGTCTTCTAAGACTTCGAAATTCAGTCAGATTTTCAGACAAATCGTGTAGTTCTTATTCAAGCGTTGCAGGTACAAAGGTTGCAGTATGTGTGTGGTCCTGTGTGCACGAAGGCCGTTTTGCCAACAGACAGAGCCAGTACAAAATAAAAAGATATTAGGTTCAGCAGTACGTTTAATGATTTGTAACATTTGAAATGTGAACTTTCAAGGCTTCATATTTATAAGATGAAATGTATGACATTTAAGACCCCCGTCTTTGGTTTTGGACTGAGAAGACAAAACAAGTTATTTTAATATGTCTACTTTGGCCTCAAGAAATTGTGAGCGGTTTCTTTCATTGATCCATTAATTAAAAAGGTAAAAGCAGAGGGAATGTTCCATTATGAGAATAATTGGTACTTGCAGCTCCCATACTGTAAACTGTGGTATATTTAATGTCAGGACTAATAGCAGGAAATTAGAAAGCCGCAGTGTAATGAAACAATGTTATCATCAATGTGAACTGATTTAATAATACTTAATGGAGTGTGATAATTGGTGTTCAGAAAGCCAGAAACACACATTAATCCATCTGACTGCAAGAGCTCCTTGTACTCTTCGTACCACTGTGTTCATCCACTGGTACGTCACTATCTGTGTCAGTGTCGACTGTTGCCAAACCCACCTGGCTGCTAATTGCTTCAGTTAAAGCCTGCTGTCGTTAAAACGGCTGAGCCAGGCAAGACAACAGGATGACACACTGAGCGAGCCTCGGGCCAGAACGTCTGTCGCCTCCTCCTCCCGTTTTCTATTCTCTCTCGTCAAAAACGTTGGAAGGAATTTTATGTAAATCGTTTTTGTTTTGTTTTTTTTTATTGTGCGGATTCATGAAATGCACCACTTTATATTCATGTTAGCAGGTGACGGTGTTAATTTATTGCACACAAGCTCTTCTGCATGTATACAGGAGAAGGGTCTGTAAAACGCCTCCAGCTGTCGATCATTAGAACATCTGGGCACCTCGTCTGGCCGATGTCCAGACACGTCATAGTGTACAGCTACATACAGTTCTATAATGAAGTCCAACAGACTAACAAACACCAAGGTTTGGCTGTGTATAGAGTACACAAATACATAAAAATACTGAGATTACAAAAATACAGACTACTTGACCTTTATTCAACAGTGAATGAGCTCGGTAGTATGTTAGCAAGTTAGCTGTATGGCCTTGATCATGTGGCGGTAAAACATTTCACAGTTCAGAGCTATGCTGTTCAGTCTGTTTCCTCTAGCAGTCAATCTCACTTGCACCTCACAACTTTGAAACACACTGCTGTTTTCCAAAAGCAGTGCGTGACATTTTCTTCCAAAGCCTCCACCAAAATCACAGAGATATTCCAACTTAATGCACAGCCGCAGAAAAAAAAATAAACAAACAGCTGTGTACCTCCAGCATATGTGTCCTGCCAGATCTCTGGAGCCATTGTTACGCAGCGAGTAGGGAAATGTCATTGTTCAGTGCAGCGCCTAGAGGAGGGTTGTCATACACTATACAGATCTCTGTTTGTTTGGCTTATCCTGACAGGACCAATTCATCACTGCTGGGCATGTTGGCTTAGCCTTCAGCAGAACCACCGCAAGCACAGCAACTTTTTTTTCCGCGGGATGGATGCTCATACGCCTCGCTCTATCTCCTCTGGCTCGCTGCCTTTTCTCCTTCCGTGTGTCCTTTATGCCTTTTATTCTTTTATCAGGCTTTGTCTCCGAGCTCTTGTTCCTCGCCGCCCGTCTTTTTGTGCATTTGTCATTCTTCTCTTGTATGGTCTTTCTGCTCTCCTCTCTATTGTAGCCATCCTACCCTTTGTGTACATATTCTAGTTCATCCTCTTTCAGCATATCTGCCACCTCCTCACACTATTCTACGGACGCCCACCTCGATTGGATACAAAATTACATACAGTATACACAATTCAGTACTTAAAACGTAATCGCATATCAGGGTGCGGGGAGGGAGGGCATTGGGTGATCCAGGCTGATGTGAATGGATTGCCCAATTTATTAATTCAACTCTTAAATACACACAAAAAAACTGAGCATAAGACTGTTCAACAAAATACATCAAATGAAATGTCAGCAAAGACATGTTGTGTTGTTCTTGTATTATTTTCAACTAGTATAATATTACAGACACCTGTGATAATCAGTTTGCCATGTGAGCCCAATTAACTGGAAAACTACTCAGGAAGGACGTTCCACATTATTAATCAGGCCACAGGTTTCAAGCAATATGGGAAAGAAAAAGGATCTCTCTGCTGCCGAAAAGCGTAAAATAGTGCAATGCCTTAGACAAGGTATGAAAACATCAGATATTTCTCGAAAACGTAAGCGTGGCTGATACAGAGCACAGCCAGGTTTGTGCAGATAAAGGTATAATGAGAAAGATTTCTGCCCGACAAATTCAATGGATTAAGAGAGCAGCTGCTAAAATGCCATCACAAAGCAGCAAATGGGTATTTGAACCTGCTGGTGCCTCTGGAGTCCAACGAACCTCAAAGTGCAGGATCCTCCAGAGGCTTGCAGTTGTGCACAAACCTAATATTCAGTCACCTCTAACCAACGCTCACAAGCACAAACAGTTGCAGTGGGCCCACAAATACATGAGGACTAATTTTCAAACAGTCTTGTTTACTGATTAGTGCCGTGCAACCCTGGATGGTCCGGATGGATTGAGTAGTGGATGGTTGGTGGATGGCCACCATGTCCCAACAAGGCTGTGGCATCAGCAAGGAGGTGGCAGAGTCATGTTTTAGGCCAGAATCATGGGGAGAGAGCTGTTAGGCGCCTTTAGGCTCCCTGAAGGTGTTAAAATGACCTCTGCAAAGTCTATAGAGTTTCTACTGGACCACTTTCTTCCATGGTACAAAAAGAAGAACTCTCCAGAAAGTTCAGTGGATGCAAGAATTGTGAAGGTGATATCAAAGAATCGATTGAAATAGCTTTTGACTTCAGTAAATATGACCTCTTAATGCTGCAAATTCAACAAATTACCATTTTCAGTCCTTTGCAACCTATAAAATGTTTTTAAAACTCTGTTGTGCATAATAATTTGGGAACAGTGCATTTTGAGTTTTTTATTTAAAAAAATAAAAACTGTTATCATTGGGAGGTTTGTTCAACAAAATTGATGAACGGTTGATGACTTGAAAATTATACTGTAATTTCATCGACTATTTAGGAAATCAGAGAGAAATATAATTTGCATAATAATTTGCAACACAGTGTGGATTTTGCCAGCTAATTATCTACAGAGTGCACCTTTTGCACACCTTAGGATCAACAGGTGCTTGAGATGAGATAACCTGAGGAAGGTCTAAGTACCAAAACGTTGTTGTCAATAAACCTCGCATGTGAGGTGGTCATTGTATGGGAGATTCTTTCTTGATTTCGGCAACTGAGTATCTAAAACTGAGTTACAGTAACTAGTCTATTAGTCGTTCTATTAATCACCAATCATTTTGACAATCGGTTAATTGTCTGGCAACTTTTTAAGCAAAAATTCTCTGATTTCTGATTCTCAAACGTTACTATTTCTTGGATTTGTTATTCCTCAATGACAGGAAACAGAAAATATGCAGCTTGCAGAAAAACACGACATTTCAGGATGTCATCATGGGCTTTTAGAAACACTGATTGACATTTCATGGACCAAACAACTATTCAGTAATGACAGAAAATAATAAACAGATAAACTAGTAATGAAAATGACAATTATTTGCAGCCCTAATCCGCTTCTGTTGTTTTTGTTGGCAACTGTTGCTTCCATTATCCACCTTAATGTACACACACTGGTTTATCTAATGTTTCTGTTTGTCTCTTACAGTATGTGTCTGCTCGGTTGGCTTTCTTCGTCAGCAGTATGTTTTATTAAGTCACCACATGTCTGGAATTTTTCCACCCCAGATTCTGTCTCTCCATCAGCAGGTAGAGGAGGCTTGCCGTTTATTATGCAGCCGATCAAAACTATCGAAGCCAGTGTGGTACTGGTATGTGGTTGTGCTACAACTTCGCAACAACTAGGTGCAGTTACAAGTTTGAATGAAACAAGGGTAGAAGTAGGCCTACATTAAATAAGAGCGTCTCTCTGTCTGTTTCTGTGCAGTGGATGTCAGTAGGTGGAGGGGTAGAACAAAGGCAAACTGTCCACTAAATAATAACTCACTGATAGCGTATAAATGCTAAAATGGGTTGTCAAAAATACTCCGGCGGCCCACCCACGTGAAGTCTATGTGTGGGAACCACTGATGCACGATGAATTATCTGGTTGCTGTAATGTCTTTACAAGCGGACCATCATCTCCGGCCCTATTCACAGGCCCACTACATTGGCTCAGGTTAAATGGACTCCATTGTTTGTCTGTACATGCGAGAAACCATGTTTTTCTCCCTCGCCACCAAAAAACGATGAATGGAGGATCGTTGCTTTCCTCCCTGCAGATAGATATCTTCTATCATAATGAAAAACAGCCTTTTTGCTCCCTCTCCTCAGTGGTATTCATGACCCAGCATGTCTGCCGGGAGAAAGCGTTGCATTAAGAATGAATAGCTGGTTTGTTGGAGAACATAACCTATAATCCTGCTCCCAGGGAGAGGATTATAGTGACTTAATGATTCATATCTCTGTTTGTATACATGGATGTCTCTGTTTGTGCGTGCAGTGTGTGCCTGAATGTGTCTTTATGTTACAAGTTGCCACTTGAAAACTTGTTTGCAAAAACAGAACTTTGAGAATACACACCGACCCAGTTGCAATCATCTTTGTGACCCCATCCGCTGTAAAAAGGCTCAGTGCGGCTACAGGATACTGTGAAGCTGCTTAGAATCTAACAGCAGGAATCTAATATGATATCATCTGTGCAGTCTTTGAGGAGCACGGGAGAGTCGAGTCCTCACCCCAAACAAAGATGTGTTTTTCACTCCCACGTGTGGTGCAACGGTTACACTCTAATTTTAATCTGTGCCGCTGTCTGCACCAGTTCCTGCATACTGGCATCTTGGCTCCGTCTCACAGACGTTCACCCGCGCTTATTCACACTTTTAGTCCGTTTTTTTCAGCCAAACACATGTAAACATGAGTTGATATCACATAAAACAACACTACTTTACTATAGTACTAGAATTTAATGTAAATTTCAGGGGGTTATTATCATTTCATCATTTGAATTATAGAATCTTTTAACCAAATTATCTGGCTTTGTTGTTTTTACTCTTTCTGGTGACATGTTTTCTCCTTTATTGCTGGTGATTTATTGATTCTGTATGTACATTTCTCATCAAGTCTAAAACTTGAGAGGCTGGAGGATTGAGGTATAAACCTTGTGTGAACAAGCCCACACATACTGGATGTAAAGAAAACTGCTCACTCCAACAGAAGGTTCAGCTGTTATTGCTGCTCAATAAGCAAGTGAAACACAATATGGTTATGTGCAATATCCAAATTTGCAGACAGAGTGAGGTAAAATGTGTGACTAAACAGCTCTATAATGAAAGAACTGCAGAGATGTCCTGACATGGGAAACTTGTTCTTCAGATGTAAGAAAACATGTTTGTTTGCATGCAGACCCCAACACATCATTTCATCATCTTTACAGTTGCTTTCAGGGAAAATGTAATTTGTGAAATGTGTGCTAAAATGATCATTCCCGCTAATCGTGACTCGTCACACCACCTGTCAGAATAAGGACCATATGTGCAGCCCTCTGCTTTAACAGCGAGGCAGTATTGCAAAACACAGGCAGGTCAATTAATGTTTTTATTTTTGTTGCTGTAACATCAGGCCCTCTAAATGAAATATAATGTAATCTAAATAAAGCTACCAAGTATCATTTTCTACATTGTACTACCATCCTGCATGGGGGTGAAAAAAAACACGCTATTTTAAAACAACAGAAACCCAAATCTGCCTCATAACACGAACATCACATTATCACAACCAACGTATTGGGTTTCTTTTTTTTCCCCTCTGTCAACCCCTGCAACCTTCTCTTTGCTGAGAGCCTCAGTTTTCCGGCTCTCAGTCATTTAAATGCATTCAAATGCAGACGGGCACCGTGCTGAAACTGACCTGCCGGTTCCCACTTTATTCTGGTGTTGAGGGCTTCCTAAACCGCGGTTGTTTGGAATCTGCTCTTCAGGATTAAATAAATAAATATTTCATGATGTTTAAATGATAAAATACAGTAATATGAGTTTGTAAGACCTTCAGACATCATAAACACATGGAGGAAGATTATTTTAAGTCACTGGCACGCTGTGGCATTCGTATGTTTTGCACATATTTAATCCTCTGCCTGCTTTTATCAATGCTGCCTGTTGTTACTTAAAGTGTATTTATAGATTCATTAAGCATCTTCAAAGTTCCTCGCTCGCTCATTAGTTCTTTGATAGTGACCTTATCAAAACAATATTAATGAGGAGTGCTGTATGTCTGTGGAAAAGAAAAAAAAAAATTGTTCCCAAATCAGCAATTAATCAGAGAGCAGTACATCTCCTCTCTCTGTATGATGAATGTTGTGTTGTTTTGTCTTAGTAAGTACGCCAAAAAGTCACTGAACAGGAAAATGTAGCCACTTTGTAAATTGTCAGTTTGCATTAAACACATGTTGTCAACGTAGCGTGCCGGCGGCTGTTTGGTTTCAAGGAAGAAGAAACAAGATTAGTTTGTATTTGGTATTTTGGTATTTTTTCACTGTGGACAGAGCTTGTGGAGCAAGAAAAGATGCTCCACAATAAGCTGATGCGACCGACAACCAAACAGCTGTTGATCAACAAAGCGTCCTGCTGGGATGTCATCTGTGTTCATGAAGTGCAGCTTGGTGGATCTTGCAGTTCTTCAGATAGCGAGGTCACAAGAATGACCGCTCAAAATCAAAATTCCTTAATCCATGGCTATGACCGGTGCAGAAGGCATGACAATTAATTTGTGAAAGTAATCGGCACAATTATCAGTAATTGTAACTTCAAATGTGACCCAACATGTATAAATCTGTGTGATAATATATACAAGAACAAAGTGAACAGTGTTTTCGTAAAAAGATGGTGCATTCTGAGGAAGCAGAAAGTGACCTGCAGAACACGACTTTGTGCAGTTTTGTCTGCTTAGATAACATGCATCTGTGTGCGCCGCGTTCTCAAACATCTGGCTCCTTCATTTAGACACTGTTTATCATTTCAGCTCTCAGTTCCACTTAATTACCTCACTTTTTCCAGCTTTTGTTTGGAAAACCAATTCCAAGAGCACATGCCTTTACACTCGCACATCTGCACAACAAAACGGACAGACGTCGATCCATTAACTATGTCCTCTGTATGGTCAAAAAGTCAAGTTCTCACTTTACTTGTTGTATTTTTGATCCCACGTGTCGCTGCTGTCGTTGTGAGCGCTGGCTGGTTTTCGTACTGTAATTATGTAAAGTTTGTAGGTTAACTTCTGTGTTGCTTGGTGAATGTTTCTGGAGCCATACCCACCACACAAAGCGGCTTCCTCATGGGGAAAATTATTTAGTTAGCAGAAGTTTGATAGAGGTTGCAGCTCATAGTACTGTGCAAGTATACCAACACTTCTCATAAGTGCAGATATAAATTCAGAATTTGAGGAAAACTAAAAAGATAGAAATCACCAGTAGATGTAATAAGCAAGAGTGGAAGAGTGGAAATGAGACATCGAGGCAAAAGATGAAAAAGAAAGAGAGTCGAGGATAATTAATTAAAGACCATTACCAGAATGTTTTTTCTTTACCAGCAGGGGTTTAAGGAACGATTTAAGAGATTATACAGGATGAGCAGCCAGAGATGTTCAGGTAGGTTCACTTAGAGTTTAGAGCCCTTGCTGGCACAGAACCAGGACATACAGTAAGGCTAAGTGAATTAACTTGTTCGACTGTCAAACAAGGTAAAGCGAGCGTGATCCTGAAACTGCAGCATGTGCACTTCTGGATGTCAAAGGGGGATGCTGATGATGCCTGCGACTACATGGCGGTATTGTAATGGCCCAGTGAAAGTATATATCTTTAATCTTTAAATCTAACTCACTTGCAGTTAGTTTAGGGAAGACTCCATTGGCATAACACCTAGATTAAGTAAGTACACTTGCAAAGTCGATGTGAACCAAAAGAAATGATAGGATTTTAGGAGTTTTGCCAGCCTGACAATCTTCTTAAACACAATATTTCTCAAGAGGATTGTCAGGAAATACAAAGAAAAAACTAAACCCATCAATACGTTGGTGCATATATCGAACCCTGAGTACCTAAATTGAATTGATGTACTACTTAGAAGTATAATTTGTAAGAAAGTAGATTTTTGTCTCATCCCCAACTTGTCAAATACTGACACTTTGGGATTGTAGGCTGGATCGACCGTGATCCTAAAGTGTCTTGGGAGAGAGTTGGGAATGAGACACAGAAAACAACGTTCTTATAAATTAGACCTTTAATTGTTTTCACAATTACGCTGTGGTGATCAGTCTAATTGCTGGCAGGATTACGTTTAAAGCAGCATTTGTTGGGAGAACGAGTCACAGGGTGCTGATATTTTCCCACTGAATTGATTATTATAAGCTTTACATCACCCCCTTGATCGGATTGGGAAAAATTAGGACCCATGTTGACTTGATCAGTATTTTCTGAATATGTTCCCTTTCTTGAGCACAGAGCTCCTTCAGATCCTAATGAACACATCAGTCTTTGTCTTCCAAGTGTTTTATTTTTAGAAATAGCACAGTCATTTCCTACAACAGCTGGGCACTGTCATTTATGGTGGCGAATCTGTTGTGTACTATTTTTAGCCACGGATTAATACACATTTCTTATTCTAGTAAATATTTCCGGCAGCAGGGATGCTGTGTTTTGATCGGACTGACTCAGATGTGCAGTGGTCTTTCATTCTTTAATGCTTTTTGGCAGCAGTCAGACTGTATGGAACAAAGGAAAAAGACATTTGCAATCACAGACAACACATGTTTGATCAGTTAGTGGTTAGTTCCGTCCTTTGGATTGGTTGAAAACAAGGGGAAAGTGTTATAAATCCCTGCCCAAATGCTCTGAGGCTTATTCTTTCAGGTTTGTTCTCCCTCAGCTGATTTATATGGCAATTCTCCAGATGGACCAGACTGAGGGCAGTCCTGCTGTGTGTGACAGCCTGCCAAGGTTCATGTCAGCAGGACGGATGCCAGTTTTACTCCCTGCCTCGTTCTCAACCCTCCTGGCTTCTTCATAGAAAGAAACAAGCCTGGGTCTACCAGTATATATTTTCTTTTTCATGCTGCAAGCTCTTTTTTCATCTGAAAACTGACAGATGGGACGCGGCCAAAATACTCTTGTGTTTGATCTCAATTCAGTGAAAATAGATATAAAAGTTGGTTAGAGCTGATTTAAAATGTGTTTAAAATAACCACAATTTAATAAACCCAAGAAGGAAAAAAGTCTTAGCAGTTTTAAAAACTACTTAACAATCGGCATCGTGATGTGAGTTCCTGCAGCTGGCTCTGGAAGCACATTTTAGGTATTCACAAGGAGGCCTTTTAACCTTAAAATCATTAATATGCTATTACTATTGTCAAGAGAACACACTAACTAACAAGTAACTAAGAATGGGTAAAATCGAGGCTTTCTATAGCAGATTAGCTAGGACGGGGGGTGTATGATGGTATATAAGGTTATATTCGTTTAAGATCCGTTTTTGAGATAATGTCGAGCCACGTCTGAGATGACATTTCTCTTGTAATGTCAACCAGTGTGGATTTTGGTTCAGAAGAAAAGTGATATTTTTAGACCCAACCTTCTGACAGACCATCCCTGGGGTCCGTTTAAAATCGTTGACTTTGACAATGCTAAAAAGTCGAATCAGGTAATTCCCCTTTTCTTCTGAATGAAATGCCTGGAAATTAGTTTATTTCCTTGCACATTTAAACTTTCAACCCAAGACAGAAAAGCTTGGAAAAAACGTGTGAAGACCAAAATAAAAAATAAAAATGCTTTAACCCGTTAAATAAATAAAACATACAAAGCACACTTGGTTAGGTTTAGGAAAAGATTGTGCTACAGAAGCGGGTATTTTAAGCCAAGACATGAAGTTGAAGATGAAAAAACACCCTGTTCTGTTGCCACAAACACAGCTGGACATTATCCCAAAGTCTCCTTAAAACTATCCAGGCGCCTCAAGCTTTCAAATCTTGAAACGGCGTGGTCACTCATGGGTGAAAATGGGTCTTATGTCATACTTGGCAGCCCTGTCGCCTCCCGTAACTCCACCACCATCCCCTCCACCTCCTGATTTGAAAGTCAGGTAAAAAACAGTTAATGTGAATGTTTTATGACACGTTTTGTGGAAATACTAATATGGTAGGTAGCCTATGACGCACATAGATGTGAGTGCATCAGTGGCTTGCAGGAATGTTAACTGCCAACATTTTCACCTGTCCGCTGGGCTCTAATCTGCTAAGATATCAATGTTGCATTCTATCAGGCCACAACCTCAAGTATGTAACACTATGCCATCATGTAGTGGTGATCAATTGCTGTCTTTATAACAACCAACAACAGTCATGCTGGTGCGAGTATATTTTTTTTCTTTCCAATTGAAGCCGTCAGTCTCATCTCCCCGCCTCCTTACCCCCCACATCTGTTCTCAGCAGTCCGTCCCTCCTGTCTTTTACACAGTCCGCAACGTCATCAATTTGCTTGTTTTCTTCAGCCGACACAGCAGGTCAGTCTGACAAGGACAAAGACGCTGGATTCTCCGGCAGCCTGATTGTTTGGGAGTGTGTTTGGGAGTGTGTGTGTGTCTATCCTTGCCTCATTTTTTTTTCTATCTTTCTGTCTCTTTTGATCTACACCATGAAGGTTACGTGTTACAGTTCACTTCTTGTTTTGAAGCGCTAATAATAGATGATGCTATTATTAAATATACAGTACGTCATTTACTGCCTGCCTGTCTGGTGGAGACAATTATGTTGTGTTTATGGAAGAAATGAGATTTCAGTGATCAGTTTTGGATGAGCTGACCCATCTGACAATGTCAGGCCGGGCTGAGCCAGACAAGGTCAAAGTCAGAGCTGATTTAGTCTTCGCCAGTGATGCACAAGAAAAAATCTGAAACAACAACTGTTGTGCAAACTGATATGTCAGCTCAAAGTTTATTTTTATTGCCCTCCATATTCAGCAGATTGTTCCCATCAATAAATTTGGTTTCAAAGGCAAAAATGTTGGCTCAATCAGAGTAGAGAGGCCTCATCTGAACATCTGAATAACTGTCTCCTCTATCAGAAAGACAGTTTATTCATTTTAGAGACAATTAATGGATCGACAGAAAAAGAATCCAACAGTTTTGCAATCAATTAACTGTTTGAGTCATTTCTCAAGCAAAACAGAAAAACATTCACTGGTTCTCACTCATTTACTGCGATATTTTGTCGCTTTTTAGTGTTTTACATTTTTGTTAACTAAGAATTTGGGGTTCTGGACCTTTGGTGCACAACCTGAAGATGCCATCTTGACATTTTGCACATAACAAAATAAGATCACCACAGAAAGACTCACTAAATTGTAGCCCTAATTGTGTATAATAATCCTTTTACAACAAAATACCTGACAATAAGCATCTCCAGGGGTCATGTTTCCATCACTGCCAATCGAAGCTGAACACCTCTGACTACTAGACCAGAAGCGCCGAAGAGTAATTAGACCTGGAAATGAACGACAACTGTACCCTCTCCCAAGACAAAAGCCATATTTTAGAGAGTTTTTTGTTTAGTTTGAAGGAGGAACAGTTTCAAAGAGATTATTTAAACTTTTCACAATTAAATCAACAGATAACATAATGACAAATAAGCCCTCATCCAGCCCACCTGTTCTGTCAGAATATCTCTACTTCTACCTTGCTTCTTGGACTCGTGTCATGCAGGCACTGCAGGTGTCTTTTCCTTATGCTGTTCAACAGCTGCAGGAGTCTTTCCTAGAAGCACAGCAGTAGTCCAATAATAATGCCAAACGCTCCATGACACTCCATCCTTGTCAGTGTCCTATCCATCTGACAGTGGGTGAAAACCTGGGAGAACACAGGGAGGGAATGTTAACTCCCCATACCTATCAATCCTACAGTCTTTTGACTGTGAGACCACAGTGCTGAACAGTGAAACACCTCACTGTTCTGACACATGATTTATAGATACAGAATTTATACAACAGCCAGAAGAAAGACAATCCAACTATGCAGAAATATCTACAACTACTTAAGCAGCTCCAAACATGCAACTCTCTATGCTATAAAAAAAAGCCTTTCAGTCTGCGAATCTGAAATCAATGAGGAGGTGTATGTGTGTGACAGAGAGGAAATTATGAAGTGAGGTGAGAGGATGATGAATGGAGGGCACTAAAGTGGGTCCCAGGTGTGTAGCTGCATAGCAGGTGAGGACAAAGCCAGACACGATGATCTGTGATGATGGCAGACAGATGACACGGCAATGGAGAGAGGGAAATGATAGGTTAGGGGGAAAAGAGAGACTGGGACACTGCTGGCGTTGTCGCCCTGGGGATGTTTTTATGTAAAATTCAATGTTATCAGCTGAGGCCATGGGTCCAGGGCAACAGAAATACATCCTGATACAGCCAATTGATAGCCTTTTGGCTTCTGGTTTTCAGGCAGGGTATCATCTCCACACACAAAGTGCGAAGTCAAGAAGTTTGCATCAGCTCAACCATTTAACTTTCTCCTCAGTACCTGCTTCAAATATCAATTGATCTGCTTTCTCTGCAAGTATTAGAGTCAAAACAGTAAGAAGATTGACAGAAAATTAAGCATCAACATTTTTTTTTTATTTGGTTATTTAGGTCTTTGTGAGCAAAAAATACCAAACACGTAGGCTTCCCTCATGTGAAAATGTGCAGATTTTCTTAGTCAGAAAACTAAATTTCAAAACAACATCAACTTGAGCTCTGGGAAATTAAAATGCGGTTTGTTTCCAACATTTTACCACATTTTATCAATTAAATAAAAACATACATGTGAGCTGCAATCCACTTGAATATAATTGATATAAACGTATCATGGACCTTTGTCACAGTACCGTGTCGTTAGTTTTCTATACTCAGAGGGGTGGTCAACTGCAATATGAGTAACAGAACCAATGCAAAGAGGGCGAGATAAGATGTGTCCTGACATAATGATGGACAATATTTGACTTCTGGTCAATTGCTGATGCTAATATACATACACTGGCAGAAAACATCAGGTCTGTTCTGTCCTAATATTGATATCATTATGCCTGCTCGTGGTGATGGCCCTCTGGAAGATGCACACATACAGTGCTTTTCAAAATGGACATATATATGTTCATTTTGGGCTGACTTTTTAAGTCTTTATTGATCAACATCAATGATGTACCGATAATGTCTTTTGAAAGGAAGCTTGAGAGTGATGTCCTGCAGATGAATGTACCAAGCAACTTCTCACTGAGACCATGATGGGCACTTTATGATAACCCTGACGTTGGTGTAACTTCTGTCTAAGTCTATTTGTTCACCTAAATGAGCTTAAGAAGTATTTCACCGCTGGAAAAATGTCCCTTGCATTAACCTTAGCTGTCTATGCAGGAGAAGGACAAATATTTGTTTAATTGGTGCGTCATCCTCCGAGAAAACATAAGATAAGGGCTGTGATATTCACTTTTGCTTAAAAGGTAGAAAACCATCGAGCAACCAGAATGCACTGTACTATTAAACACCACAGCTGATGGTTGGTGAACTGCCAGTTGGGCCACTCAAAAAAGGAAAACAGTACAACAGCACACTAGAGTACATTTTTTGAAAATATTAATTAAAAAAATATGTAGGTGAGAAGAAGACAGTGAACAGGACAGTGTCTTGCAATGACCCTATCTAATAGAAAGAAAGAGAGGAGGCTCTCTCTCTCTCACAATCCAACGTTGGTCTTTGTGTCTTTCAAAGCGCCAACACAAAATGTGTAACAGCAATCTGTAGTTGGTACAGCAGCCCTGGAATCAGTCAGATGGCACATTTTGGGTTATTTTGCAGATTTTTTGCTAGCAAAAAGTAGGGGGGGGGCAAAATGGAGCAAAGACTAACATTGTTCATTTGAATAGACAACCAACATTGCTGTGATCCAAAGCTGGCTCAAAAACAGCAAAGTAAAGATATAAACCAGTGGAAGTAAAGGGCACTGGTGCCTAAGCAAGAAGAGAAACAGATGTGATGGAAGCTAACCTTGCTCATGTGCGATTCAGATAAGTGTGTACCTGTCGAGAGCATTCAGGTTATGTTCTATGAGTCCTTGATGATTCATTCTTCAAAGTTTAGTTCAATACATGTCTGTATGCTACATGTTTTCAAGCATGCTGAGCACAGCAGTGAATCTTCCCTTCTGCACATTTGCAGATCTACTCGCAGCACTGTGTAGAGCTAATGCTGTATGCAGACACAATAGACAGCAGGTTAAATTCCCAGACAATGATACAAGCTCAGTATCATGTAGGACACAAAACTGATTATTTCTGCTCCTCGCGGTGTCACCCAGCTATTCTTCAACTTTGAAATCTTGTACTTAACAGAAAATGTGCCGTACAATCTAAAACCAGCAGCTGTGCAAATGGTAACTCATTTTGAAATAGGAGAAAAGGGGACAGGAGCCTGGGAATAGAATACTTTCTTTTTTGCTGTGTGAATGAATGCAGGCAAACCTCTGTGTATTTATGGCAGCCCTGCTATGTGCCTTGTGTGTAAGCAAGAGATATTGTGTCCGGTACTGCAATTGTCACTTCCATTGCAAAGTCCCAACACGCAATCTACCGATTATTCAAGTGAAAAATGAATATCTGAATAACATGTTCTTTGCTTTTCAGCAGGGAAAGTCGAGCGCAGGATAGACCGGAGTGTGAAATCCCGGAATTGAAATTTAATAGGAAAAATTCAACTTGTTTGGACAGCCAAAAGAGCATTGGAAATTGTGTGTTTACCCACTGTGTAAAAGTTTAATAGCGGGAATGTGCACGGAAATAAAAGCAGAGATCCGTCTCCCATAACAAACTGAGCCAGAGGAGAAGCACACAGTATATTCATATGCCTTCTGCACAGGCAAGACGAATGAATGTAAAGTGTGCACATGCAAAGACAAAGCTAAATACATACAGATGATTAATTTACTTACATGTATGAGAAAGGACACAGGCAGACAGGAACACAGGGAGAGTGAGAGGTGGGACAGAGAGGAGCGATCGCCTGAGAGAGGGGCTTATCCTGTGAGGTAAAACAGTGCAGGCTGGTCATCCAGAAAATAGAAAGTGAAAGGTGTTTTAGAGGGAGACAGTGGATAAAAGGTGATCCTCTCTCACTCTCAATCCCCCAGTGGTCACCCACACCAAAATAAAAGCTGTCTGAGTGCTGAAGTAGAAGTATGGCCCGTTGGAAAAGAAGAAGTAAAAGGAGGCTCAGTCCTAAAGCGAATGCGCTGCTGACATGGAAGGAAAAAGTGCATTGCTTATCAGCCATTGTGCTCTTGCAGTACAGTTATGCTTCAGCCCAAGAAGTAAAAGCCAACAATTAGTTTTAATTGTAACTGATGACATAATTTTTGGTATTTTCACAGAGGGTAGTACCACCAAGTTTTCCAGTCTCTGTCAAGTTTGAGATTCAAATAAATGCTGTACTTTAGTCAACATAGAGCATTCTGATGGAGCTGTACTTATTCTCAAGGTGTGTGGAGACTGAGTGGAGGGCAGTGGATATCCTCTGTGGATCTGTTGGTTCTGAATGGACACTGGTAAGAGTCCAGGTTGAACAACAGTTGCCAGTTTTAAAACAAAGATACAGTACCAAGGAGGTTTAGAGCCCTCACCATTATTGTCTATGCTCATATATTGAGACACCCCTACTTAAAATAGTTTTTTTTAAAAAAGACTTTAGATGAGAATTCATCTTTCAATTTTCTCTCATGGTCTGGTGCTTAAAAAGCAAACAAAAAAAAAATGCTAAAATTGGCAATATCAAAGAATCGCAATTTAAATCAAATCGGCACCCAAAAAATCGTAAAAGAATCAAATCAGGAGAAAAGCATACCATCCCAGCCCTAATGGATATGGGAACTAGGGGTGCTGAGGGGGCTGCAGCACCACCTGAAATGAGCCTAGAGCATAGGCTGAGTTTGGAAGAAAGACAAAATAATTAAGAAGATACAGAACTTTATAAAGTTTCTTCAAACTTAACTTACTAAAATGAGTGATTTTATAAGGGAGTCTGGGGAGTGTATATCCCTCTTCATCTCCTTGCTGTTGTTGACTGTAGTTGATGTGGCTGCTTTGATCTATAAAATGATGGTGTTAAGTTTGCTGTCTGCTGTAGCACAGAATGTTCAGAATTGTAAATTGTAAATTAAATTATTCATCAATAGCGATCAGACACATGTGATCCTGGTCTTTTAAATGAATACAAAAAACATCAATGTGGCGCACCACTTACCAAGACATCATTATAAAGACTGACCCCTCAGTCCCACCAACTTTGACTGGCTTCCCTCTTTGACCCTGTCTGCACTTGACCAGTGTAAACTGGAAAGTCATAAATCAAATTCAGAGTCCAGTTGTAAGAAAGCATCAGTGAGCCCTGCCTGGCACCTCAGACTGCTAACAGCTGCCTTCACCATTCTTGCCTGTCCTTACAGCAGGTGGTTTGTGAGTTAGAAGGTAACTTTCTTCTCATATAGGATGCTTCTGTTTGTCCTGTGTCGCAGATTTACCACAGATTTCCATTGAGACAGCAGATTTCCAACCCAAACAGCCAACCGCCAGATGCTTTTACATCAGGCCACTCATATACATCAGAAAAATGACACATGGTGCTGGATGTGTAATCATAACACTATCAAATCTGCTTCCCAGCGAACAATTACCTTTTCTATTCATCAGATTCAAAACCCATTTGCTTGCCCAGACAGCCAGATTCCGCCTGGGGAGAAAGAGATTGGATGTCAACAATGGGCAGACAGACAAATGATGAAGCTGTGGTTTATGATTTAAATAATTGCGGCCCTCATGACCTCAGCCGGTGTTTCTTGCATACTCATTGATCTGGATCGCTGAGATATAATAAATAAACATCAAAGTCTGGCTCTCGGGCCAGTTCTCTCTTTCACTCTCCATCTGAAATATCTCTAACTCTTCCTGCTGCGCTCTTCATTATGACTGCTTCAAAGTAAATCAGTGAAGCAAAGTGACTTTCCCAGCCCCGACTCTCCCGGTGGGGATTCTGCAGAAATTAGATTTTTACAGAGCAAAGGTTTCCTATAAAGGGATAAAAAGGCTGTTGTTTGTCATCTCTCATTAGGACAGACAGATTCAGTCTTTTACTGGTGTGACATGTTGTTATGTTGAGCAAAGCTGCGATCAGTGTTGCCGTGTCGTACATGTAAATACTGTCACGTTGCAGAAGTGGAGAGGATGTTTTCTTCAAAGCAGAGCAGCGTTGCCTACGCCTAATGAATTATTTACAGCGACGGAGCAAACATGACGTGCGCTGCGCTCAAATATAGGTGCACTGAATGAAAGCATACAGAGGAACATCTGGGAGAGCAAACATTCAAAAACGAGGACATGTATAATACATGTATGTAAATCTCATTTGTGTAGCAGAAGACACGTATGTGCATCTCTGAACTCCTCGTCCATGTTGGAGCACAAATGGCAATTTCTAATTCCACACATGTGCAAGTAGCTTAATTGTGCCTGCAATGGCTCATCTGACAACATAATTGTGGTGTTTCTATAAGATTGTCAAGCTAAATAAAGAGATTCCCCATGATGTGAGGTAAAGGCTGGTAGAAGATGGTAATTCCCTCTTCTCTCTGTGGTATTCTTCCCATTACCTCCCTTCTCTATATTTATGTGGTGCTTATAGGGACGATTACTTCTTAGTTTTTGATTAAATTGCACATTGGCAATTAGGTTGTAGTGTTTATGAGGTAGTTACGATCTATTGTTACCTCTGTCAACTACAGTTGGATTGCGATTACGTGTAACAAAATGTAACTTCCTAAGGAAAGATAGTTGATTGTTTTGTCTTATCCCCGGGTCATTAAATGCAGATGCTTTAGGTCGAAGTCTGGAATGAGAAGCCAACCCAAAGTATCTGACAATCTTGGGCTCAGACACAATGATCTAACATCTTCCTCTCTGCATGTTACATTTTATTGCTTTAAGAACATATTTTGGTAGTGATCTGTGATTTGTAATGTCACGATTTCTCATTTTTAAGCTTGAAATGTCAAAGGTTTAAAGAATTAAAGGCAAAAAAAAACCTTCAGGTGTGATTAAGGGTGTAAAACTTTCTGTCAAGGCATTTAATCCTGCGTCTCCTCTGACTCAATAGCAGACATTCTCGCATTGAACAAGTATTCCATTTTGAAAATGCCAGCTATTTCTTTGCATACATATTGCACAGGAACAATGTCAAGATTGTAGCGTTCTTTGTGTTTGGTTCTGTTTTGTTAGCAAAGAGGTTTTTTTTTGTTTTTTTTTGTTTTTTTGCTTTTCATGTTTCAAAACAAAAACAAAAAGAACACAATGAGTTCACAAGCATCTCGGTGCGGCCACAAGAGGATGGTGAGTTGCACCATCTGTGTTTAAGCTTGCATCATGATGTTTTATTTGCTTCAAATGGCCACTAAACCCCTCATGTATATCAACAAAAAATACCATTTACTGTTGCTCTTCACAGATTTCAGGTGACCTGAGCCTTTGTTGTTAACTTAAATCCACAAAATGTACACTGAGATAGCTTGGCATCACTAAGCGCCAACTGATTTTAATAACTATTTTGCCATAAAATTAAAAGGCAGACAGACTCTGAATAATGATGTAACTATTGATAATACTGTCTTCTGTGATGTTTGATTTTAACAGATACCTGTTAGCACATAAGAAAATGAGCTATTTTCTGTATTTTTGATATTATACAAAATAAATAACCATTCAGTCACACAGGGAAGGAAACTGCTGCTACACTGATCCCCTAGGGGCTCACCATTTCAATCATGATGTACCATTCTCCAGTCAGTGATGTCACAGAGGGGATGCTCCTATCAGCTGATGTGTTGTCATCACTGACAGGAACGCCACCAAATGTTAGAATGAATTCTCATTAGGACATAACCCCAAGGACAAGCAGTTTGTCATCAAGTATTGATCACTATTGATGTACTCAATAATCAAACAAATCCTATTTATCATCTTAGAGACAATCATGACTACATTCCATTTATGATTCATGACCTATATCGGCCATAATATAATATTGATCTAATCCCACCATTATTCGTTCTGTCAGCCTCACTGGTCTCAGAACAGATTTATCGCCTGTAGTCTTGAATACTTCCCCTGATCCTCTCCTCCCTTGTCGCCTCTCTACAGGCCTCCCATCCGTCCCTCACTTCTCACAAATGCCCTTTGAGACAGGCGCAGAGATCTTTATTCATTATCATAATCCCCTGGTCATGTCTCCTGAATACATTGCCATTTAAAGCCGAGCATGCATGCATGCTTCCTTATAATGGGCCATATCCGAAAACAAAGGCTAAAATTAACCCAAAAAGACACACATTCTGAAATGCAGCACATTTTCTTTGTAAAATCTAATCAACAGTTATACCCGTGAATGAACTGAAGAGTCTGGTTCAGAGGAGCGCTCGAGGCGCTTATTAATCAGGAGTTTTTCAGGATGAGAGATTCGTGCAGCTCAGTGATTTTCTCCATTTCTTTTTTCATAAAAGGAGCGAATGAGCCACGACCCTCCATATACTGTGATACTTAGTAATGATCCCAAATGATTAAGGCTAATCTGTCATCCCAACATCACTCACCAGATAAATCTGTGAGATGTCACTCATCATGTAGACAAGAAATGTTTGTGTTTTTTTTTTTCTTAAGTGAAGCACCACCATTTTAGTTTTGTCATATACATCCTCTGTAGTTTGATCACCTGTTTTCAGCAACAACAAAAAAGCTCTGATAAATCATTGCATGCTGCCTGTTACACATCAAGATGCTAAAGAGCCCTTCATATTCCGAGGACCAAATCAGATCATGCTGTAATTAAATTCACTAGGACTGCTTATGTTGCTCCACATGTGAGCCAAAAATAGTGTTATCCAACATTTCAATTTTTTCTTCCTGTTTTCATTACTGAAGCACTATTTTTTCTGGTTTCATTTTGAACTGAGGATAGATTGAGTAGCATTTTTCAGCACATTTTAGATTTTTTTCACTTGACTTTAAAGACAATGAAATGTCAGGCATTGGATTTATCAGGTTGTTTCTACTCCAATTAATAAATAATGCAACTGCAAGTATATAGGTTTGACATTGGCCTTCATATCTGAAAGTACACATATATTGTTCACTGACTAGTGTGACATAAATGTCCTTGTTCTTTTTCAGGCAGCAACTTCTTAAGTTTCCCCCAAATCCTGAGACCTTCCTAACAAATTCATCTTCGAGAGACATGCTTGGGCGGCTCATGTTACTCCCCATTCACGAGAAAACTAGTAGAAGCATTATTAAAATCTTCTTTGGCCAGATTGAATTGGTTCTTGCATGGCTGACACGGTGCACATCTGCATAAAGTGAAATGATTCTCCAGTTGCCTCTTTCACGCGTCATGTGCCTGATGTGCACTTGAAGCTCTCCTGTCCCAGCATGCGCTGTGCAGCAAAGTGCTCACTTCTTTATGAAATTAACGGAGATGGAATTGGTCACTTGCCAGGTCATGTTGGTGTGGTCTCACTCGACAGTACGTCACCACGGTCACATGCGGTTGTGATTCGCATGCAGCTGTGATTGATTCATTCTGGGGATGGTGCAAATTTGTGACACCTCAGCTACAATCTCCAGTGCGGGGACATGTATCATACTTTGAGTACTTTAAATAGCTATGAGAGTAAGGTAATGGCCCGAGGCAGTTCAACCTGCTCAAAACCACCTATGAATTGCAAGCAGAGCCACAAGGACATTCAGTGCATTTGAGCCTGCAAAAAAGGCCTGAGCACATCAGATCCATTTTTTAAGTGGGACATATCCATCTACCCTATCTCCCCATCACTTAAATATCATCAACTAAAAAATAAATGTGACCTGAACAAAACTAAGGCTTTCTGATATGTGATATGCAGGGATGTACACTAAACATAACACAAAGTAAGAATGGGTAGATGAACGGCTGGTGCAAAGGAAAGTTCAAAATGTGATTTCTCAAAGATTTTCTCAGTGTCTCCTGAAAACGATGAGTCATAAGTCCCCCTTTGCCCATTTTTTATGCATGACTGAAACAATGCTGAGGGCTACTAGGTAAGCAAGTGGGGCAGCTTCAGTGGCTTAGTCTCAAGTAGTAGCCTCTGGACTGTGGAAGAGATTCACATAGTTCAAGCAATGGGTTATTCTGTGAAATACAGTTGGATTTTTTAATCAAAAAACCTGATTCCAGAACAGTAAGGACACAGTAAAACATAAAAAAAAATAAAAAAAATAAAAAAAAATTAACATCTACGGGATATATTTAACGCATTCCCTCATCAACTTCATTCATTTTTGTAAATATTTGCTTAAGTTGAGTTTGATGCTAGCTCCAAGTTTCAGTGGACCCAATGGGAGGCAGGCAAAATAACAATGGATCAAGTATATTTAGGATTGACGGCAGGATCAGAGAAACGCGCTAACAGGAATGGGAAAGAAGAACAGCAAGATCCGTGATTTCAAGAGGTGACTCGACAATGACTCAACAAACACTAACCTAATATACCTAAAATACTGACTGGACTTAAATACAAATTAATGAGGGTGAGGTGCAGGTGGAGTGAGGCAAGAAACGGCCAGGGTAATGAAAGGAGAGAACACTAAGAGGAGTGACGGCTAATAAAGGAGATGCAGTACACCTACAAATGTGAACTTATCAGTGGTTTGCAGAAATGTTGAGTACTAACCTCTTATAAAGGTGGCTGGGCTGATACGTCATAAAGCATTGGCAAATTAGTACATTCCTTTCCACTGTGTCCATTTTGGGAATTTAGATTATCAATATATAACAATAAATACCAACACAAATGTTTTTGTTTCATTTGGTCCACACTGAATCATTCACCCTCGCTAAAGAGTATTTTTGTTTAAATGCAACGCCACTGTTGTAAATACACATCAAGTCTGTCACAATTTGTCAGATGTAATGTAGGTTAGAACTACAAACAAAACTCTTTACATCATAACAACGGTGTATGTCGAAAACCTCTATTGAACCTGTCCCACCCTCTGACTGAAGTTACATATGCATACATTTTCATATCTGGCCCTCAAACTTCTAGAGTGGAGAGCATGAACCAAATTTTGTATTTTGTTTTGTGGTTAGTGTCTCATAACAGAGAAATTTAAAAAGGTATTCGTGTTCATATCAGCTGGATTGAGTACCTTGCATCTGATTGCTACTGTGGTAAAGTGGTTTTCTTCTTATGATTTATTATTATCTGGACTGGACTGGTTTAAATCTGCTCTATCTGGCATGGCCTCTGATTTGATTGGGTCCTGTGTACCAATAAATCAAGTGCTTGTTGAGTTGGGATAAGTTCCTGTCTCTTGCGAAGCTTCCTACACAATGAAAAGTCTGCTTGCACTCTGCAATCTATCAAAGTGTACAAGGCTATGAACACACACACACACACACACACACTAAATGTTACACATGCACACACAAATTTGAAGTCTGGCCTGTCGCCAAAGGCAACTCTTGGGGTTGTGTGTTTGTGTGTGTGTGGAGAGGTTAAAAAACCTGGACCGGGAGGGGGCCATCTATAAAGGGAACTCCTAATCAGCAACACAAAAGGCTCCTCTCTTGGTCCGCTGCCATCACATTTCACTTCGTGTATAATGTAATCTGTTTAATATCCCGGTCAGGCCTTTCAACCCCAGGAATGCTTAGACAGACGTTTTTACCATAATTGCTTCATAGATCAGGTCGGCTGCGCAGAGCCACAGTATCCAGGTGCTGTACATCAGCTGATCACAGCCTCAGATAACAGCTCACCCTGCCTTCAAGGTGAGTGCACGCAACGGTGGGTGGTGTGTGAGTGTGTCCACATGGATTCTGCAGGGAGACATTATCCATATAAAACAGCCGTATTGTAACCACTGCTGGATGTCAGGCACCCTTAGCGCCTCCTTGGCTGCTTGGTTTGATAAAAAAAAATGACCCCCTTGCTCGTGTGTCCGTCACCTTAAATCCTCTTTCTATGCCAAGCTTGGCCTCTTGATTTCATTCAGGGCTGGTAAGTTCAGGACAAATAACCTATGAACACTTCCTGTCTAGAATCTGCCATAAGACAGGTTAAGTACAGGCTACACAGGCTACCAGTTCAGAGCAAAGCTTCTTCCTTGCTCTATAGGTTGCAATTTCCTTGATTAATTTTGACCTTTACCATCTTATTTTCAGTCAAAGCAAAAGCACCAAATTCTAACATGTGAGAGGCTGCAACCAGTGAATGTTTGACATATTTTCTGACTCAAAAAATCCATTATCATGATAGTTACAGATTGATTTGCCATCAACTGAATCCATCAGTCGTTTCAGGCCGACTCGGCTTTATGTAGGTTACTCTGCCCGTGAAATTGACAGATGTTTTTAGACTTTGTTTTACTGGCTCGGCTCAAACCTACAATTGGAGTAACCTAAACAAGTATCAATTATCAGTATTCTAGCAGATCACTTTAAGCTCTAATAACTGCTTTTATTTTCGCCAATATTAAATATATCCTTGTTTCCTCAGTCTTGTATGATGGTAGGCTGGATATCTTTTATGGTGTTTACCGTGTGTTTTCTCCTCCTCTGTTCTCTAAGGTGCTGCTCATCAGGCAATTATCCCAGCCCCATATTTAAGGGAGGGTGGAGGAGAGTAAGCTCTCTTCTTCCACAGACTAAAGCAACACTCTTTTAGATTATCTCTGTCTTTGTCCTCTGCTGGTGTTTTGTTTACTTTTGAGGACTGGAGGTTCTGGTAGTCCTGTTTTTTCGTGGCTTTGTTTGTTAGTTTAGTTCATGTAGTCTATTCTTAGTTTAGGGAGTGGAGTTCTGGGTCCCCCGGCCCAGACTTCCTCTATCTTTTTGTTCATTTTGGCCAGGTCTCCAGACTCCTTTAGTTTTGGTGAATTTTAAAATAAAAATGAAAATATTACTAGTAAATTTAAAACTTACATGGCATTCTGTTTCAATATGTTGATATCAGAAGGTAGAGTTAATCCAACCAAACAAGCAATTTCAACAAAACAGAGAATATAACTTGCCTGAGTGACAGTGGCGGTTCTAGACCTGTTTTAATAGGGGGGCCGGGTTGGGGCCGGCTTTTTTGTGGGGTGGCAAATACAACCCGTGAAAAATTAGACAAATTCCTCATTCAGACAAGGGATAAATGGGACTTAAAACATTATTTACAATTTCAACAATTTTGATTGGGTAGTAAACTGCTTAGACACTTTTATAATTTCCGCCTTTCCCTTCAGTAATCATTGCAGGAAATCTGTCATTGCATTATTGGTGCAGACTCCCTGTCGAGGGGGGCCACAGGGGGAACTAGACTCAGAGTTATGGGGGCACTGGCCGCTGTTGCCCCCCCCCCCCCAAGAACCGCCCCCGCTGAGTGATTATCAGGGGTAATATTTAGCTTTTTTTTTATTATCAGCATCAGCATCTGTGTTTTTGTGTTTGACTGCCTACAAACCACATATTTTTTGAATGCATTACTTTGGTTCCGATGCAGCATCCTGTCTCTGTCTGTAGTCACCATACTGTGGTCTCACTCAATGTCCTGCCCACAACACTCTTTTGTTGGTTCTTAGTCACAAGAAGATTTCAAATTAAAATGTAGTGGAAATGAAGTAGGACTCAAGCAAAGTACATTAAAAAAGTACACTACTTAAGTAAACTGTAGGTTGTTACATTCCAACACTGGTTACTCTAATTTTTAACACTAAGCCTCTGAAAAAGTATTAACAGTTCCAAATATTGGTTATTGAGCTCTTTGATTACTAATAATCAGTGCTGACCCTGAATATACAGGTCCATCCCTAATTCAAACATGTCAACCTGGGCACCTCAAACATATGAAGGACAGCAGACTAAATATTAAAACAACTCTTTGAAAATCAGCACATAATACAGCTGCACTGAACAAAGTACAGCCTCCTCAAATGGCCATAAAGCTGAATCACCACCTCATTGAAACCTGAACATTCTAACCTTCATGAAGGGAGGATTTAGTGCAGGGTAAGTGTAGCTAATTAACTGGCATCTAACTTTGGTTGTTCTGTGGAGTTAAGAATTATCGCCACCATTAAGAGAGGGGTCACTTTTGGTTTCAGCTCCAAAGTACGTGATTAACTTTAGTCTTTGATTACAAAGAGTCTGTTTTGTGCACAAATGAAAAATGAATAATACAGCAACCAAATTAATAATACACAACCCTGGACCCGCCTGGAGCAACGCTGATGCCTCCCTAGATATTTGTGGTGAGTAAAATCTTCAGCAACGCAACAAAACTGTCAACACTCAGGTTGTAAACAAAAGGAAAATACTGAATTTAACACTGAATGGTTACAACCTGTAAAGTGCTAATAGCCAGGAGACCATTGTGGGGCATGGCAGAACACATGACAATGAGAGCTGAATGGGCATTTACGGCCCTCTTTTACATTTTAGTGCATCTGTAAAAATCCCAGGGCAGTCACTAGAAGACTGAGCCAAACTCAGTAATCCAGGGGATCTTCATTCTCACTTTTTTAACCTCTGTGAGCTCCCATTACTCATTGTATACTACGAATCTCAGATATTGCCACTCAGTCAGGTGACTGTGTTAAGTACTGTGCCGGCTCTTTCATCATTTTTGTTCTGACGAATTTTCCCAAGGTATCTCTCACTTGCTCATTCAGTGCAACAAGAAATCAACACGTTTAGCCGATGGTTGTGTTCCAAGATGCCATAACACTTGTGTGATGAAAATCATTCAGTTTATTTGTTTTAAATGAAATTCACATGTTAATCCCTTTATAGCTGATAACACGCATTTCATTGGTTGTGATGTAAGGCAGCAGCAAGTAAGTGAACTGGGTTTGATTAGCATTTGTGTTATTGGACCTGATAATCAGCATTTTTCTGATCATCAGAGTCCAGCCCAGTCTCCAGGATATAATGTTAACAGTTCAAGTATCTGCAGACCTCAGATATGTCCGAGGGTGACATCTGGACCAGATGTGGCATATCAAGTTCAAATTCAAATGTTTATCAAATAAAGTTGGAGGGGGGAGGAGGTGGTATTATTACAAGCTGCAAGGCTGCCAAACCAGCAACCACAGTTAAAGTCTGTCTGTAGGGTCATTTCAGATCATCTCCAGCCATGTTACTGGCAGCTTCACGTTAGCAGGAAGTCAGATCATCCCATGGTGCATTTGTGGCGACCAAAAGAGTGAAATTCTGACATTTTCCTAACCATGACTGAGTGGTTTTTGTGCCTAAACCCAAGCACAGAATTAGCACAGTGTTGCGACAAGAGAAATAGAAAATTTAACCCATTTATATATAAAGTTGTACATAAAAGTATTTTTGAAAATTAATACAATATTAATAATGAAATAAAAATAATTTGAAAATGCATTGGTTTGGCTCTGAAGCAGCAATCTGCATCTAAAGTTGTCAGATAAATGTGGTGACCTGTTCACTGATGGCAGTTATGTAATTATGTAATTCAATGCTAAAACCCTAACTTTGTTACTTTACAGAATGTTATGTGAACTATCCGATTAGACTGACAGGGCGACACCAGGGAAACACCTTGAAAACACACGCACGTCATCATCATGATATGTACCATCACGTCTCTTCAGGAGCCACAGTGCCGGCTTTCTGTGTGAATTACACAGCAGTTTGTCTTTACTCCAGTGGTGCTTTTCTCTGTGTGAATGACTAACAGCGGAGAATTGGCAAACCCGATTGGCGTCGCTGTGTGAAAGGGGCTCCTTATAGCTCATGGGATCTGGACTGGAAGTTGTGTCACAATTCTGCCTTCTCACACCGCGAGACAGGTTCGTGGATCTGAGTGTCGGCGATTTCGGTTTTGATACGTGTATCGTTATCGCCTTAATGTCAGTGTACTCTAATGTCAGAGTCAGTGTACTCAATTACTTTCCATCAGTGCTGAAAAATGAGGTAGACTCTTGGTTGTAAAATTTTCCACATGAAGAAAAAAAAATGGCCTAATGTCTTATACGTGTAAGAACTCTGGCATTATTACTCAGTCATCAGTCTTTCTCACGGGTACAGATGACCGAGACACACAGTAAATGCTTTCTTCAAGCTTTTTAAACCTCAGCATTTCATTCTGCTCACTGGCACCATCTAAAATGAAATTATTTGAGTCCAGAGAGACGTAACCCTGCTGGAACAGGGTTAGCTTGGGATTTCACAGGTTTGAAAACTGTATAAATCAGGCCTCAGCTGACTCACTGCCAAGTTTTAGGGAACGACCTTGGGCTAAGGCATGCTGTATATACAGTAAAAAGGTATTTAGCTGAATCTATGCTGCTAAAGCAAAAAAAAAATGATATAAGGACAATTATAAAGGATTCATAAAAGGCATTTTACAACAGACTGGATGTGATTGCATTCCATGAGAAGAATTCCACATAAAGTGGAAATAAGAATGAGCAGACAAGCAGCATGGCAAAATGAATAACGTGGGAATCCATTAGTGATAAAGGCATGGCATGAAATTAAGCATGGACCAAAGGAGAAAGAAGAACCAAAGTGAAAAAGAGAGGGGAGCAAAATAATGCGTGATTAATTATGCACTAATGCTGAGGCAAAGTACTGACCACAAACTGAACTCCTGCAGGGACAAACAGAAATACAAGCACTTTATCTCGCTTCTCTCTAATCATCATTTCCCTCTCACTATCCTCACTTTCTACCTTTTCTCTCCAAGTCCTTCAATCTATTTCCACATATTTCTTGCGCTTTCTTGGATTTCCTCACACTCTTCTAAATGAACGTCCTTCTTGTTCTTGCTTTCATGTTCCTCTTGTCTCATCGTCCTTCTCAATCCAGTGCTGAGTAGGTTAAGCTGAAGTCCTCCACCATAATACCACCGCTCTCCCACACATACACAAAAAGGCATGCACGCAATCACACCCCAGCAAATACTAATTCCACAAGTCCATTGAGATTTCCCTTTAACGGATTAATCTACAAAGGCTCAGACTAGAGAAGTTTCTCCATCGCCAACACTACTGACTGGATCACTGACTGGAGGACTAGTACGCGAAACATCAAGGTGAAGGAAGCCGTTGCTGCATTTGCAATGAAGCCCGGCCCAAGTCCCAGGACACAAGAGTTGATCTGAGAGGATTCGGGAGGATATGAGCTAGAAGGAGGGGAACAGGATCGAGGAGCCCAATAGGTCAATCAGAGAATGACGTGGAGTTAAGGATCGGCATTGTCAAGGACTTCCAACTGTCAAGTGAAATCAATTTCTGTGGGTCCAGGCATGTCAGGTTGAAGGCAGTTTAAATCGACAGCTCCACTGCGGCACAAATCAGCAGAAACTTACAGAACTGCAAGTTTCTGAGTATTTTGCTTGGAGAGCTCTGAAGGCATCCAGCTGGGAGTGATTTCAATACATGAAAGAGCACTGCTGACTCACAGCTTATACTTATCAAATATTACATTATAAATAATTTCTATTTTCATTTTTAGAGCTTTCTTACATGTCGAATGCATGTGGTTGGCTTTTGATCAGATTCCACCACAGGACTCTAAATCAAAACAACAACAAAAAGAGTTTGATGAGATGGTGAAGTAGCATGGGATCATGGGAGTAGTCGTTTTCAATGTGAAACAACCACCACTGCCAATTAAATTGACTTTATCTTCACTCAGGTGACTTGTTCATGGATGAGGTAATGCTTTGTAGTTTTACTCACATTACGTTCGGTCACCTTCGCCGTGTTTGTCAATGAAGTAACCACAGTGAAAAAAAATACTAGAAATCTGTCTTTTTTGTCTTTTATTATGTTAATTGTTTCAGTTTAATATTAGCAATGATATATTACATTTCAAGATCCACAAGACCATAACACAAGCTACACTTTAAGTAACCTCAACCAGGTTGTACTTTTTTTCAGGGAATTATACTACTTCATTTTGCATCGAACACACAAGATGATATTTATCTGTTTTTACACCAATTTAAGTCATAAGTCCAAATCTGGCTAAAACAACAAAAAAAGATTGCTAACAGAAGTGACATGGGAACCCCATTGTCTCGTTAGGTCCACAGTTGGACTCGTCTTATTAGCTATGATTAGCTGATCAAGAATACCGCTTTCTTACTACATGCTGCCACAAAGGCATGTCAAATCTTTTTTCAGGAGAAAATAAACACAAACACAAGAGTGCGCTTTAACAAATCCCCAGTTCAATTTGATCTTGGAAGCAGTTCCACTCCACAAGTTGATCTGATTTCTTACCCCAGGTGTATACCAATGCAGTGTATGAGAGAGTTTCAGTCAGTGCGCTGTAGGTCTCATATGATGTTAAGTGGATATGTTGTCTGTAGCTTATTTATATTCACACACCAGCCCCCAGCCCCCACCTCCTATTTGGCCGGGATTGTTTCTTTGACTTTGGCTAATACAATTCCAATATCTGAGGGCACTTAAAACCTGATTATGCTGCTCTGGCTTTCCACAATGCCGCCTGACAGTCTGATGCTAAGTAAGTAAAGTGATTTGCTCCTGAATTAATATAGTCGTTGAATAATCTAATTAGAATGCAGTTACAACGACTGTCAGACTCTGTTAGACTTTCCTCCCTCTGCTCCCAGAGGACAGGGGGTTGTAAGCTGCCATAAGACACAAGAGGGAGAGGCAGGGGTATTAATCAAACGCACACCTGCATTTCATCAGGCCATTTTATTTTTAGAAGCATGGACCTAAATCTAAATGCACTTAATACCTCTTATTTACAGTGTGTTGTTTTTGTTATACTGAGGCTGAAAGGGTTCAAGTACTCAACCACTATGAATCATCATGGGTAAATTTTTCATGACCATATGCTATTCTGACGTACAAAGAGGCACCAATTTAGTAACTTATGGCTTTTTTAGAAATGTTTTTTCAAATTTAGACTTCATTGTCCCAGAGGGCGATTCGTTTCAGTTCAACAGAGAATCACACAACTGCATAAAGATAAAGACAAAGCATAGAGTCTCCATAAATACATTCATAGCACACATTCCCAGCACACATCTTCAGCGAAGCAGATGCTGCAATGGCAGAGGGTAATAAAATGCTTGTCCATTTTCAAGTTTCTGATGTCTATGTCCAGATGGCGGTGATGTGAAATAATGATTGAGGGGGTGATCAGTGTCGCTCTCTATTGTGAGTGCCTGAAGCGTGTGACGTCTTAGTCTTAGTCGCTCAAGAGTTTGAGTGAAGGCAGATGGTTTTTCAGGCTGTATGTGCGACGCTGTTAAGATTGTTTTTATTCAAGATGGTCCACATGCTGAAGAAGCTGAGGAAAAACAAAGCGTTGAGATCATTGCCTTGTAGTATCCAGGGGTAGTGAGGGTGTCAGACTTGAGAATGTTTTGCAGATAATTCCATGTGCTCCAACATTGCTGGAGATGGCCCAACTTCCCGTCAAAAATGTCTGTTTTTTGTCTCGTTAAAATATCCAGTGATTTCACACATCCAAATTTTCAACACCATGGTCTCTCTTCAAAATTATCCATCTCTTTCACACGTACAAATGTGGAAACTAAGTTTTGAGCCACGTCACTGACTTTGCAGCTTTCTCGCTCCACTACCATCCCCTCAACCTCTGGATACTCACAGTCAGGTCACAAACATGTATCTAAGTCTATAATCTGTGGTTTGCAGAAACAGTGACAGGCTAGGTTTTGTGTGGGCTATAAGGCTGGGTATTGTTTAAAAAAAATGATACCGATACCTTGACTTCAATACTGGTTCTTGAAAGATACATTGTCCTAAACTAATTTTATTAAATCCATTTTAACAAAAGATTACATTGCAAAGATAGTACACATGGTGAGCCCCGTCTCTGGGTGTAACCTATGTTTTTTCCTGCATGCCTCGAGACAGCCAATCACCAGCACTGTTAGATAAGCCTGCTGCTCCTGGGTCTGCTGCTGAGGAAGTTCTGAATCCAGTGGACCAGGGTTGGAGGGATGTCAAGGTATAAAGTTTCTTGACCGTGTGGTGGTGTTAAATATAGATGCAGAGCTAAAGTCAAAGAGGATTGTAGCAAAGCTTCATTGTGATTCCAGCTGCTGGAGGAGAGAGTGGAGGAGGCGTGCCGCAGCATTTTCCCTCCCTTGTTTGAGCTAATAGGCAGCTGTTGGGGGTTTGGTGGGGTTTGTCTTCTGGCAGCGCAGTAATCAGAGACAGATTTTCCAGGCAATACATGATTATCGTGGTGAGTGCAAACAGTCGATAGTAGGTTGTGTTCGGGGTACTGATACCGTTCTCTTAAAGTGAGTGGAGGATGAGGGAGAGCTCCATGGCAGAAAGCCTAAGCACCTTGGCTGCTGGACATCCTCCTCTATGAAGGAGGGGGCGTGCAGGCTCATGAAAGTGAAGGGCTCCCAGTAGCTCCACACAGACAGAATAGTGTTTATGTTCGTCAAATCATTTGTAGAAGGCGTTCACAGCTTTTGCAAAGGTGATGGGGTCTGTTATTTCGGAATGATTGTGACCTGATTCACAACCTGTTCAGGCTTTTACTTTATGAAAGACTTGTTTCAGATTATGCTTCTACAGTCCTGCTCCAAGCAGTCCTTACATCTGATTTCTGCCTCGACAGGAAAAGTCCAGTCAAAGCATTGCCTTCTGTTTTTCCCCTATATCTGCTTGGGCATGGACACAATGTTTGTGGTTTTCTTCCATTGCATTTTGCGAGCAGAAACATCTGTGACTCTGCATTTAAGTTGGGAAGGATTTCTTTTCACCATTCGGTCAACTCAAGAGACCTTCTAGAGGAAACAACAAGATTATTCTCCTCACAGACGGACGAAACTTTTGCCTCTACTTCTTTAACACATGCAAGGACACCTCTCAAGGTGACGGACTGTCCGCGAGAGGAATTTCATTAAACCAAAAAGCAATTACTATGGCGGTGTAGCTAGCACCATGATCTCACCCCATGCTACCGAGGTCAGGCATCAACATTATGACCCGTCCTATTCATTAGTGTCCATCAGGGGAGTTTGTGTAGCACCACATCTCACTTTTTTCAGTTGTTTAAAATGCAGAGATGGAAAGTAAGACAGAGTAATTGGTAGATAGTGGGATGAATGTGGGAAGGATGGTGTTGAGAGAATTTTTAAGTAGACCACAGAGGTATTGAAGCTCATTGCCATCAACTTAGTATGTTGAGGTGGCTGCCATGCAAATGGAAAAGCTACTGCAGTAGAAAAGAGACACATTGCATTTTATTGATTTTACTTCCCTTTCAAAACAAGACACTACCTGTAACTTTGCTGCCTAAAAATCTGAAATATCACCCCAAACTACAGCTGTGTCCATTCAAAGCCTAGTACAGATTATCTATTAATGTGAGGGGTTTACAGATCCAGTACAATTTGAAATATGGATGACATCCGTACTTCAGAGCACGGACCTCTGCAACTGAGAGTGGCATCACAGAGCACCTGACAGTGCTGTCAAATAACATTCCAGCCTTTGAGGCTAAAGTCAGCTAGCATACTACTGTTGACAGAAACTTAAAATCTCACCTCCAATTCATGCTGAAGAATAGAAAACCCACTTTGACTGTCTCCCCACTCATCCACTTAACCTTCTGCTTTTGTTTTATTCTCACTGCAACACATTACTACAGCGCGTTGTTGCATCACGCTAATGCTGTGTCCAAACCACACCAAATTGGATGCCACATTTCTTTCGATCCTCAACAACAAACACACTAAGTTTCAAGTGGTTCAATCAGTGCTTCAGATATCTGACAAACATACGCACACAGACAGAGATTCCTTGCTTTATGTAGTCTGATGAATATGATGACTATGTCTCTTAATTGTTTATTAGCAAGTTCATGTACAAAAAAAAAAGAAAGATAAGAAGAAAAATGAAGAGACATTGTCATAGATTTGAAAACACTTGTCAAGATGACCCATAAACACACTCTGAGTGTAGCTATCTTACTTTTCACACAGCTGGTTGCAGATAGCCATGCAGTCACAGACAGAAACAGCTGCTCAGCACAGAGCAATAAGAAATGGAAAATTCTGCCATAGCTGCAGAGACCCATGTCCTGTCTCTTCTAAACAAGTTGATGCAGTAAGATTCATTGCAACCGTGGGCAGCCCACAGCAATGCACTCCAATACAGGTCTGTTGTTATTGCTGATACGACTGGGTGGTGGTATATTTAGCAGACATGACCACATGCTCTCCACAGCACAAATACACATACGCACTTAAACACACTGTAGAGATGGTGGAAACAGTCAAGTGGCAATCAATTTGTTCAGGCAATCTCCAGCAGCAAACATAATCTTAGAAATGTATTATTTTGAAAATGAACTTCCACTGTTTTTCTGGACTCTCTGCAACTCTCTAGACTCTCTGGTAGTCTAAACCTTCACCCACAAGGTCAACATCACTGACACATATCATTTGTGACAAGTGTGATGAAAGAGACAGTATATGCCCAACTGAAATATCACTGATCTCTGTGGGGCTGCATTTCATGCTTGACTACAACACAAAAACACACTTTTTTTTCCGTCACTGGGTGAATTTTCCACCGGCTGTTTTGAACTTGACCATCACACTTACTCTTTGATGGAAGGACATGTGAATCAAACTGCTGGCTCTGTCCTGGTATACTGAGCCTCAGTTTGAGCTAAACTAAAAAAGCAAGCTAAAAATGCAAACCACTGGAGGAGGGAGAATGTTTCTTACTTCCAACGCTGAGTCCAACTGTCTTATGTGAAAACCTCACTCAACACTGACTGCAGCTCTCAGCACCCCCAACAGCATTGCAAGTACACACTCAAGAGAGCAAAGTGCGATTTTGTTCACTTGGGTCCGATCCTTTGCCCTAAAAATATCTGCACATACTTCATTCAAACTAAACACTTGATAAAAGCTGATTTTACAGATCCGATACAAGATATTAATGTGTAAAATGAAGTAAATAAATTAATATTGTATATGACTGGAAACCAAGTACCACAAATGATCAAAGACAGCATGTAGGGCAAAACAAAACCATCTGTCTGCAAGCCTGTGTGTCTTTTTGGGACATATCTTTGAATTTGTCCTCACCACCAACCAGGGTCAGTGATTTTATCACCAAGGGTGTAGGTTTGGTTTCAGGAGTGGAACGGACAAAAGGAAGTCAGAGGTGTCCAAGCACAGAATGCAAGTGAATGCTATTTTTCTGTTCTTGTGTGCATCTAAATCAATCCAGCAAATAACAATGATCATGAAACAGGTATTAGGCTGTCTTTAGTAAAGGTAACATGACAGAAAAGAGAAAGAAATGCAGAAACTGTCGATTATTAGAAATACAGTGGATTAGGGATGGACGCACGCAAGACTTTGTCACTGATTGCACTCAGGACAATTTGATTGTGGTGAATTTCACTTAATGAGATAATCTTGAACATAATGTTATTTGAAGAAGCTGTCTAGCGCGATAACGTACAGTCCTACATTCTGATTCATTTTTATTGACACAGGGGGGAGTCCAAATATTTCCAGTCATTGTAAAATCCTAAATTTGCGTCTGAAGAAGCTAGTATGGTGGTACAACCTGGCACTAAAACAAGTTAACTCTGTTTCACCATCTTCATCCATTGTCCACAGGGGGCACCAGAATCAAAAAAAAAATTAAAGATTACTTATGGTAGCCAGGAACGACAAGCAAGATGAAAAACACTTGAGGCGCAATACTTTAATGTTTTTAATGATAATTGTTGCATCTTTACTACTTCAATCTCTTCTTTGATAAATTGGTTCTCGAGGAGACTTGTTATGAACTTGTTAATCTAAAATACTGAAAACATGCAGAGGAGGTTACAAGACTTTGTTAGCCCCGAGTACTGACTGAAGGGTCTTCAGGCGGCGTTAGCTGCAGCCAACAGATCTCCCAAATTAGTATGTCCTGTAGTAAGATCAATATTTTTTTACTCTTGTCTGGACAATAAGTAAATTGCACAACACCTGCTTATACGTTAACATTAGGATAGGTTGTTTGTCAGTAACTCCCTAAACCCCAACCAAAGGAGACTACCATTGACAGGCTAACCAAACAGGCAACGTGGTCTAAGCTGTGAAACTGCAGCAGTTTGGTGATGTCATGGTCACCAAAATTGCTTGGTTAGCTTTAGGATGGTGGTTACCTAAATTTGGTACGTGGACTTTGTCCCTCTTTATACTACTCTATCTGACTTCTTCCTTTGCTGCCATCATAATTACTGCAGAAACTAGAAGTCACAGCCTGACAATAAAGCTAAATATGGGTTTTAATAAGCTGCTTGCACATGACCTTCAGTACAGGATGTTTTTGCAGGGGACTACTGTCAGAAATTACAGCAAAGGAACAAACTACAACCTTGGAAATAGCTACTGTGTTCAAAAAAGAAAGCAAGACAATTTACAAATGTCAGTCTACTGTGTCTGTTTAGTCTTTGTAATGAGGCCTGACAGAAGAAAAAGCTGCAAATTAAACATTGTTCAGTGGTGTAGTCGCTGGCTGGTTGGATGCAAGAAGCTGGGAAATGACTGTAATAATAAGTATTATTTCTCGTCAGAACTGCTGCTCCCTGAGTGTAAGCCCTGTTTGAAAGTAAATTATAATTAATGTGTTGGTGGAGGGAACTTGACCAGCTCTGCTCTGCTGGAAGTCCACTTTACTCTGCTGTTTGAGGGCTATTAGCTCAGAACTAATTATTTGCATTGGTTTTTACTTACTTGGGCTCTGTGGCCTTTTCCCAAGGATCTGTTTCATCACAGTGAGTCTAGCCTGAGGCATTTCCTTTCTCCAGTCAAGTGTACTCGAGACTAAGCAAGCGTTTTATGCAATGAAATTTGAGTGGGTAGAGGGGAGGCTCTTTGCTGCTCAGAAAAAAAGGATGAAACTTTTTTTCTGTCAGTGCATAATGCTGCGATACCTCCCACCCAATATGCTTCGATGCCACTCATCCCTCCTTTGCAGAGCTGAGAAGTAAAATAAATCACGATATTTATGAGAATTATAGCCATGAACCTGCAGTATATTTGTCACTCAGACAGTACGGAAAAACACCCCAATGCCAGGGCTAGTATGTATCCTGCCAGTAGCAAAATAATCACATTAGTCTCTTTTCATCTCTCCTCCCACCACCTCTATCTCGGTCTTCTCCACTGCAGTCATTATGTCTCAATGATCCTCTCTCAGTCCAATTCTCCCGCTCTCTCCCTCTCTGCCAAAGTGCCTCTCTCGGCAGCGGTAATTCTCATTAATTATCACTGCAGGCATGTTCCAGTGCCAGAGAGCCCCAGGTGGCAAGCTTCGGTCAAACCTCCCTTTTCCTGTTGGGGGGGAGTCGGGCTACGGTGGAACAGGCAGGAGGTCAGAGATCCTTACCACCCATCAGCGCAGCCCAGCTAAGCTTTTCCAATGACATGGAGGCAGATTAATGGTTTGCTGCCATAAAGTGTGATGTGATGTTTTAGGGCCAAAGCTTGTTTTTTTCCAGTTGAGGATGTGGTGATAGATAGATAGATAGATAGATAGATAGATAGATAGATAGATAGATAGATAGATAGATAGATAGATAGATAGATAGATAGATAGATAACACTCCAATAACAACCAACACTCTTTTTTTTTTTTACCTGATCATTTAGAAAGAGAAAACAAATCAAAAGTTCATTCTGGGCCCCCTTATATCTTCATATGTTGTTGTTTAAATAACCAACAGATCTTGCTCATTTCCACCACTTCATCACCTAAACTGGCAGTGTTAAGCTGCACTGGCTGCAAAGTAATCCCTCCTGGAGACTACGCCCGTCCAAGAACATCCACTAAATGTTTTTTGGTTTTTTTTCATCACTGTTACTAAGTGTCTGACATCATTACAGAAAGGATCCTTACAGAAACAGACCACTTTGTATAACCAGAGAGAGCTGTTTTAATCGATCTCTTCAGAGCCACCACACTCCATTTACAAAAACAGTAATTCCACCTCGCAGAATGCCAGAGTTGCTGGTCTACTGCTGCCTCCATCAGTTAATTTGCTTGTGTCTTTGTGTGGCCTTGGTGTTCTAACACATTTTCAAAACACCAACAACAAGTTTTCGTGGCCAAACTTTTATGAATTACGCTCGAACAAGAGTTGGGTTATGCTTATATCTTACACCATGTATTTTAGCAGTTCCTTGGTAATATTACAGTACAAGATACGTCGTTTTAGTCACATTTCTACATACTTGTAGTTGCTCATGACATTATTTATGACAGATGAGGTTGGCTCGGAGGGCTTCATGTTACCAGCTCTGATCTGTTTGTAATATGTCCATGTGAACACAAAACCAGACCAAGTGTGAACCTACCTCGATAATCCTTTTTTGTCAGCAAGTTTGGCATTATGGACTTCGCCATTTTGTTTCATTTTGAGGCAGAAGGAACCCTATTTGGACAAAATAGTGGAGCTGTGGAGGATATGAACTTGTTACGCCTCCTGATTGGAATTGGACTAGCAAGCAAAAATGTGCCATGGTAGCAAGTTGTCAACACCAAGGTGGCTGCACCCAAAATGCCCACGCCATACCCTGCTGTATCTATTCAACTCTAAATAGGACCATCATTTACCAAATGAACATCATGCTGTTTCGAAAAAGGCTTGAGACTAGCGACTGAAAGCATAAACTCATTAGGAAAATGTTTACTGAGGTAATAAATCAACTGAGAAGTAGGCTCATTTTCTCAGGAGCTTACACATAATCGGGATCCTTTCTGTAGCCAGTGAAGTTTCTGCATTGGTTTCACTTTTCAGACCCGGCGGTGTCGTCCGTCTATTCTCCAGGCCAAACGGTGTCACAGCAGATAGAAGCAGGATGACAAAAACTACAAGGATCAGACAAACGCTCCCTCCAGACAAAAGTGATAGATAACACGGAGGGAGAGAAACAGCCTTGGAGGATTAGGAAAGTGTAAGCTCACCTGGGAAAATGATGACACTCTGGATAATAGAGGAATCCAATCTGCATCGGCACAGCCTCATAATCATAATCCTTCACCTTTCTGGCCTGCGTCCCACCAGGACGGGATGTTTTTCCTGATCGCTATGACAACATAACATCTCCAAAATACAATACATGCCTTAAAGGCCAGAGTGTCTCATTCACAGTTAATGAAACATCAGGTAGAGGAGGGGTTGTTTATCACATTTTTGCAACACGATTTCAGGCCTACTTTACACTGGTGACACTTTCTCCAAGAAGTATTGTTCAACTTCTCCACCAAAACTTTACGACAGAATAGAATAGAGCTGTAATGCAGGCGAGCTGCCGACTGGCCACTGAGGGGAATGTAATATCTAGTGAAATGAGACGTACAAATCTAAAACCCAGCAGTCCACCTGATGTGTAGCAGCAGATAGTTATTCAGTTATGCATATTCCAATCACAAAAAAACCTCTGGCTTGGAGCAGACAATCTCTTCAAGTGAAACGCTATGTCGCATTGATAAGCGGCGGAGGACCATCAGCACTTGGGCGTGAGCTTGAGGTGGCGATGGGCGCCGCAGCAAACAGGATAACGGCTGCTCAGCGGTTTAGATGCAATTATGATATGAGGAAAAGTAACACAAGCCGTCACATAATCATATTGGTTTCGAGCAGGAAATGTTCTTTTACGGCTTGGGATGAATGAATACCAAGTGTGGGGAAGGAATAAGAAGTTATTCTATGTGAGACAAACTTCATGTTAAGTTGTTCTCATCCAAATATGACCGAGGAGTCATCTCCGTGAGTGGGCTGTATGCAAGATGCGGCGTCTGCAGTAGGAAACACCTGAAAACAATGACAACATGTAGGTAGAAATCTGCAGCACCAACAGATCGGCCACTTGCAGTAATACTCAAACCGTGCATGCTCACATTTCACCACAATGCACAAAACCAGCAGCGCGAAAAAGCACCATACGTCAGCAGCACCAAACAAGCAGCGAAAGTGACAAATGAGCTCAACCACTACAAGAAAACTGAATCACCATCAATAGTAATGCAAACAATGACATGCAGACAGACAGGACAGCAGCAAGCCAGCAGATCATCAGCCAACAGATGCCAAGATTTACACCATAAAACACATCAGGGAGAACATAACGGCAGCACAGACATGATAAACACAGCCAAGACAGCCACTCTCACAGTGTGTGTGTGTGTGTGTGTGTGTGTGTGTGTGTGTGTCGGTGGAGGCAGCCAACACTTACCTTGATGAAGAGCCGGCCCTCTGTGTGCCAGTGGAGGACACATGCAGTGATGATAAAACACTCAGCAGGAAAACTCGGTGTAAACATAAACCTCACACTTATTACACCCTAAATCCCCCCAATTTAGCATCTATATCAGCAACAACAAGCACGCAGTTAGACGCACACTTCCACTTAACCACAAAGACAACAGCCTCGCCTCCATCTTCTCCCACGTTCTCACCTCCGGACGCTTTTTAAGGTGTCTCCGGTTCATTTTTCTCTTCAGCATCAGTTAGCTATGTGAACACTCCAAGCAACTCACTCTGGCACTAGCATACCTGTGGCTCCGCAGAGGTCGCCTTCAGCAGGGCCGCGCAAAATGGGGCCCCACAGGCCCGAAGTTGGGCCACCAGAGTGGTTCTCTATTATTTTTTGTCACGCCCCTCCAGAGGACGGAATTTTTTTTTTCACGCCCCCCCCCCACCGAATTGAAATGCTATTGATAATCTGATATTATTTACTTATTTATCTGTAAAAACCACTGCATGAGTTGCACAAACACAAACAGGTCCCCTCATTTCCAACCATGTTCACGGTAATCCAAAGGGCTATGTAAGCATCGTCATATTTCCTGCTCCATAGTTCCCGATTAAAGGATTAGCAGAAGAGCTTGTGTTTGTCTCTTTTTTGAGGTTTGTGTGCTGGTGTCAACACGTAATGTTTTATTTTGAAAACCGGATGTTATATTGTTATTTCGGCACTTGACTTCCTTTCTGCTTGGTGCAAAATCCAGCTGAATTGCTGCGATGTGCTCCAGCATCCGCCAGATATGTTCGGCTCGGTAACTGGGACAGAGCAGATACATAGCACAGCGGACCTGCTAGAGATTAACGCATAGATTTTAAAGTGAAAGTGAAACCTATCAGCTCTACTGACTGGCAAACCTAAGGCAGTGGACATCCAGTGGAAATAGACCTTCGCATCTCGCCCTGTCCCCCCCCCCAACACCTCACCACACCTTGGTATCACATGTTAATACTTGCCAGTTTGGGTTGTGAAAATTAGGGAGATTTTTGTCATCGGTGTATCGGTCCAAGGAACAAGGTTCCTTCGCCAGGTGCGCAGTATTTATTGCACATCAAATTAAAAATAGATACATCCTTTCCCTCCTCTAAATCTCAAGAGTACTGAAAAAGAATGAGTGTACAGAAATACAATATTGGGTACATCAGCTGGCTCTAACCCAGGGGAAGGTCTGTGTCCATGCTGTGTCTGGACACATATTTCTTTTTTTTTTCTTTTTCAGTTTTTCTTTTCTTTAGAGGAGTGTCAGGTGTCCCTCTTAGTCTGAATCTATCTATCTCTGTCCAAACGCTGAACTGAGTGGGAGGACAGAAACCACCAGCGAGTGACTTCTTCTTATTATTACTAACTACTATTATTACTATGCTACTTGGCATATCACAGCCTCCAGTGAGTGACTGAATCACATCACCAGCTTGCCTCATACACGCAGGAAGGCCAGGGATGCCAGATACCATGACAAATATCCCCCACAATCTTATTTGTTTCCTTCACAGTAAAATCGGGAGATTAACACGAGAAATTACTGACTGGGAGCACTGAGTCTTGGCAACCCTGCGTGTTGTTAGGGTTTCTTCTGCACTGTTAGAATTCAGACATTGTTTTAAAAGTGTATTTTGATATTGTAACTCATTGCTGGTTAGCTAGGAGCAGCTGGCTATGGTAACGTTAGATATCGCAAATTCAAAACAGCAAGATAGATGGTGCTCCTATTATGTGTATTTTTTTTAAAAATTTTTTATTTTATTTTATTTTTGTTAACCTTCAGTGATCCACAGAATATATTATTGTCTCATGAAGATACGATGTTCTGCAAGTTAGAGCTTCCAAGAGGGAGAGCATCTGGTTGACTCTGATGAAGACAACACACCAGAGCGAAGAAGGTCATCCTGTCAGCGAGGACGACTGGTTGGCAACCGGCAGTGTCCGAGGAAATGGACGCTGAGGGCATGGGTCAAGGAGCAGATGTTCATATGTAGTGTAGAAGATCTTCAAGCTCAAAGGACTGCACATGAGCAGGTCAGCATGTAAAGCTGATACTGGTGCTTCTTTTCTGATAAACACCACCTACATCCATTTCTGTTTGTACAGTATATTCATCAGGCATATGACCCGGACACACAAGTGCTCTAATCAGAATCACATTTTTGCCAAGTAATTTTCTACTATTTGAATTTGTGTTTTGGTGCATAACAAGTAAGTAGAAAAATGTGGGGGAAAAAAGATAAAGGACTGGTAATTTAATTCAAAAGCATAAATAGATGATTTTTTTTAAAAAGTCATAAACTGGGACATTTGTACACCTTTGAAAACCATGGAGTACAATCAGCATAAACAACTATACACAGGTTAGCAATATGTCCTCTTCAGAGTAATTTACATAGTTTCACATTGTCGTTATTTTTCTTTCTGTGCACCGGAGAGTGTACGAGCTATACTTGCAGGACTTTTTGTTGTACACCTTGGAGTACATGGCCTTATATGGCAGTAGTCTAACATAGCTAGCTAGCTAACGATAGCTATGAGCTGATGATGCAAATGATAGGCAAATTCATACCACAGCAACATAAGGAGCAAAAGTTAGCTACAAGCTTACGATGGTAATGATGAGCTAATACCCTCAGTTAGTTATTCTGTAAACACAAAGATGCAGAAGCCTCAGAGAAAAGACTTTTCTCATCATCTCAAACAAAAGCTCCTGAGAAGACGCCACATCGTGGCAGAGAAAAGAAGCAACCTAAAAGAAGCTTAACAGGAGTTCACATGGTCGAGGCTTTCTAATACTGGAGATAGCTGTGGACGAGTTAAGAGATGAACCCACAATGTTTCCTTAGACCGATAAGTTACATTGAACATGGTCTTTTTACTGAAACATATGTTTTGTGTCATGAATTACAACACAAACTGTAACACTTAGTGTGATGTGACTGTTTTCTGGGTACTGTGGCATTACTAAAGCTGAGCTAAATGAGGTACATGCTACACATAAAGAGCACAAGATAGCAGTCTTATTTTGACCAGATGTTTTCTCACTCTTTATAGCTGACTGTAAATTGCAATTTTATGGACCCAGTAGTAGACCAAAAATGTTCAATCAATGCACTTTATTGTATTGACTTGCAATTACGGTAATGACACTGTTATGTAATTTCATTATACATGTTTGAGACATGAAACATCCTGCCACTGCGTCACGTGGCTCTGCAGCTGCTCTTTGGTGGTCTTCTTGACTGCTGCTGAAGAGTTACTTCTGCTGCTGAAGAGCTTGTCTTCTGCTGCTGAAGAGTTACTTCTGCTGCTGAAGAGTTACTTCTGCTGCTGAAGAGCTTGTCTTCTGCTGCTGAAGAGTTACTTCTGCTGCTGAAGAGCTTGTCTTCTGCTGCTGAAGAGCTTGTCTTCTGCTGCTGATGAGTTACTTCTGCTGCTGAAGAGCTTATCTTCTGCTGCTGAAGAGTTACTTCTGCTGCTAAAGATCTTGACTTCTGCTGCTGAAGCGTTACTTCTGCTGCTTAATAACCCTTTAAGCGCCAAAGTCGCAAATTTGGGACACAACACTGTACTCAACAAAACAGCTGTTTTCTCCTAACGGGGGGTTACATGTCGTTCATACTCCTCACCACTAGCTAGCAGACATCTCTTACTTAGGCCTTAGCTCATAAATATGTCATGCTTCAATGCAAAATGTTCGAGGAAGTCCCATGGAAAATTGTTGGGTGAGAGACCGGAGACATCGCGCAACGGAGCTATTCTGCTGAAGTGGCAATGGTGGATTTAGAAGTTATTGAGACGAAATAAACGACAATGGCAAGCAAATAGTTGACACGTAGGGGAGTGATTGAGCTCCCATTCGCTGATTCTGATTCTGAAATGGAAAGTCTAACTTTGGGAGATGACGGTCGGGAGATTAGTGAGCTTGCTAGTCGCGGTGCGTCTTTGCATAGCAATGGCGCTGCCGCGCAGAGCGAGGAACATGCACAAGCACAAACATACGACCCTTTGCCCAACATAGGTGGGAATGGAAATGATACACAAACTCGTATCAGTAGGGGAGTGAATGGATGTGGTAAAAAGTAGCGGTGGTGGTGAGAACAGCGCTGGGACCAGCGCTAGTGTTCACTCTTTCTACCGCAATGGTCACGTAGCATCCATCCGCGGCAGTGGTGCAGCTGTGCGACGCAGCAGAGTTCACGAAGCACCGAGCACACACGAGTCCAGCTCTTCTCATAACACTAGAGGGGATGGCAGGGGGAGACGTGGGCGTGGAAGGGCTGATGGGTTTCGTAGGGGAAACAGGAGAAGGCAGAACAGGGCTGGACATGATGATGATGACGATGATGATGATGGTGGTAATGGTGGATGGGCTTACTTGAGAGATCAGGAAGTATATCAGGAATGGATAAAGCTCTCTGATGAGCAAATTGGATATCGTGGTGACAGAGCTATAGTTCTTATTCTCTCTGTGCTTTGCCATGAGAGGCTCCACACTCTACAAATACTGCAAACTTTTATGTGGATAGATGGGCACAGATAAGGCCTCTGCAGCCAAAAGATGCCTACTGCCTACTGTTTATAATAATAATAATAATAATAATAATAATAATAATAATAATAATAATAATAATAATAATAATAAAGAAGAGAAGAGAAAACAAGAAAAGGGAAAGAAAAAAAGAAAAGAAAAAGAAAAAGTGTCCTGGGGGGGTTGTGGTGGGTAAAAAAAAGAAAACACATACTGTTTACATGAGTTTTGTGGTGTAGTAATAGTTCTAGTTTACAACTGTTGGCTTAGAATTTACTTTTTCCCTGTTCACTTGATGTGTGGACAACATAAATGGATGGAGGGGATGAATCTGATCTGGAATCTGAATCTGGAAATGACATAATCCAATATGGCTGCCACAATATGACGTCATAATATGCAAATTAGACAGGGAAATTTACTCCCAAGATAAACTTTAGGTCATTCTCAAAATGTGTCTCATTTACACTTTGTCTCTATCTCAAACCATTTTCAAGCCAGAGCCTTCTGAAGTTTAGATGTCAAAATCTAGTATTTATTAAAATAAACATTTTCAATCAACTGTGGAGCCGTAGTACAGACTGACTTCACTGTAGGCTCTGAATGTAAAAACGTCATCCAATGACTGTCTGTGACTTAGTAGCTGCTGACTTACTCCTGCTACACCACTGCACATACTGTACTATATATACTGATCCTATATTTGGCCCATACTAACTGTCCATAATGAAAATGAACTATGGTGTAGCACACTTCAACTTGTTACTGTCAGGTCGGGGTAAAGGGGAAAACTATGGAAGGAGAAGGTGGACCCAAACGCAGTTACACACGAGAGTCAAAGATAACGTGGAACAAAAAGCGAGCTTTAATAAAGCAAAAGCCGAAAACAAGAAAAAGCCAAGGCAGACAAAATGGGACAAAAAAGCAAAGTAACAACTGAAACAACCAGGCAAAGTAGCAACTTAACAGCAAGACAAAGTACAAAGAAAAAATCAAAGTTCAACTTAAACATGAAAATCTTGAAACCAAAACATACCAAACCGGGGCAGGAGCATGGACAGGAGCATGGACAGGAGTACGAACAAGAACATGAACAAGAACATGGACAAGAGACAGAAAACAGCAAACACAAGACAGAATATAATGACCAGACAAAGAGTGAGGGGAAACACAGAGACTAAATACACAGACACTAATGACATGACGAGGCACAGGTGAGGAGAGAGGAGGAAGGAAGCCAGGTGAGATAATGAGGGGGAGGAGCACAGAGGAACAGACCAGGAGGGAAACAAGACAACAGACAGAGGGAGCCAGAGGGGAGAACACAGGAGAACTTAAAGGACACATGAGGGCATGGAAAATCAAACACATGACACACAAGACAAGGAAAAAACATAACACAAGACATGATACCAAGATGTAAATCATAAACAAGAACCCAAAAACCAAATACAAAGACAAACACAAACAGGAGTCATTATATCTTACCTTTCACTATATTACCAATATACGCACATAAATTCTGAACTTTACTGCTCTTTGCACCTTTGTTTAGATGCTCAAATGTATTTCATTGTCTCAGCATTCAATGCAACGTCAGTAAAGTCGAATATAAATTGAAACACGGCGTACCTACTTCTAGCCATGTCTACATTTGATGTGATAAAGTTGAGGAGAACAGCTCCAAGGCGTTCTTCTTCACTGTCAAGACGGCTGCCTCAGCTTTTCTTATTTTGCTCACTCTGTCCCATCCTCCAGCTCCTCACGTCCTGTCACAGGCCCAGGGAACTTTCCAGACCCGCCATTCTCCACCTGTCTGCCAGATGTCCTCAGGACTCTCCCCCCCCAATTGCCAACAGTCCCGGTCAGCTGCCTCTCATTTCCCAATCATTCCCACCTGCTGACACACCTGCCTCTAATTATTCCATCGGTTCTTTAGTGTTTACAAGCAGTTCCTTTGCTGTCGTAGAGGAACATGTACTTAAAGTATTAACCTAAAAAAAAACTTGTGTGTGTTAATCTAGAATACATTACACCATTAGATTATGATTTTACTGTTGGGGTGCAGCTAATCTTTGACTTTATCACATAAAGTCACGGTCATTACAGCTTTGAGATTCTGGATGATTTGAGTATTTCCGATTGCTCCTTCATACATACACTCCACTGCATGTTTGAGTTAAATTTCATTATAATTATTAATATTATTTTATTAACAATCTGATTAGAATATAGTATAATAAATGGACCTGTAGTGTACACTATATACTCACATCAAAGTATGTGTATAATTTACTTTTGCAGATGCTTTTGATACTGAAGTACATTTAATATCAGGTACTTTTCAGGTAGATTTACTCACTTTGACAAGCATACTAACATCTTTACGTTTACTCCACTAAGACTTTTGGGTATGTTTTTCAACCTGTGGGTTCCTGCCAGCTTCTGTTTGGACATGCTGCCTTTGCCTGTGAGCCTTTGGTATCATAACTGCACCTTTCAGAATCCCTGAACTGTTCCTCTCCGGTCGGGGGCCCCTTTTCCTTGCAGCCCGGCACAACATCCCATGACATTATTACATCCATGGTTTGAGGCAAACATCAAATGCACTGAAAAGGGCTTGGCAGCAGCAGAGAGGAGGTGCCAACATGATTATTCTGCCCCATTCCTCTACAAAGCTGTCCCGAAGCCAACATGATCAGAGTGCCAGCAGGACAGTTTGCTCATCAAATGTTTCGGCGTTTTCAAATGAGGTGCAGGCAAATTTGCAAATTGGATGTACTTAAGCATTCTGACTTAAAGTAGTCAAAGATATGTATTGTGCGTTCCCTTAAATTAAGGAAAATGTAATTATAAAGTCAGACTGTGAGACCAGCATAAATCTCAGCAGCCTTCAAGTCCACTCATGCTGTTTGCTGGAGCACCTTGGGGGTATGTGTCTTTGGCTGGAGATGCTTTTTATCTCAACCAGCATGTCATGGAGGGGGTGGAAGGTCTTGTAGAAGATGCTAACCATCTTGGACAGCATCCTCATCTCCATCACCGTTGCCTCCAGAGACTCCTTTCCAATCCAGGAGCTGGCCTTTCTAACTAGCTTGTTAACGTCGTTCACCAAGACGCTCCAGCTCCAGTGAACGGCAGCATCAAGAGCGCTGCACGGCCATGACACTCTGAGTAGAACATCTCAACATCCTCACCCTGGATGGACACAGGGGGTCGCAGGGGGCTCAGTCCACAGTCACCTCCTTCTATAGTGAGCAGTGAGAACGGCATGTCAGGGTTAATAACAACATCTTTTCAGATCAGTTTCCGGTTGTGTTTTTTTTTTGTTTTATTTTTTTTTTAGGAATCTTGTGGCTTTTGGAGACTTGGATTATACAAGCTGTTACATCGTTTACATTTTGAAAGAAGTCCCCATCTACCTCAGTTTTTCGGGAAAATACTGTGATGATGTTGTGCTGTGAAGCTCCAGAAATGTTTTGTGGACTACCGTCTTTCCAATGGCATGAATTTTTTTCTTCTCTTTTCTTTTTTTGGTGCATTTTTGCTTTAAAATTGTGAAGGTTTGTTCTAAAAATCAGAACAATACGCATCGAACTCTCTGAAGCCCGGCACGTTCCCTCATAGCCCGTCACCCTCACAGACGTTACATAAAGATGGTGAGAAGTTCATGCATATCACGGTGTCTTTAATGCAGCGCTGTATCTAAAGATTGTATATACAGCTGTACATGATCGGTCCAAATGGGCACTTCACAATGCTTTTCTTCAAATGCATCATTTTTATCAGACTTATCAATACGAACACAAACAGCCTGAACATCCCTGAAACTCAAAGAATTGTTGTATCAAAGGTACTTGAATAGGCCCCTTGCCTGAACAAGGCTGGAGACACAATGTGTCTTTCAAAGACGTGTGTCTTTTTTTTTTTTTTTTTTCCCTCTCTGGCACTTTACCAGCTTACACAAGGACATGAAGACAATTGAAATGAGGATCTGATGTGAGCAGGAGGACAGAGGTATTGCACATTGTGAGACCGACCATTCAACTGGCAGAAATCTGAGCTACAAAGGACTCTAAAATTGGAAAAGGGGATGCTAAAAGGTACTCTGGGAGGCTGTTATGAATTAGCTGGCATTGCAGTAGAGATATGTAAGCTATGAAAAAGATAAGATTTGAGCTACAGTTTGGGTTAAGCAGTAAATAAAGTGGGTTCTTATGAGAAAAGACAGATGTGTGTATCTGTTATACTACTCCAAAAAAATCATTGACTAAACAAAGGGACAATTTCAAAAGGAGTCATCCATCTATTGATTCCAATGCACTGCGCTGACATCTTACTATTGTTTTAAGACAAAAGAAAGTGATGACAATGATAAACTTTTGCCAGCCGCAGCATTATCCTGATGTTCAGTCATTGCATTTTTCCCAGAGATATGACTGCTTATACTGCGCCAGCAGCTCTGTGGACCAACATCATTTCTCCGGCATGTTACACAAGCTGCCTGCGAGGAGGCCAAACCTAATAAAAATTGAGGTACATCAGGACGTAATCAGCCATATACCCGGGGGGTGCATTACTACAAACGGTCATTAAAACACTCGACAGCTACAGGAACAAATCATCCCTGCGACTGCTCTATGGAACAATTTGGACAAAATACTGTGCCACCCTGCTTGAACCATTTCTAGGCTGATTTGTTTCTTTTTTTAAGGACATCCAGTCTACAGATGTGTTGCAGGAATTATACAAAAGAACAGGATGTATTGTTTCACAGACATTATAAGGATGATGATCTCGGAGGATGCACAGTAAGCGATGTGTGTGAAAGAGGATTCCTTCTTCTGAGCATCCACACACACAATTGTTTCCCATCAACTGGTGATGCCGGTGATGGTTTTCCCGGCCACGGGTGCTCTGTTTGGAGAGAAAACACTGAAGGTTGCAGCAAATTTGTTTTCGTGGACCAATCTAGACCGGAGCGCCTTGATGAATCAGGATGACATTCAGCTCGAGTGCAGAGGTCACCCCGCTGCCTTTGTGGATTGAAATCCAATGAGTTTGAAGACAGTGTGTACTCAGTTTCTCAGTGGTAATCTGGTAGATTGGGATTCTGGACAAGCAAAGCGCCACTGTGCGACTCAAGGAAAGAGCTTTGCGGCTCGCAGGGAGTCAGTATGTCTGCATTACAAGAAGAAAAATCGATGAAAACAGGTTATGTTGTCAACAAACAAGTCAGAGTATTGACAGTGCATTTGATTGCTGATCTCTTCAGTGATCAGATATCAACCATTGGTTTGTGCTGCATTCAGACAAACCAGCATATTTCCATTTTATGTGGCAGATTTTTGTTCTTTGTTGACATCTATTCATTATATTGAAGAGGAGCCTCCTGTTTATTCCTTCTTTATTAGATCTCCATTAACTTAGATAAAGTGGCTGCCTTCCTGAGGCCCTAATTAATATAGCAACTACAAAAAGTATGAATAAAATTGCAGAATTTCAATCACGAAATAACCCTGCACATAAGAAGACTGTACACCTACACATAGAGACAATAACTCGACGGAGACATGACTCAAAAAAATGAATAAAAATGCACCCACACTGCTGTGACACAATCGTGTCTATGGTTTATACAATATCTGTACGACTTAAGTTTTGAGGCAAGCGACTCGTTGACTTTGGAACAGAAAACAAATGTAGCTTCAGGTTTCAATCACTTTTCGATGCAGCTGTACTGGAACTGGTCAGAGGAAAGACGTTATCTGCTCTCCGCAATATAAAGGCAATAGGAAGTTCACTTCTGACCTTGATTACAGCAGTTTGACAAATCAGAATCTGCTCTTCTTGGTTCCTCTTTGCCCGTTTTCTTTGGCACTTTCACACCCAATTCAAATTGAACTTGTGTAACTGAACAATACCTCTCATCCATCGTTAGTAAAGAGATTTGGTGCTTCAGTTTTGGTAACAGAAATAATTTTATGTCCCCGCACAGTCCTGTACAGCACCTTACAGAGCAGTAGAAAATCATTTGCTTGTATTTTAATTAATTTCTTGTTGTGAAAAAAGCAGAGAATTACACACAGCTAATGAGAAACAGCCTTTATGTTGTCATACTGATGAGTATAATTTATTTATGTTGTCCAAAGGACAGTGGCAGGTTAAAGCACCTAAACACAGTTAACTCGTCTTTTTATTTGCAGAAATAATAGTTCTTATTTATCCTGACAAGTGTGTTGTATGCACAGTGAAAACCAATATAACACAGACTTATATATACAGATACAGTCTTCATTGGAGATATTTTTATTAACAGGTGCTTACCTTCCCTGTGAATATCACAGACTGCAGACACTTGTTCACCCTTTTTATTATATCTCAGACGACATGAACACACCCTCCATTTAAACGCAGTGGTTCTTTTTTTTTTTGCGACCAAACGCAGCCGTGTCAGGCCTTTTTTTAAAAAGTGGGACAGATGAAGCCTGACAACATTATATTTAGGCGGAGATGCTCAGGCGTGACATTCTAGCTGTGGACAGATGGTCATCGGTTCTTGTTGCACTGCGGTGCCATAAAAGCAACATCGCTTTTACTTTCCCCTCGCAAAAGGAAAACCAGAAGGATTCATCATCATCATCATCATCCCCCGACACTCGACAGCCGACACTGCTGTGGCCACCGAACACACACTAACGATTCAGTCAACAGACACGTGGCTCTTAATGAGTATGACGCAGGATTCCTGAAAAACAACAGAGTCCAGATTTGAAAAAAAGAAAAAAAATGCCTTCAAAGAATTGTTGAGCGTTGGTGCCGGCTGTCTGCTTTATAGATCTACTGTTCTGTCACCTTAAATCTTAGCTGACGCACGGAGCGCCCCGTCCTCGTGCTCTACAGATATCTTGCCGACCATGCGGCGGTCATAAATACCAAGCAGCTGCAGCCATTTTAAATCCTCCGTGTTCATGTTGTGATGGCTGGCAGTATTATCACAGCGAGCCATGTCACTCCAGCTTAAGAGGCTTGCAGGAAGCCCAGGTCGCCGCAGAGCTGGGCGGCCTCACATCCCTGACTCATCCCTCCGCTGAGTGCACACCAAGGTTATGTCACTCCAGCAGGCATGAGCGGCAGCGTCGCGGCTTCCTGCTCGGGTGAACACAGCTTGCGCTCTCCGCGCCCTCTCCCTGCGTCTCACAACAGAGATGTTTTTACATCACCGCGAGGCTGTCAGCAAGGCCGCGGTCACCTCTCCGCCGACCTGCCGCCTTGTAAATGAGAGCACTCACAGCTGATTTGGTACCAAATTACAGACAAGGGCGGTCAGCCTGTCTGCAGATTTCAGAAATCTTCAGAACAGAGGAGGTAGAGCTGTACGTGTTCACGGCTGTCGCCCTCAGACAGCTGAGCTGTTGCTCTACTGTTGCTCTGATTTGCAGACTTATGTTGTAAATCACATCACGAGACTCAGCCCGGTCTGTGAGCGGTTAACGTTTCTGCAAACCACAGAGGCATCCGAGGTTGACATGTGTAGCAAACGTTTCACAAATACAATCACATTAAATGCTTATTAGCTGTCTCTCACATGAGGAGGTGGAGGGGACAGTGGTGGCGTTACTACAGACAAAAGACCGCCAGAATGGCAGATGGCGGTTCAACTCACTGGAAGTTTTTAAGGACACCGGGGGGATATTTCCATCTGCTTTTGTCACACCAGAGAAGTGGTTATTTTTTCAGATGGGACCTGCAGACATTTTCAGCGTTTCTTTGTTATGACAAAAGTCGAAACCTTTTCACGGCAAATAGGACCATCTTCATCTATGATCGAGTCGAGCAAAGCAGGCATTTGATGCCAAGCCATGATATTTACCTTACCCTAACCCCACCCAAGGTGTTTTTGTGCCTAAACCTAACCAGAGTGTAAGAAAAGTGTAGTGGAACCTGGAGAAATCAGTCAGATCAAGACATTTTTCGTGACAGTAATTCAGGGCATTTCCCTGTTTGAGCCGTGGTTTTTGCTCTTGATGTGTCTGAATGTGTGTGTGAATGGGTGAAAACTTGTGTCGTGAAGCCCTTTGACTGGTCACTAAGACTAGAGAAGCACTGTGTAAATACAGTCCATTTAGATCTCTGTATTGTAGGACAAAACCTGATCTTTGCTTAACTCCAACCAGATCATAAGCATAGCGTTGTCATCAGATAAAATTATAATCTGAACTTAAGGAACGTTTGCAAAAATATTTGAGAGACACTTGCATTCGGCTCCCACTTCAGCTTCTTTTGTGTTTCGAATGATTGGTTGCGAAGTTGGGAGTTCAGTTCTCTGTATTCCAGTTGGATTACTGACTCTCTGTCCTCACCTGGCTGCCACTGATGATGATTTCATGAGGAATGAGTCGCTGACTTGTGTAATGATGCTTAGCCTGAGGCCAAAACATGAAAGTTGTTTCCTGTGTTGCATGAAATAAGATCTTAAATAACAAATGCATCTTTTATTATCTAGTCATTACAATTTATTTGGCCTGTTCATGTATTTATTTATCAGAGAGCGCAGGTAAAGAGCGACAGGAAGTGTGTGTGTGTGTGTGTGTGTGTGTGTGTGTGTGTGTGTGTGTGTTGGGGGGGGGGGGGGTACGACATGCAGCAAATGGACGACTTATCTGTTTGGCCATGAGCTCAGACGGGGAAACCAGAAAAAATAATCAACGAGTCGCACATTAACCAGTGAGCTCGCCATCAGACATGGCAACCCATGGTTACACAAAACACACCCCAAAAATGTAATTCACTGTGAATGATCACATTTGATACAGTTTGGTTTTTGGGTTTTTTTTTTCATCACTTTCCATTCAAATTAATTTCCCTCTCAGTTTGACTGAGAGTGCACCGGCACCCGAGAACTCATTTACACCTGCTCTATTACTCAACCAATTGTTCTCTTGTTTTCCCAGCGTGGGACAAGTTCATTTGTCTGCCCAGGAAATGAAATGGCTCCGTATTTGGTACCTGCTCATTAGCATCAGTGCTCATTAAAATTCCCCCGTATGATGTCAGGGTAAAACACACGTTCGTCTGGCTTTTAAAATTGACGAATGGAACAATATCTTGAGTGCGTGTGCGACCTGACACACCTTACTGTTTCCTCACTGTCGTTCTTTCGCGTTTATTCGGGTGTTTGTATTATTTTGCCCGCCTCCCGGATCACTGAGCACGGCGGTAAATACAGAACTGTCACTTCATCAGCTGAGAGGTTCAGATGGGGGGGAAACTAAATTCGTCAGCTCTCGCAGGAGACAACGGATGCTCCCAGACAGAGTCGCGCTTAATGGTGAATAAACAGAACGAAGCATTGACAGAGTTTGTTCATTTCAAGCTTGACAACCGCAATTACAACCCTCCATTGTTATTCCCATCCGTTACCCGTCGGCGGATGGAAAGGAACTGAGGAAAGAAGCCTGACACCCGAAGACGAAGAAGCAAGACGGTCCCTCAGAAAAGACAAAACGGCACACCAAGGGTACCTGGAGTGCCGGCAGCTGCGTCGCGCTCCACCGTGCTGAAAGCTTGATGAAAACAGCGCTGCACTCGACTACCAATCTACCACCCTTGGGATGGGGTGTAGGTTTTGAATGAGCTTGATATCCACTGAATGCGAAATAAATGCCTCTCTTAAGTACCTGTCAGCAGCGCGAGCAGAGCGGCAGCTGTGCTACGCCCCGCTCAAAGCTTTTTTAAAGCATCTCCGGCTGAATACGGGGCGATGTAGGGGTTATTGAATAAGCTCATGAAGAAATAAATGCTCACATAAATGCGTGACAGATTACATTTTCATTTGACATTTCAGACATTTAGCCGACACCCTAATCTGGAGGAATTTTAAAGCGAGCGGAGCGGAAGGAGTAACTTTCAGTCGGGACGTCAGTGTGACATAAAAACCAGAAATCAGGATGTTATGACGACTAAATGAAATTAAAGATACATGTCTTTGTCTTTTTTAAAGGCTGAGAGAAAACGATGGGTAAACTCTGACACCATCGGGAAAAACAAGCATCAACAGAAATATACAGGATTCAATCCCAGGTAAAGACTCAAACCAAACACCTCGTTCTTGTCAGCTGACAGATTTAGGCTTTTTTTCTGCATAGGAAAAATTAACATCTGTCATTTTATTTAAGAAAAAGAGTCCACAGCCACGCAAGTAGCAAGATGTTGGACATCTGAGGACCCAAACTCGAGACACTCAAGAGGCAGGCAGGGCGAAGGATGAAAAGCAAGACAAGAATACCATGATATAAAGCAGGAACACCAAAGCTTAACAAAGTAGTAACCAAGAAAGTTCAAATCAAAAGGCAAAACACAAACCAGGAGAAACATGATGAAAACAAACTGCGGCAGAGCGAACGCGAAGACGGGAAGCGGCTCGGGGGAACACAACAGACGAGGCGACGGAGACAGCAGGGAGCACGCAGGCTGTGTACACAAGGCTGATTAACTAACAACACGCAGGTGAACACGCGAGGGCAGAACTTCAAAATGAAACGGCAAATAGCAGAACAACTGCGAGCTCAGAACATGACACGCATCAGTGCAGCATGCTGGATGTTACCTGGCAGGGTGAGATCAGATCACTTTGAAAGTAGCCTGTGTGGTCCTATAAATAACTGCCATTTCTCGTAATAAGTAACACAATTCATTGGGTTAAAAAGATAATGATGATCTGATCTGAACATGTTTTGGATTCCTCTGAATGTTGCACATTGACCTGGAGAATGGGCCCAAACATTCTGCAGATATTCTTTTTTCTCTTTAAATACCTCAAAAAACATTTGCGTTACCATTTGAATGTATTTTGCACACTCATGACTTCCAGCTGGTTGAATAAAATAAAATAACAGTCTAGACAAAAACTGTGCATGTTCCAACACTTTTGGATCAATATAAATCTTGACCAGATAAAAACTCAGAAGGACCACAAGGGGGTAAAATAACAACTACTGTTGGAATGAAGGTGCTGTGGTTCAAATCATAATCTAAGCAGTTTGCATGTCATCTGATCCATCGCCATGGGAACTCCATCCACTCAAGACTGTGCTTTGCGGCTGAAAGTGCTAGAAATATCAGATAACTACACCGTAAATCGTTTTTCAGTTACTGAATGTTGACACTTGCTACAAATAAATACATATGTAGATACAAGCTGACCTCCAAGGATAAGCAACAGAATCCATTGTTTAAGCAAATGCAAAACAAGACATGTTTAAGTGACAGAATCCTTCTTGTGATCGTAGAAAATATGACCTTCCATCAGGAAGGAAAGAGTAATTACTGTGATGTTGTTGCACAACCTAACAAATAGCGGTTGCTTGCTTCCTGTTCCTGCCGGACATTAATACAAGTGCTAATAACTACATTAAAGAGTAGCCGTAGGCCATTACAGATACGAAAACAGTTAAGTTAACAAAACAAGCAGATGAAAAATCGAACAAATGAGTAAAATCAAGATAAAATAAAGATAAAAGCATCAGAGCAAAGCCTTTAAAGCAGCTTTATACTTGTGTGTTAGTGTTTTGAGATGTGATTTTAAATGGGGCAGTGACTCAGCGGCCCCGGTCTCCTCAGGCAGGGTGGTCCACAGTCCGGGGGCTCCAACACCTAATACACAGTCACCCTTGGTCTTTAGCTGTGATGACTGAATGGATGACAGAGTCCTGCCTGAGGATCTCAGGCAGTGTGCTTCATCATGAGGGACGAGCAGCTCAGAGATATAAGGAGGTGCCGAACCTGGCGGAGCTTTTAAAGTGATGAAGTGTTTTTAAAAAGATTTTAAATAACACAGCCAGTCAGTGTGAAGAAGCTCATCTGAGGTCAGCGGTCATTCTTTAACCTTCACCGTGTGGTTAGTTTGTTAGCCGCGAAAATGAAGATCCCCAAACTTTAAGCAGGAGACGAACTGAGGACAAGCTGATTTTGAGATGAGACGGTTACAGTGATTGGGCTGCCAAATAGTCAATCACCCAGAGTAGTTAGGGGCTCGGTGCCTTGCTCAAGGGCTCATTGGCAGAAATGGCAGCTGTGTCTACAATTTACTGTACATAGTACTGTGTGTAGCTCCTCCAACAATCTAACATCGGTGCTAGCTCCTCCAACAGACTAACACTGGTGTTAGCCTTTCAAAAACCCCAAAATCGATGTAGGCTTCTCCAACAGGCTAACGTTAATGTTAGCCCCACCAACAGGCTAACATTGGTGTTAGCCTAAAATCGGTCTAGGCGTTTTCAACAGCCTAACACGTCAATGTTAGCCTCACCAACAGGCTAATGTCAGTGTTAGCTTCTCTAACAGGCTAACATCGGTATTAGCTTCTCCAACAGGCTAACATCAGTGTTAGCTTCTCCAACAGGCTAACATCAGTGTTAGCTTCTCCAACAGGCTAACATCGGTATTAGCTTCTCCAACAGGCTAACATTGGTGCTACGTTCTCCAAGAGGCTAACATCAGTGTTAGCCTCTTCAACAAGCTAACATCAGTGTATTACCTTTTCCAACAGACTAACATCATGTTAGCCTCTTGTACAGCTGAGTAGCCTTTCGTTCATGATATTGCGGTGCTCATGTTGCTCCTAAGATAGTTTTTTTTTCTAAATGCAGTTACAGAAAATGTTTCTGTAATAGCAAAGCATCCTAAATGTCACGCCAGACAGAGAGACTACTTGATTTTTAGACTTTGAAAGCGTCAGTGTCACGCGTCTATATCGCTCTCTCGAGGGCCATTTCAAACAATCTGTCCTGTCACTTCATTTGGAGGACCTGTCGGAGCATTAACTGAGACAGCACAGTGACGTACATTTCCCTTCCAACAGAGGCACGGTCGCGTATTTTACTGCCCTCAAAGAGAAGCTTCTAACAAGCAACACGTCTGCCTTTTACCAATACGCTGTGACATTTACAGGCTCAGTGACCCACGCACGCTCAAGATCAAGTGCTAAAATTGAAGTTGAACATGAGCAGAGACAGAGGGAACTGTGCTCACGCCTTCATACTGAACAGTCTGTGTGCTCAGGGTGGATACCAGCTTGTCACATGCAGGATTGCTCTTGAACAGAGAGGTTCCCCACAGTACAGTGCTGAGATACTGAAAGAGCACAGTGCTGTTTGTGTTTGTCAGTCATCTGTTTCTGTTTTACTTTGCCGTCATTAGCACTAAAGTTCCAGCGTACCTGTCCTCCCCTCTCCGTCCTCCCGCTGTACTCTCACCTCTTAATCCTCTTTTCAGCACTGTTCCGCTCTTCCCGCCCTCTGTCTCTCTCCCTCACATACATCTCTTGACCCCCTCCTCCTCCTCCTCTTTCTCTCCCTCATTAGTATTCATGACTCCGTGGCCCATCTATTCCAATGAAATGCTTTTTTGCATTTAGAAACGTTGCGGCCCTTCTTCCATCACATTCCCGGCTAATTCCGGATCATCGTGATGAGAAACGGCTGCCCCAGAGCCTCGGTGTGCGCTTACGTGCGTGTGTTCAGCGAAAGCGTCGGCGTCGTGCTCTCTGGGCTTAAAGCAAAAATGACAGGTGGTGAATGAGGGCCACAACCTCGCCCCACTCTACCTGTCAACACATTTAAAGATGTAAGAATGTAATGTAAGTATGTAAGAATTCTGCAGTAAAAAGTCTAAATACGACTAGACCTTTGATATATATTTTGTTTAACTGGCTTCCGGGATAGACCAAACATAAAGCAAACAAGACAATTTTTTTGCCGTGGTATTATTTGTACTTGGCAAGTTAAAAGAACTCACCATTGACTTCTGGTTTCATACTGGACATGGACAGCTGTCCCCCTGTCAAATTCACTTTTTATTACCAAAAATGGACAACTAATTACTCTCTTTCCCATCTGTGAACAACTTCGAGTCTGAGCAGAATCCAATGTGAATCTGGGTGTTTATTCCTCCAGAAGGTCTGTAGCTACCCCCGACTCTAAACGCCTGTTGATCTGTCTTGATTGAGAGACCCCTGCAGGCAAAAACTACATACTCTTAATACATATTGTGACTGTATTGTATTGTGATTGATAAGCACTCTTGTATCGAGCTACATCTGTGGGATCAATCCACCACACTGTGCCACCATCGTCAGGCCAGACTTAACATTTTCGGCCCGCTGGTGGCAAGAACCTCAAACCTGCTGCTGTAATCTCTTAATATTTTCTCACAGCTTTACCACAGTTGCTCGTGTTGCTACAGGCTCTCTGGTGTCGTCTCGCTGACAAAGAACAGACCTATATATCTGGCTCCATTCACAGAGAGAGATATCACTGCCGCCCAGAGATCTATGGCGTATTGTCCACGGTGAGCTTGCTTGCAGTCAATCTCCACAGGTCAGAAGAAGTCAATAGGAAGTAAACACACACACACACACACACAAACACACACACCTGCTCTTTGTTGGCCGATCGCTGACTCAGCTACTGTGGTACAGCTTGTTTATTGGTTTAACTGCTGCTGACTGTGCATCCCGCAGCCAAAATGAAATAATTGTAATACAACATGTACAAGCTTTAACAGCAGACCTCTGTGTCCGTTTATTGTATTGAGACTATAAACTCAACATATCCATAACCGTCATAAACCCTCCTGTCAATGAAAGGACGCAGGAAAGAAAGGATTTTATTTTTCTTCAACATTTCACACTGCTCGAATCATCTTTGTATCAATAATCATCAAGACGCACAGTCAGATTATTCGTTGTTAGTTCACAGTCAGTCACTTCATAAACAGAGTCACTGGTTGGGGTGGGGGCTGCACTGTTGTCAGAGGCACGCTCTGGTTATAATATGGATTATTCAGACCCGGCTGATCACAACAGTCAATCTTTTTAATCGTCATCCGATGTGACCTTCACCTCCGTGTCATGCCATTTCATCAGCTCTTCTGTAAGCCCCTCCCCAGACAGTCCCGCACCATTTCACACCTGATTTCACATGGGTTTAAAATAAACATCTGTGTCAAAATATGCACTGACATGATTGTATTTATTGACGTCTGCAATGCAATTTCTGTTTAGACATTTCTATTGTGAATCTTTTGTTTATCATAGATTGAGTCATTTCACTGAATATTCGATTGCTTGCTCTATAAAATGTCAGGAAATGGAGAAAAGCGTTGTTCAGTGTCTCCCGAAGCCCAAGATGACGTCCTCAGTGGTCTTGTTTCGTCCACAACCCAAAGACATTCACTTTACTGTCACAGAGGATTCATATTTAAGAAGCTTGAATTGGGTGATTCTGACTTTATTTTCTAACTGATTATCAAAATAGTTGGCAATGAAATTAACATTTGCAGTTTATTAATTAATCGTCCTCTGTGGAGGAAAACCTAGTGTTACATCTCCAGTATCATGGAGATATATCTCTAGTGATGCATTATCAAAATGTTGAACCGATCCACAATCTGGTGGATCCTGTAGAACCACTGGCAGTAAATACATGCCGCCCGGGGGAAACAACATCTGTCTTTTAAAAAAAAAAACAAATATGCTCACTTCTTCCTCTTACAGCTAATGTTCATTCATATCTGCACAGTTCACCTCTTCTGAGCCTCTGATGGTTGCAGAGCTGCAGTTGTAATGGACGTTCAGTGTGTACTGTGATCATGTCTACTGTTGTGAACCTGCTAACCCTAACCCGGGACAGAAAAGTTTTCTTGTCCGTTGAGAGTGATCAGCGCCTTTATCCCAACATGACACAAATCACCAGCGCGAGCGCAGTTAACTCAACGCTGCACAACCAGCCGAGTGTGACATCATTGCGGCTGCTGTCACCGGATGATGGATGATCCGGCCCCCGAGGCTCCCTTCAGTTAATTCCATGTCTTACCTCGTGTAAAGTAGTGCTGCGGATACCGAATGCACCAGGAGCCACACTACGTGTTGCTCAATTCAAAGTTTTGGTTGCCGCTTTTAAAGAAAGGCCGCCTCGAACAACGTGCAGGCTCAAGCACATTTCCGTTCAAATCGCGCACATGACATAAATAATTCAGACACAGCTTCAATTCTAATGCATGTTGTTTTAAAGACAATGTAAGCCCACCGGCATAAAGCACCAGCAACCTGAATTACTAAGAAATTCATGAAGGCGATAAGCGTGTGCCTCTGTGCTGATGAAGAGCTTTCCAATTTCAATTTCCAGTGCACACACATATACATAATTGCAGCGTGACGTGAGGGCGAGCGCAGGCACGTGATTTTGACCATGTGTCTGCGCGGGCCTGCAGCAATTAAAGAGCCATTTGAATGGCTGAGTAATTCATGGGAACTGTGACATGGACACAGTCAGCTGATGCAGCAGAGGTTGCAGGGACGAGCGTGCTCGGGGCTGGAGATGTGGCGTTCGTTCCAGTTTATTCCATGCGAGTTCTTGTTAGCGGCAGCACTGGTAGGATTGTATCTGTCGGAAGGCTCCTCAGCTTTTTATTCCACACTTGCTGGTGATGACTGGATTCAAGTGGATATGCGAAGAAAACTACCTTGTAATGTGCATTTTTTTTATCAAATATTGAGTTCTTGATCTCAGAAATAAGCAGACAAAAGCAGCCTCTTATTTCTCATTAGCTCTGTGAGTTAAATACAACTTAATGTTTTCAATGATTTGACATCATCTGACACAGAACAGAACTATGTGTCAGTCCTGTGACAGGGTTTCTCTTGTGTAACCTGTGTTCCCGCAAAATGTAAGTGCACTGATAAGCTCCTTGACCCTGTAAACACTGCTAGTTTTATGAATGGCAATATATAACACTTTGTATACGTAACATTTCTCGTAACAGGCACCCCTGTTTGGAAATCCACTTGTGAACAGAACCACCCTGCCTAGCTACAGTTCGGAGCTATGACTGAACAAGTGAAGAGTCAATTTGTGCCACAAAGTAAATAAATGCTCTCAAGTGCGGCTCGATGGGAGTGAAAGACTGTTGAAAACGGCGGGGAGAAGGCCGGTCGTTTCAGTGATGATGATGACGGGGCCACTCTGGCTGTGTGGTCCAGTGATACGTGAGCTATGACAAATGAAACCAAGCTGCACGTTGATCTTTATTTCTGCCACAGCATATGTACTGCATATGCCCTGTTAATCACATGTTGTGTGAGTTCGTGGTCTAGAAGGTCGTTTTGCTGATCAGCTGTTCAAATAACTCTTCAGTCTGCTTGGGTTATGTTGTCACGTGCGTCCATTTGTGAGTTGGTTTGTGAGCAGCACTGCGCGGAAACCACAGAGCGGACGCCCACGAAACTTGGATGGAGGACGGGTCTCAACCCAGAGTAGACCTCATTAACTTATGGTGTGAATCGAGGAATTGTTTTTTCTCACCTCTTTTAACATTGCGAGGAAGGGGTCGTTTTTCGATATCTTGTCCATGTTTCTGGGGAATAATGTATGGATCTGGATGGAAAAAGAGAAGTACAGTTCTGATCCTTGATCTGGAGAGCTTAAATCATAGATAAGCGGTTGTGGGTGATACAGGACCATTGAGTTTGATATCCGATCAGGCTTTGAGTCATTAAAGGGGACAGTTGGGCCTTGGCCAAGGTATGCACTCTACTGAGTGCCGCTCTAGTTTTTCTTTAAAAAACCACTGCAAACAGCACACTGTCCATCCTCGTCTATGTTTATACTCCAGTTCCCCCTCCAGTCACCTACTGATACACAGGCGAGTCACTGCGTTTTACTACATGTCCTTAAAGGCACCAGAGGAGCATGTCGGCAGCAGTTAATGAGGTGGACCTGGCCCATGTGATCTATAAGATCAGAGCCGAGCCTGGCTCTCTCTCGTCTGGAGTCATGCCAACATCTGCACCATTTTGCTTTGACTCCATATTTGCAGTTAGAGTTGTTTACTTTATTAAAATATATATTTAAAACACAAAAAAGTGGATGAATTCATTGGGCTTGTTGTGCATTAGGAAATCCTTAAGGTTGCAGAGAAAAATGTCGGCTTCAATTTCCCAATTTTTTTGTTTTTTTTTTAGCGGAAACCAAAAATCATTCCGACCTCCCCGTCATTTACAACCCTGTCTTCCAGTCGTGATGCGTGGGGCGGTAATGGGAAGTGATGCTGCATCGTTAGGTGTGAATGTGTGTGTCTGCTAATCGCCTAATAATTGGATGTGACGGCGGAGCGTGGGCCGCGATGATGAATTACCCGGCAGCCAAACCGTGAGCGCAGCAGGTAGGTGGCGGAATGCTGCAGGTGCCGAGCTGGTGAGTGTGTGGTTTCCTGCGGGGGGTACACACGTGTAGAGACACACACACACACACACGTACAGAAACACACTCATGTTTAAGGCGGACATTTGCATTCGCTCCAGTCATCCATCTGTAGGAAGACTTCCATACTGTAACAAATTCAAACATATTGTAAGATGGATGGGAACAAGTGGAAGGACACACACACTCTCTCTCTCTCTCTCTCTCTCTCTCTCTCTCTCTCTCTCTCTCACACACACACACACACACAGACACACACATACACACACATACACACACACATGGTCTGGTTAGGCAATCACATGGGAAAGCCAGTGAAACAGAGCTCAGAGAAGCAGCCCACCATGCAGGGAGGCCTGCTCGCGGCTAGCAGAGCAGAGTGCCGAAGGAAACTCGCCTAATCTACTCTGGATGAGTTGCAGCCACACCGGTTCAGTCGCTGTTTCAGGTCCTCTTCCTCCTCTTCGCTTTGATTGTCTTCCTCATCTCACTGTCAGCACTGACCCGCCTCCCCCTGTTAATAGAGTTTTCATTCCACAGAGGGGGTGAGTTAAAACTGATGAGAGCGGCACTCAACCGGGAGGATTTATTCTACCTAAATCTTTCAATGACTTTCCTGATCACGGTTTACCATCTGAATTCGAGGAACGAGTCGCTGAGGGAGTGGGGGAAAAAAAAAGGATGACGGCTCATTATATTCAGGATGTGCCTCAACGGCACTCACTCATACGAAAAAAGAAAGGAAAAAAAAAAAAACAAGCCCGATATCAGCTTCGATCACACAGCGAGGCTGGAAAAGGGAGACGCTATATTAACTTTAACTTTAACTTAAAAAAGCACAAAGTGTCTCCCCAGACAAACACTATACTTTTAAACAGCGCTGATCTAAGGTGGAGGTTTCAGTCCTGAGGGAGGGAGTCTTAACATTTTGAGATCATGAGCAGGATTGGAAAGTAGAGGAAAAAATGTAAAAAAAAAAACAACAAAAAAAACAAAACAAAAAACAAAACAGGAAGTCAACAACGGTAAATGTTAGAGGAAGACTGAGAGAGAGTTGAATTGTTCAAACGTGGTGCGGTGAGTTTTCGTGAGCAACTTCGCACTTCTTTAGTTTCAATTTTCAGTCACTGTGCTTATGCTCTGGTGACGTTTCGGCACAAAAACCACTTGGTTTAGATTTAGTAGAACGTCGTGTTTGAACCCAGATAGGCCACGGTTATCTGGCTGCAAACAAGTGTTTCCTGAATAGGCGGTCTCACCTGATCCTCTCCAAATGAACTCCTCACAATCAGAGATATTCTTTACCTCCTCCTCTAGAAATGTCCTCAACCCCTCAGCTATGTCTCCCAGGGCAGCGCCTGATTAAGATTCTGTTACTAAAGTCATGTTGACACTCTCCCATCTTTGTTTTGGGGAAATGTGTAACTGCGTTTTTATTGAACTGGTCCTCTGTGAACTAACTCTCATCTCACTCAGTTAGAAGAGATGTCCAGTCAGCAGGTCTGTTGGTGCCTTTAGTCCTGATGCTGTGTCACTCTGCTGTGCTGAGGTAGAGGGACAGCAGCACCTGATTGAAAGTGCATCTGAAGACAGAAGAGACCACTGCATGTTACATTTCAATAAAAAAAATAAAATAAAACAATTTTGCCTATGAATGATATGGGAAAGCTAAGGTGTGGAGTATTAACAGTAATACACTTTAACTGCACTTTAACACTGATGTAAACTTTAACTAACGTAAACTGAGACACAATAAACCAAAGGCTTACAACGACCCTATTACAAAGAGGAAAAAACAAATGGAAAACTAATATCATTCTAACTGACATGCAAGCAGGAAAACAGGTCTTTTGGACCTTATGGTCTCGGTCCGGTCAGATTCAGGCAGCTGGCCTCTCGACCCGCCTCCCTCACAGAGGACAGGTACAGTGCAACCAGTCAGGAACCCAGAAAAAAGGCCTCTCTGTTATTTAATAGTCTTTGCTATGATGGTATGTTGCTGTGGGCATATATAATATTTCGAAATAATAGCAGTAATAGCACTGGTAAAAAAAATACATATTTTAAAAATGTTCTTCTTCTTCTTTTTTTTTTTTTGGCTATACTGCCTATGCCCAGGGCCGGCTCTGTCCATAGCTAAAGGATGTTATGTCCTTTCTTAAATTAGAACAGATAAGTTTAAAAAGTGGAAAGCAGCTCTGCGAAGTTCACCCAAAAAATGAAACTCTTTCATAAACCACTTTGATTCCTTACCAGCCTGGTCCCTTGACTGAGAAGTATTCAATTTACTGCAATTCTTTTTTTTCAGTATAGAGGCAATATTCACTGTTCCTGTTCTTGTTACAAAGAAAAACAAAGGGAAACACTTGCGATTCTGCTCCTGCCTTCTCCTCTCTGTATCCCTAATAAAATAGATTCATGAAAAAAAATAAAAATAAAATAAAATAAGAGTTTTGGTCAAAACAAACAGCTAGAGGTATCCAAACTTCACATTAAAACACCGCTTTCTGAGAAAAATGGTGTAAAGTCATCCTGGCTTGGCAACTTGCTCGCCACCCACTGCAATTATAACGACTGTTCTTTATTGTGTTGAAATTACATGTACAATGACAACAGTAGAAATCACTATCTTTTGGCAAATATGCATAAATCTTCATAGTAACTAACAACCTAAAGATCATACACATTAACTGAACAAGATTATGCAAATAAAACAAACACAGATCTGAAAATATTGCATTTCACACTGAAAATGAAAGATGTTCTAATTTTGTATTGTGACGACGTTGTGCCCAGGGTTTGGTTAGGTTTAGGTACAAAGCCCTCGTTGTTAGGGTTAGGAAAACATTATGTTCAGTTTGTGTTGTTTGTGTTGTCCTGCTTAAAAATATTCAGTGGTTTCACACAAATGTTGTCATAGAGTCTTGAACTGCGGTCACTGAAAGCTTGAAAACCTTCTTGCTGAGCATTAAACTGTTTCATTCAGTGTTTAGAAAAAATAAAATACAGTGACAACAAAAGATGTTGCATTTTAACTATTTTCTGGTGCGATACGGACAAATCTTGGTAGTCCCTAACAACCTAAAGGTCCTGCATATCAACCGAACAGAGATTATGAAAATAAAACACACAGTTATGGCTAGAAATGTGATCAAAGCACAATTTAATCCCGAGACAGATCTTCAAATGTTACATTTGCCACTGACAATCAAAGAAATGTCCACCCTTTTGTCAAGAGAAAAGAATAAGCAGAAAAAGGTAAGTGTCTCACAATCTCACACACAACAACACGTCTACTACACGTTTTGACACGAGACCACGTTGCGTTTAAAGGCGTCATGTCATTTTCACAGACTTCCAGGAGACAAGGCTGAAATAAAAATGCATATTTGATTGAGACCACCGCAGAAATCGATTCCCACCCCTGTTGAGCGAAAGTAAATTCACATCTGAGTTTTTTTTTCGCTGCGAATGTGTTCCACCGTTGCTGATGTGTGTGCTCGCTGTCAGAGCCTGCGAATGTGAAATGATTCAGAACTAGCCTCGGGACAAGATATGGGAGTACATTTTACAAATGACAAGAAAGTGAAGAGGAGATATCTCTAAAGCCCGGGAAGGACTCGGTGTTCCACAGCACTCTCGTTGGATTGACAAGGACCTCTCAACTCCAACCTGCTGTTCACACTCGGCAGCTGAGGTGGAGATGCCGTATTTACACCTTCCTCCCCGGAGAGACACCTGTAGATGTGCGCGTCCAGCAACCCGGATGACTTTTTCACCCCATTGTTTGGAATATATCTTTCCTCCGTTTTAGTCAAATACGCCAAACATTTACTCGGCTGCTTAGGAGGCTAAGAAGTTCTTGGCGAAATATCACAGCTCAAGGTTACCTGTGTTTGCAGGAAGATTTCATAGGTCAGTTTTAATCCTGCCTTAAACCCAACATTGGCTTTCACACCAAATGAACCCAGGTGTCAGGACCACGTATTGGGAAAGGTATCAAGATGTCTACGCTCTTCCAAGGAAATGTCAATCAGATATGAAATCGGTGATATTCAGGGAAGAAAAACACAGAAATCTGCTTGAGCTTAACGTGATCCCACATAAACTGGAGGTGATATGTGGTCTGAGATTCTTGTTGGGGATTTCCGCGGATTTGTGGGGGAAGGTCCCATCAGTCCTCCTCCGACTTAAAAGATCTCATGTATGACTGGGTTTTGATAGATGTAGGTTTGAGAAGTTTGATGTGTGCTGTGTGATGCTGCTGATAGAGAATCTCTTTCATGCTTCACAAATAACGTTTGTTTTATATCAACAAAGAATCAAATAAATGAATTTCTTGCTCCTTGTTTCTGAGCATCCCGCTGTGCCCCAGATGTTGTTTCCCAAGAAAACTCTTTGATAAACTCCCTTTACACCACAGAGACAGAGACAGCAGGTGAACCAGATAAGTGTTAAAAGTGCCAGGCGGGAGAGGTTGGAGGAGACCAAAACGGAGCAGAAAAGAAGACCCATGATTGAAATCACAGTGGCCAGGTGTCCAGAAAGATGTCTTCAAATGAATCTTACTCTGTTGGATATGTGGATAAGTAACTGTAGGAAGAAGTTAAAATAAATGCAGCTGTAGCATCTGTCATACAAGAACTGGAGGTTATATTTCACAAAACTGGAGTCAACTGGTGTTGATCTGATTGGTTACAGTGAAGATGGTGACGGACAGGTTTGTACAGTCGCCATGTTTTGAAACTGCCTCTTCTTTTCCCAACAGTTTCTCGAGTTGACTTCCCAGATGGTGCTGTGGAACAAACCATGTGATGCATCAGCCTAGTAATGACTTTTAAAGGTAAATCATGCACATGAAGGTAGTCTAGAGCGACTACTTCCTTGTGTTTGGCGAAACAACTTGATGGGTTGTTGCGCTGCCCCCAAGGTGAAGGAATGACCCGCACCACTCCCCCTGTGGTTGGCTTACCCTGATAAACTTACCCTAAGCCTGACCAATCATCGCCCAACAGGCCTAAACCTAACCAGAGCCCGAGAGCCTTGACAACAAAGTTCAAAATGCTGATCGTCACATGATTCACAGAGACTTCAGATAGTTCCAGGAAGTTTTCTAAGCATGCAATTGAAATGCACACATACAGATAGACAGAAGTGTGGTGTTTTTCAATTTGTAGTTGATACATAATCTACTGATTGATTGATTTGCATGCTGGGCTGCTTTTATTGGCAGCTAACGATGGAAAACTATTGAGAGGATCCGGAATTCGCCATTGCTTAAAATACAAAATAAGAAAAAAAGGGAATTTATTTTGTCATTAATATTATGTTTATTTTCACTACAAGTAGCAGTAGCTTTGATGAAAACGTCTAAAAGCAGTATTCAACATTTCCACTGTCAACACTTGTAATCTTCATTCATGCAGCATGTTATGAAAGCAAGATTACAAAAAAAAACATAAAACACGTCGCAGCAAAACAATGAGAACAAGAGCAGCTTAAACACATAGAGAATTTTCAAAACAATGACATTAAAACTAATTCAGAGCCGGTTTGAAGTGCTTCATGGTCGGGGTCGAAGTGTTTACATACTGTGTTACAAGTATTTACAGACTTTGATCAGGAACCACCATCATTGCATTTATCTATAGATCGATCAACACTTCACCATTTTCACAAATGGTCTGCACCGCCACAATAAACATCCATATTATATATCCATTTAATGAATAAACCTTGAAAAGAAAGAAAAAATAAAATGAGTCTGTGCTGATTTTTCTGCTGTGAATCTTTTCTGACCTCTATACAAATATGAAGAATTCAGATGCTCATTTCTGAAAAAATGTAATGCACAACTATTACTACAATCTAATGAACAGCCCATTCCACTCCACTGTTTCCTTGTTGGTATTAGCGCACCGAACCAGAATGGTGTCTGATCAGCGTCCAGTGATCGTTCAGGTATCAGTATTGTATCACACAGTGGAAACAGAGAGAATTTGTGTCATCCTGTCTTTTTTTCCCCCACCCTTAACTTTCCTGAATCAAAGAGAAAAGATTGTCAAGTACAAAGTAATATTCAGTGTCTTAATACTGCCACACTTGTTATTTGGTTTTGTAATGTCCCCCTCCTCCTCTCATGCCCCTGCAATCTACAATCTGCCTGAAAATTAACATATTTTTCTTGCTCTTATTAAGGAATTTTGAAATAATTTGACTTCTGTCGGGAGTGAGGCGAAGGGATTGCAGGGGAGCTACAAGTCTCAACCCAATTAGTGACCTCGTTCACTGAGCACATCTTGTCTCTTCTTGCCTTCCTCTCTTCATCACACTCTCCATTCACTGCCGACCCCTTCATACCCCTCCACCCTCTCCACCGCCCGCTTTTCTTCTCCGCTGGACTTCCATTCTCCCGCTTCTATCCACTCTCCTGTTTCTTTTCTTCTCCTCTCTCCGCACAAATGAGTCCATTTTGCCCGCGGGGATGAGACCGCGGTGGTTAAATCAGATTGGGGCGAGGTTATATTTGGACTGTGGCAGGAGAGAGAGAGAGAAAGAGAGAGGGAGAGGAGCATCAAACAGCTGGGTGATGACTGCATGGCCTATTTTACATCAGCAAATTGGCTGACAGTGGATTCCCAGGGCGCGTGCCGAGCTGACAATATTAGTGGTATTAGTTTAATAAAAATCTCAAACTCATTTGAAGCTGCCTGTTTAATTGCCACTAACACACACGGATGATGACGCTAAACATGATGGTGATATTGTGGGAAAAACTGGAGCCTGAACTACAGTTGGTCAATGTACCGATATCATATTGTCATCGTGATATGAGACTACATATCGTCTGAGATTTTGGATATCATGATACATCATAAATGTTGTCTTTTCCTGGTTTTAAAGGCTGAATTATGCTAAAGTGATGATATTTCTGAACTTACCAGACTGTTCTATACTTGTTTTCACCCACTTAGTCATTATATCAACATGACTGATGACTAAAAATCTCGTTGTGTGTTATCAGAAAGTTTAGGTTCACTAGGATCAACACTGCAGTATCCTGTTTTATCTGTTTTAGGTTTGGGAATAACGCTCCATTCTATCCAAGTGTTGATGAGTGCACATGTCTTTTAAATGTTTAAAAGACATGTACTCAAAATGTCAAGGATTCTGTTAGATGGAGTTATGTTTACAGCCCATAAATCGTTCATAGTGGGAAGAAAATGGCAATAATGAGGGCAACACGAGTTTGGCTGAAAACATCAAACATCCAATATTGACTTGAGCCAAGTGCAGCAAATGGACTCAAATACTCAAAAGACTCAAATTTAAAGGCCAAATAACAGAAACCAAGCACCAAACGTTACAGGTCCACATCAGCCATGATTTGCTCATCGTTTTGGACTTTTTAAAGCTTGTTAATTATTGTGAAACTTTAAACATGTCCACTTACCTTTAAACGAAACAAACAAGTCATACAGTGGAACAAACTAACCGATGGAGGCAGTGGTAGACCAACAATTCCTGTATCCTGTGAGATAAATGATTGTTTTTGTCAGTGGAGTTTGGTGACAGAGCAACATAACACCGTTTTTCCAATTAAAGAAAAGGATCTTATTCTAACATTAAAAAGCTTTTCTATGTAGGAATATGTCAACAGGCACTTGTGATAATTCAAGCATGTCAGTGACAAAAGCAAGCTCTAATATTAGACTTTGACCTTTGCAGTTGCCCCAAAGGAATCCACTGCAGCCTGTTTCGGCTCTGCTGAGGCAATCTACTGGACTAATCCCAAATTGTTTTTTCAAAACAAGGACAGAGAATATTTGACGTAACGTCCTTGAGGTAACCGGACATTTTATTTCAAACACGTTAGTGTTGCCCCATGTCAGCTGGATGAGTACCAGGACATTCCTTTTGCTAACATGTTCGTCTTATCAAAGGTACAACGTGACAGTAGGTCAGAAGTGAGTGTGTGGTTTGTGTTCTTCTGACCCTCAGTGGCCAAAATATGTCTAAGAAGTGACTCGGTTGTGGTGATCTACTGGATCAGTTCCAATATGTTTAGGTTACATGTTAAGAAACTGCACACATTTAAACATACCGGAATTACAAAGCAAATTCAAAACAAAGCAGACAGCGTTAGCAGCATGCTAGTGAAGAAATATGAATAACTTACAGCTAGAGTTGTATAGGCTGTCTCAAGACTTGGTGGAGACCAAAAGAGAAGTTAAAGTAGAGGGAATATGGGAGTTAATGTCCTCTAGGTGAGGGGTTCCCATCTTTTTTGACAACACGGACCAGAAGAAAGAAAAAAGCAATTACATCAGCCTCCTTGTTTCCTAATGGGTTATTGTGTTCCAGCACTGAGCAATCCAAGACCTGCTACTGGTCCAGGAATCACATTTTAAAGAGTGTTAAGGTTGCCACACGTCTGCTGGATGAAAACCTGGACATTTGTTTGCTTACATGTTAATCACATGGACAGTATTAAGTGACAATATGCCATATGTGTGTGTTTGATGTCATTTTCTGGAGTTGTACTGCCCCCTGGTGGCCCAAAAATATTAATATTGCGTAACATTTCCTTGTTGATGTTAAAAATAAATGTTAAATAAACGTGCTATGTCTTTAATAATACAATTTAGATGCTAAACACATACAATACAGTGGACCTTCTACCTCTATGTATATAGATAACATAACATCACATCCAAACATTGAAAATTGAGCATTGCTGTTCAGGAAAGCACATTTATTTTGCTTTGATCCACCGTTACAATCGTCATGTTTCCAATGATGTTTCCCTCACAATCAGAGAGCCAGATGTTCTCTCTGGATGCTGCCGTCCTACATCAACAATTCATCAATCATACAGGGAGAAGAGAGGACTGACTGATTCCTGAACAGTTGCCACGCTAGACCAGCATCCTCTGCAATAAGAATGACAACTTGTTGCTGCAGCTTTGAAGCCGTCGTGTGTTTATCTCCTTTGAACAGCCACATCCAAAGCAGCTTATGAATTTTAAAATCAACCATACATTATGTACACAAGGAATTTCTCACTTGCTCTGCGTAGCATTGCACTGGTGCGAGTGTGAGAGGTGATTCTGGTTTTTATGACCTGCGACTACCAACATCAGTAGACTGTCAGGCGTGCTTGCCTTCACCGTTGGCTCACTGTCACAATAGTTTACGGTGACCGAAATGTCGCATGTCTGGACTTGTAATTGCCACGTACTGTCTGTTCTCAGTAGCCTAGGTACAATACAAAGTACAACATTTCTAAAATAACTCCTGGGGAGTGCCATATTTAAGATCTAATAGGGTTTGAGTATACAAAGGGGATTTTTTTCCTCTGAGTGAGTCTTAAAAGCATGTTTACCCTCCTCTATCCGCTTTACAACTTTTACTAGCTTCACAACAAAGGATTATTCATTTCTCGATGCCTGGAAAACCCCAACACCACAGGGAAATTGTGTTTTTTAAATTTATTTTGGATACATACATTATCAACAGCTGCTCAGGCTGAAAACAAACCCCGCCGACAAAGATGACTCCGATGAAGTGACGCTGCAGCTAATGTCGGTTGTCAACGCTGTTGCCACAAGAGACTCTTTGCTCGATATTGAGATGCCAGGCATTTCATCCCAGATTTAATTTTCTGCTTGAATCGTGGAGAGAGAGAAAGTAATCGCGCACACGTCGTGTCATCTCTGTCAGACATGTTGTCATCCCGGAATTACAATTTCAGTATGGCAGCATGCATCTGTCATCCAAAGATTAGACTTTCCATCTCTGCAGGTGACGTACAGGTGAGGTACATTATGCAACGGACAGTGCTTTCAGTCCAAACTGTTTTTCTTTTTGTCCTGATGTTGCTGCTTTTTTTAATCAGAAAACAATATGGCCAGCGATGCAGCAGTATAGGAATGTAACTGTTTCACAACCAGTAAAATAGGTTAACACGTTGGAATCACACAGGGGCGAGGAATGATTCAGTTTGAAAATAGGAGCACACACTCATCAGCATCTCTAATAAGCACAGAGCAAGTCCAAGATTGATTTTTTTCTTCTCTATCAGATAAAACTCTAGTGTGCACCATACCTAATTCCACTCTCTATTTAAGAGCAAATTGCATGTTTCATGCTTTTGACTTTGCTGGTTCCTCAAACCACTATTAGTCGCCAATAGAGACAATTGAAACGATTGCCGTTTATCTCCCAATTCCGCACACAGAGTAACAAAGATCATGGATCTCATCAGTGAAGGCTGCGTGTGCATCCATGCATGTTTATGAATAATAATCAGCACCCTGCACAAAGTAATAGACGGTTGTGAACTGTATATTGTGAAGATGGACTCTGGCCACACCCCTGCATGAATAAGTCCACTGTGAGTAACTGTGAGTAAGCAATTTACTGGATGTACAATACGTCTCCAAACTCTTGGTGATTAATAATGCAGCACCAACAACAACTCTGCTGCCGCAGAGGGTTTAGTGGCCCCCTTTTTTCAACATCACAAGCCTGACGCCACCCACTCATTCTTTCACAAGTGACCAGATGACAGAACTGGGCGGAGAGGCACATGACACGGTCACAGAGTAAGCTGATGAGGAATGTCACGGCTGGGGGGAAACAATAAAGACCCAAGTGACTGTCTCTACTCTGCTGCACAGTCTTGTTCCTACTTCTTTTTCATCATAGGAATAAACGAAGGTGCTTTATTGGGGTGACAGAAACCTTTGTTATGAATCATACTTAGAATACTTTGAATATTAAAAGTGGATTAACAGAGCAGCTTGGACATGTTATTCCCCAGGTGTCCAACGGGATCATTCAGTCTGTTTGAAAGTCTGGTCTAGGACCCTGGTCCACCAGGGTTTAATCCGCATAAAGTCAAATCTGGAACGGATCCTTCAGAATGCCATTGAAAATGCACCGATCGGTGTTTGGCCATTAGGGGGCAGAAAAACATGGACGCAGTAAAGCGAAAACAAGTTCCTTCATTTCAACCAAGATAATTACTTCTGATGAAGAAACGCCTCCAGGAAAATTAGAGAACACACTTCAGAGAGTATGTTCACCACTGATTTTTTATTTTTTATTTTTTATTTTTCATGGCATTGTTTGTCACTGAGGTTAGTTCGGGAAAGGCTCACATTCACATTCACATTACAACTGTTGTGACATCAGCGATATTTAGTCAGACCGGGTTTAGTTTGTTCACAGTTCTAGTTCACAGAGTTATCAGCCCTATCCATCATTTACAGAGGGGAAAAAATCACTGGATAATCTGCTCTCTGAAGTGTGTTCTTTTTAATTCTGTGCAAACATTTATTCATCAGAAGTCATACGATGTACATATGTGGGGGTTTAGTGTGTTCTCCAATGCGTTACCCATAGACTTCCGCATAGCTGTGAGCACAGTCTGGCACCAAAGAAAGATTCAGAAGCTAGCATCGCTCTGGTTCCCTCGTCAAAAAGCTTGTGGGATATTTTAATATCGCCAAAATTAACCTCTGACAATTATTATCTTTTTAATATTTCTGAGTTTGTATCATTCCCTTATTAATGTAATCAACATTAAATTTCTGAGTTTGAATTAGAATTTTTTAAAATGTTTGAATTCTCAAAAACTGACATAGTGTCCCTTTAAGGTCAATCTGTGTGTTCAGATACGAAAATGAAGAGCTTGTTTCTTTAGTTTTTCAGGCCTAAAAAACAATCACTGACGACCTTTCTCTTCAGATTAAAAGTCGTTCCCAAAAAGTACACGATGCGCCTATAAAAGCTCTGTCTAAACTCAGTCATGCAGGGCACCGCAGCTCCACATCAGCACGATCACTGGAACATGAAGCTGTTACCGCGGCTGTCAGCGGCTTTATACCCCGCCGCTGGGAGGACACGCCCCCCGGGTTCCCACCACTCACAGGGCAGAAAGTGATTAGCTCATCGCGGCTGTCAGTCACGCGTATCTACGGCGGCTTCCTGTGTGAGCCGTTGGACTCGCTCTGTCTGCAGAGAGTCTCCGGTATGGGCAGCCGCCTTCTACTCCTCAACTTTTCACCGGAGATTTTACCACAGTTTCTCTCCATTTGACACGGTTTACACCAGCTGGAGATGGATTTCTGAACGGAAGTAAGCCGCCAGAGAGCCCGACGCGAGTTAACTCGACCGTTTAGATTCATTTTGGTTTTTTTTTTGTTGTTGTTGGAGTTGTTGAAGGAAGAGGGAAAATGCCAGTTGCAACTCTTCTGCCTTTCACCGCGACCCCGAATAGGAAGTCTGCCAGCCCGACCTCGTTCAGGTTGACAGAGAAATTCATCTTGTTGTTAGTGTTCAGCGCTTTTATAACCCTGTGTTTCGGGGCCATTTTCTTCCTACCGGACTCGTCCAAGCTGCTTAGCGGAGTTTTCTTTCATTCCTCCGCGGTGGAGACCAACACCCGCACCGGTCCGGACAGCAGCGACTCGGGTTCGGCTGGGAACGACGAGAGGGTTCTGGCCAAAATCAGGAAAGACCACGAAAAGGCTCTGATAGAGGCCAAGGATACGTTACAAAAACGGCCCGACGAGATCAAACAAGACATTATAAATGAGAAGGAAAAAGTTGCAAAGGAGAGTATGGGTCAAGGTGGGAAGGATGGCAATAATTTACCTTTCGTTGAGTATCACCGCCCGCCCGGGACGACTGGACACGAACCCCTGGACCCCGAAACCAGGGAGAGACGGGCTAAAGTCAAAGAGGTGAGGATCTGTTGAGCTAGAGCACTCACATACGCCACGCCAAACTCCGCCAAAAATCAGACATTTTATTATTTGCATTGGCTTAGGGGAACCGGTATTCACAAAAGAACGTGACTCAACACCTTACACAAATCCTGTATGTCCCTTGTATAATTCGGCGCAAATATAATATAAAAAAGAGGATTGAAGTGAATGAAATGTCAACTTTTACAGAATGTTCATTCGTTCTCTCGAAAGTCTTCTCCGCCGATACACCTCGCCGAGAGCCCCGGCAGGGTGAGCGTACGCCGAGTACACAACTTGTGATTTCACTGAGTAAAACCTGATTCTACAGTGGATCACTTGAAGCCGAAACACACAAAACAACCAGTAGTGTTCCGCTAACGATCTTATGTCATGTTGTGAGATTAACGCACACCTGCCGGTGAATTCGATCCGACGAGTTGGCAGGTTTTCAGACGGAGTTCTGCGTGACGTGTTTTCTTTCCACGAAATTTACCAGCAGCCTGCTCCTGGGGCAAAGGAAGGAATGCGTGCAGGATCCTCCGCCCCCCCTCCAGGCTTATATACCTGCCTTTCGGGTTTTCCATGTCAGGACAATACGGGGGTGGTGCGAATCGGTAGTCAAGCATGTGGGGCGGGAGGATTAAACACACCTTTAAGCCTCTCACATATTTTATATATGACCTAGATATACAGGGAGCTACTCAGTTCGTAGTCGTAGATGGGTATTTTAAGACAACCTGCGGATTCATGCATCGCTTGACAGTCCGATTTACTACTACTCATGTTATCAGTTGGAGTCAGTGCATCTATATATTGTATATTCTCTTTAATTCTATATTTTATATCCCCCCGATGTCTTATCATAGCACACCTGTGAGAGCTAAACGTTAGCCCGCAGCATGGAACATAATACCAACAGGTAGCCTGTCTGGTATCATTGTGTTAGGTCACTGCACAGTTTGTGCGTGTGTGTGCGCGCGCGGAAACCACTTGAAAAGCCCAGTGGTGGGGTCTCAGAGGTGGTTTCAGGTGGATGCTGACGGGAGGCTGTGTTGTCAGGCTGCTGCTTTATCTGTGGTGTCATGATCCCATCTCTCTGATATAAGAATGTCCTTTTTAAAAGTTTTCACCAAACCTAGGTGGAGGTGGCAGTCTTATCTTAGGTGTTATTTTGAAGATGAGCTTTCACATGGAGGCTGGCGGAGAGCGGTTGTCACACGTAGATCTGTTCCGTGAGCTGATTTCCATTTGCTCATTCAGGTGGTGTAACTGGTAGACTCCCATAGAGGAGCATTGAGTGAGCGAGCAGATAAGGGCTTGGTGTCCTGATTGAGCTCATGTGGACAGTGTATTGACATTTAGATGGACTGATATTGGCCTTTCATTGAAAATCATTTGAAAAGGACATATTTCTGCAGATCATTCTGGCCCAGAGCTGATATGAAGAAGGTGAGGATACAGCCTCAGGGTGGAATGCATGGGTATGTGGTCAGTACTTCACAAAATGAAATACAGGGATGATGTATTTCACCAATAACCACATTATCAATAAAGGGCTCATATTTTAGGACGACATTTAGTTTGTTTTAAGGAGATCTTTCTATGTGAGAAGATGATGAAAAGCAGCAAATGAGGAAATACCAATCAAATGGGATTATGAATAGTCAGATTATTGACCTGGCCGACTATTTTCAGATTATCAGTATGAGTGTTTTCTGTGTCCGATTGCATCTTAATTAAAAAGTACAATACTTTGCCTCTGATGGTCACCTCTCTGTCTGTCGTCAGCAGTCCGTGGCCCCACTCAATGTACTGCCCACAACACTAGCTGGTTGATTGGTTACACGTCACAAGTAATAACCTATCAACACTGTATAATCTGAGTTGGCAAGGTAACTTGTAAGTAAAAATTAAATAAATGTACTGAAGTGGAAGTTGAGTACTAATTATTAGCCCTTAAATAACCATACTGGTAAATCAATAGTTGGGATGTATAGTATGTACTGAGCAAATAAATTAGTAGCCCAATATTGTGAAATGTATATTATCAGATATGATCAATATTTGTACAATTACAGCTGATAAAAGGAGATGATAATGTGAAGCCAAATTGGACTAAATTACAAGATTTGAGATTCAAGATTGGACTCAATCAGCTCAGGCTCTGTACAGATACAGTCTGTGACAGTATGCACCTTCACAGTTAACAATCTGCCAATAAACACAGAGAAGACGAAGAAGAAGAACAAGTGCAGTGCGTAAAACATGCCCCATAAGGGTTCCGAATATTTAATCACTACATTTTAGGCATTCGTACCTTCAGATGCTCTGAAACTACAGGCTATTAACTTCTTTTAAAGAACAGAAATGTGAAATTAATGGTTATATAGTCAGTATTGGCCATCAGAATTGACTGTAAAAATATATTAAAATCAATATATCTGTGGATATTCTTATAAGCAGATAATACATAAACACACATATGAAAAACTTGTGACAAAGATATGCATGATATGCACTGAAATAGTAAACGTCGATAATTATAAATTAGCCTCTGCATGTTTTTATGCATTATGTTATGTAAGAATAGTTTTCATATTGGCAAAATAATGTCTGACAACATTTTCACAGAAACCGATATACCTGTGATAAGCTTATATCTGCCCATGATACCTGTCTGGCTCTACTAACAATCAGCTTTAATAGTCTAATTAGATTAATCTAATTAGATGAATCTAATAGGATTCTAATAAACTAATACAATCTTATCAGTTAACAGAAACACAGTTTCAGGACCTCGAAAAGATTTCTCACAATATTATGATAACCAAAATGCCCTAGATTGCCCAGTCTTAAATCCCAGCGAGATATTTTATCAATATATCACCAAGGTGTCGAGGTTGCAAGAGCTGCCCTGAAACCTAAAAAGATCATGACATTCATTGATATTTATGACACAGGGTTTGAAATCTCAATAGTGGATGTTTCAGACCTTAAAACAACATCACCTGCCAGTGAAAGTTTAAGAAACCCTGCCATCACCAGTGCTGTCAAACGCATGAACAAGGCATTCATGTCAACTAGGCACCATACTGTTTACAGTTTGCAGATAATGTGCATCCACCTGTCAACCCCTTGTCATCACAGAAGCCATACCGCAGATGGCTAATGTATTTGTCATCATATCGAAGGCAGTAAACACAACATCCATGCAATGAGGACTCCAGCTGAGAGTTTGTACAGAGCAGCAGTCTGTAATAGACCTCCATCAGAGTCCATACTATGCTAAATACCAGCAATTAATGTGAAAAGGATGGAGTTATTTCTGTTTATAATTTGAAATTTACTTAAGCGATGTATTGTCATAATTTATAGCACATGCTGTGAATCTGAAGCGCTCGACTGAGCCCCTTAATCCCCAATTTCCTCCCTTCCAGCTCTCTGTTATGTTTGGAAATTCATGTGAACTGCGTGCCTTTCAAATCAGCAACAGCAAACTGGAGGCAAAGTCAGCATACATTATAGTAATGGGTCCCATCGAAGATATTTTGTTTTGTTATGGCAGCTATCTGTGTTTGTATACAGATTGTCTTGCTCTGGGCTATTTTTTTTAAATGGCCATATATTATGTTGATTTCCAACTGGGGCTGAGCGCATCAGACAGAATTTTTACTTACATTGCACAGATGCTGCTTTTTGAAAATTTTAGTAGCTCCAGCAGCATTGCTTAGCATATATTTAGATTTCCTTCTGTTTCTTTACTTTTTTAACAACATCTTTGCCTTCATCAACTGTTGATCTGTTGTTGACATAAGTGGGAAACTCATAAGGGATTTAAACATTAAAATAAACACCATTTTCTTGAGATCACCTGTTGAATGCATCAGAATTTGACAACCCAAGTTGCACAGGAGGAGCTGAGCTGTAATTTCAGCATCAGTTGAATTTTTTTAATGATGCTCCAAATTCTCTGAAAGGTTAGTCAGCATGGCATCCCTTACAGATGTGCATCAGTACAGGGTACCGTTTCTTGTTTTACATTACAATTACATTGTCCAGCAGGCTCTAAAAAATGTAATTGTTGATCAGTTATTTAATTATTTATTGCTTTTATAAAAACATGCAAATCACAATCATAGAATATTTGATTTGATTTGGTCTAAAAATTGTTTAAAAATGAGAAAATGTCAGAAAAGATTACGATTTCTTACTTTGTCCACAACCCAAATATCTTCAGTTTACTGCAAGGCTCGATGCTAACTTTTCACACTGGTTGCACTGGTATGCCTAAATATGTAAGACCAAAATAATTGCACAATGGAGACCTGTTACTTACTGTCATAGAGGAGTAAAGAAACCAGGAAACACTCACCCCCAAGAAGCTGTCATCAGAGTATTTTGGCTTTTTTTTCCTTAAAAAATTAAGCAAACGAACTAATGGATTAAAAAAGTAAAACATTTAATAATTGAAAACTAATAATGAAACATTGCAGCTCTACTTAAATGGCTGCTCAGACATCTGAATGTGAAAGCGTCCTGTGTGACAGCTGCTTAGATTGTGAGGCTACAGTTTGTCAACAGAGAGGAAAAACATTGTTGCCCATCTGTAACTAGATACGTCTTAATCTCTGTTTGCTCAGCGTAAACTCACAGCGGTACAGAAATGGTCCATGACAGTGCAATATTATCTGACAGTAAAGCAAAGGCAAACTCTGCCAAAACCTTCAACCTAATGGTGCAACTAATGAAAACGTTGTAGTGTGCTTTTCAACTACCATAAAAACATACAACTCAGCATGGCACAGGGTGTGTCAGACACGCTCTACTCATGGTGGAGTCAGATAAAGTATCTTTCCATCTTTAACTGCAAAAGAGAAACGGTATTGTAACCATCAAGGCTACTAAAATGTCATGACAGCTCAACTTAATCGTGAGATAAAAATATTTCAGAGAAAACCACATTGTCCCAGCAGTGAACCACATTTGATATGAGATGTTCGAATAAACGTCAGTGCAGATATTATTCTCCCTCTAACACTCAAGATAGGTCTGTTTCTGTGATTAAAAATGCCACTGGAATAAATCATCTAGGAAACATAGAGTGTTTTTTGACATACCCATGTCAAGTAATTCAGATACACAGTAACAGTGTTAATACTCTACCTTTTGTATGATTAAATGGCAGTTATGGGAAATGTCAGCTGGGGTGAGTCTTCATTTGCCTATTTCCCTGGTGATTTAGTTTTGCATTTGTGTGTGTTTGTGAGCAGACATGATACAATATGAAAAACCTGAAGCTACATCCTGCTTTGAATAGAGTTAATTGGACATGCGGGTGTTGTACATTGTAGGCATACAGCTGACGTGTGTCTCCAGAGAAGACTAAGTATGCAGGCCTAGATTACCTGCCACCATAACAAAGGAGTGCTAAAGTCAAGCTATCCGACAAAACAACATTGTCATTGTTATCTCTTTGTAAAATTTTAAGGGAACATTTACTATTCAAATGCAAAGAGTTAGTCGATGCAGCTCGATTGACCTCAGTGTATAGCACCCTCAGTGATCTGTATTTCTGCACGTGGCTACTTTTTCATCATTTCATTTCCCCTTTTATTCAGACAGTCTTTCAGACTACAGACAGCAGTCTACATAATGAGAGAAGCATCTTTTCAATACATAAACTTTACAAAAATAAATCATCTATCTGTCTGCAGTGCCTCACACGTTTGTTGTAATCTACAATAATATTGTTTTCACATGCCAGCTTTTAGATGAGGCATTTATTGGCTCCGCTGCACACGCCTCTCTCAGAGTTGGACGGCAAAGTTGACAGCGCGTCCTCAGATCTTGGATGATTACCTGGGCTTGTTGTTATTATTTATGGCTGCAGACGTTGGCTTCAGGTGAAAATGGCTAACATGATTAGTGATTGTTGTGAGGCAGAAGTCATGCTCAGTGTGGGTCTTGTTCAGTTTGTGCTTCCCAGCATGTTCATACGGTAAAGCAGCAGGGTGAAGAGATAAATTGCTGGTATATTTATTTTTTAGTGATGATTTGTTTGGTTGATCTCAGGGTCTTATATTGACACACTAACTGGCAACGCCATTGGCAACTTAAGGTTTTTAGACTTCCATTCAGACCATTTGTCTGCTTTTTTTCAGCTTTTTCTTTTCTTTCTATTTCTAAAACATTTTACAAAGAATTCTTTCCCCCTGAACTGTGGTGGCCTGGTGTTATTTAGTCTAGCTTCTTAAATTATTTGAGGGTAAAGTTCTTCTTATTCAAATACACCACCATCTCATTCAGTTACCCAGTGATCTGCCCTGTGGAGTTGTGGTCTCAGTGGGTGAGTGTTGTGGACGGGCTGCAGGAGCCCCTCTGTTAAGGCTAAACAGCTTGTTGTGAGTAAACGCCACAATCTGAAAATCAGCTAAACCTGTTTGTCTGCTTGAAATCAAAGGGGTCCCTGGAGTGCCCAGTTCTGTCTACAGTCTGCAGCCTGAGCCTCCACTCACTGTCAGAGACCCTGTTTTCACATGGCATTAACATGCATCTTGTGATCTGATAACATGTGGACAGGTTTAAGGCCTCTTTTGGACAGAATCAGGGATTGAGGGCAAAACAGCAGTACTCCCATTCATTTTAGTGAGCATAGTGTGTTTAGGCTATGGCGGTGTGTAGACCACAAGGGGAGTTAAACAAAATCCAGCCATCTGCAACAAAAATGTTGAAACGGAATCAGCTTTGGAGAAACTCAGCCTGACACCATCTTGCAGTTGCCAGACGTGTAAGCTGGTGATCAGACTTGTAGCATGAGTGACCAACAATGCAATGGAGTGTAACATGTAATGTTTGCTGACCAGGAGTGAATGCTGCTAAAGCAACTGCGCAAAAAGCAACATTGCAGATCTTCAATGCTATTATGAAACAGTGGGGTGACAAATTAGACCGGTGGGCTGCCACAGTCCAGGTAATTAATGGGAAACACTGCTCTGACTATTTGCCCCCAGTGAAACCAACATAGTGATACTGATTATACCTTTGTTAGCAGTTGGCCTGAATGGGTTAACCTGTTATCTTTGACTCCTCTAAACCAGGGTAAAGTGTTTATCAAAGTCAGGCGATGTCCAATGAGCAGATGCCTCTTTTACAGACTTAAACTTTATTTATGGCATTTAAAAGTCATTTTGCCACCTCCGTAAGAGAGACGGAGAGTAAAAGGAATATACTTTACATACTCGAGTGGTAAATGAGAGCACGTGGCTCCAACTGAAACCGAAACCGAAACTCAACTTCCTTTGGTGGTGATTCTTTGTAATTCTGTGGTCAAGCACTGCACTTGGTGGAATTACTAGTCACGACGAGAGTCTATTTAAACCGAGCCGAGCAGAGATTAACCTGTGCATGCAGCAGTTAAAATGCCTGTTTGGTGGAGCTGCGTCACACTTCCTGTTTGAAAGAGGAATCGGTTTCTGCTGGTTGTCAGCCTATCTGGTGTGGAAACCCCAACTGTTGATCTCATGAGAAAAGTAGTTCTGGAAAGTTATGAAATTTCATATCACAATCACACAGGAGCTGACACTGAGATGTGTCTCATGCATACTCATTGAAGCATATCTCTACACTTGCTAGACAGATTTCCATGCGCAATACCTACCTTAAATACTTTAGAATAATACAATCCTTATTGGCATGTCTATGTTGACCAGTCTCCTCACAAGCCATTTCTAAAGGTTGTTCAGTTACTGTTCTACTATATAAACTGTGGGAACTTATGACGTATAACTATAAATTGATCTTTGAGTTTTTGTTAGTGTCATTAGGAAATGTAGTAGGTTATTAGTTGTTTAATTCATTCAGCAAAAGCAGGCTGCTGAACTCAGATTTTTACCTTAAAATGTTACCTTAAACTGGCATTAGACCACTTTTCTGCTAACTTCATTCTGAAGTAAATACTGATTGCACAGTGTAATGGCTGTAGAAAAATAACACTATCCTTGTTTAGCTTGGTTCCTTATAAACCTTGCTATCACTATGCTACTTCCTCCACTAGGCTCGATTTTTCCCGCAAAAGTAAAGGTGGGATTGCAGCACAAATAAAACAAAGAAGGTGAAAAGGGAGGATGATAGAAACTGAAGCTGAGCAAAAGTGAACAGATGGGCATTTACTAGACGGAGAGCAGTCTTGTCTCCAGGTCTGTTCCTCCTGTTCATATGTTTCCCCTCAGGCTGAAGAAATGCCTGCTTTTATGAACTGTTTTGCATGATAGCTACGTCTTTAGCCTCAGTTGTGCATTGTCCTCGGTAGTTAACCCTACGTATGGCCAGTGTTGTGCTGTTAAGAGGATGAGTCAGGGTCAGCAACCACATCAGCAGCAGCAGGGACAACAAGCTAATATGTGCCACCTAATGGCATCCTCCAGGGACATGCATAGTATACTGGCAAGTATGTTAACAGCTACGTTCATAACACAGTAGCTTGAGAGGTACGGTAGAGTGGGTCATCTAATGATCGGAGGGTTGCTGGTTCCAATACCCCTGACTGCATGTCGAACGCTCCTTGAGCAAGATACTGAACCCCAAATTGCTCCTGGTGCAATTTGCACCTTGCACGGCAAGTTGAACTTGTTGCTCCGCCATCATTGTATGAATTGTGTGTGTGTGTGAATGGGTGAATGTGGTCAAGTTTTGTAAAGTGCTTTGAGCAATCAGTTGACTAGAAACAATGCTATAGAAATGCAAGTCCTGGATTTCTATATGATGACGTGGTTCAAAAGCCTGAGCAGGCTTCTTATTATAACAATTAGGTGTTTTACTCTGCCTCTAAATAGCACTGAGATTGGTTTTCCTTGGTCAAATTGGGATTCTTTAGGGTATTTTTTTTGTTTTGGATGGTAGCCATATTGCTGTTGTTGGAACAGCAGCACCAACAGTAACACCACAAGAAAAAGCTAGGACGGGGAAAAGTTTAAAAATTGTCAATTTTTTTTCCCACTTTCAATAAAAAATGATCATCCCAGTGATTCCAACAGGCAAATGTACAAAGTTTAAATTTGGAAGACTAAAACGTTTGGAAACTCTAAATCTGTCTGTTACACTGTATTCTTGGGATACCCAGGATCTCCACTGAAGCTCTATTCCTGTGGCAGGGTTTTTAATGTAATGACAGGCTTGTTGCTAATTAATAAACACAGACTCACCTTTTCTGCTCCAAGTAACGGCTGCTGTCCTGTCTGACTCATCACCCTGCCTTTGTGTGTGTATGTGTGCATGTGCGTACTAGTGTGTGTCTGTGATGTGGATGAAACTCGTTGCTGTTTAAGTATGCAGATGAGATGCAAATGGGCATTTGACTGGCCATAAGGACAGAGTGTTTGCAGTATTTACTCCTTTCAACTCACTGTCTTAAAGGACAATTGCCCAACACCCTGTCAGCCTGCCGTCTCTGTCAACACCTCTTCTTTGAAATGCTCATGCACGCTGACTGAATTTATACACATACACGCACACACACACACTCTTGCTCTTCAGAGAGCTGTGGATTAGAGGCTGGTGGTTTGTGAAGGTTTCTCTTCACTGTTCAAAGCTGACTATCTTTTCTCTCCTCCATCTCTATATGCCTATCATTTCTTTGCCTTTCTCTTCCTCTCTCCTCCCTCTTGTCCACTTCATTCCACCGTTGTTGATGCTCCACTCCCTGCCTCTCCCTGTTCCCTTTCTGCTCTGCTGTCTTCAGGATACAGTTCAGTTGTTTTTGCCCACTCCCAACACGATTGTCTCTCAACTCTGCGTGCATGTGTGGGTGTGTCTTTGCAAGCGTGCATGTGTTTCACCAAAAAAAGAAGCAGTTTTGCTGCTTCACCAACCTTTAGAGCCTGAAATAAAATTCTCTGTTTCTGTCTCTTGCTGTCTCTTTCCCCGGCTAATTTGGCAGCCTATTTCTGTATCGACCATTTGAACTAATTGCCTCAGGTTCTGTGGTCCTACTTCTTTTAGAGTGGATACCAGATGTGTGTGTGTGTGTGTGTGTGTGTGTGTGTGTGTGTGTCAGACAGTTTCTGCTGGTATCTCCAGGTGCTTTCTTTAATTGCCTAATGGCAATGTTAGCTGTACTTCTGTGTGTCTGTACATTAATATTCTAATACAGACAGAGAATTCCTTTCAGTTGTCTGGCAAACGAAGCCCAGTTCATTTCCAATTCTAATTTTGTAAAGATGTAGACAAGTCATCAATAGCTGTGTTTTACGTGGGAGCATTTGAATGAGGGCCCATAATGTGAACACTTTGATCAAAACAAACTGGGCCATTTGGAAAGGACTTGAACTCTTTAAATCTTTTCAATGATTTGATCAAAGGGGGAAAATTCATCACGTAAACGGTTCTCTGATTGCTCTCTATTTTTAGAATATCCATACTCTGCATGCTCGCCCATTTGCGTTAGATCAAAAAGTGTCACATCCCGTCTGCTCATATCATCAGGTTTAAGCCCTCTGCAGAGAAAGAGAGTGGCATTTGCTGTACTCTTTCTGTTCTAATCAACATAAATGGGAAAGGACAGATGTACTGCTGCGTTGCTCTCTGAACTGAAACTTGAAACCATTGCAATGGTGACGTAAAAGCTGCTTTGTTTCTCCTCTGTGGAAATGTATACTTTACCACCATTGGTCTGGGTGCAGGCAGGATTTTAGTTAATTTTCTCATTCAAATGGTAGGAGAATTCAACTTGACTCTGTAGAGAGGTGGAATGATTAGTTAACCAAGTAGCTGATGATGAATTGTTGAGGTATTTTCAAGAAACGGTGACACCTAACTTTATTAAAACTGAGGTCTCAAACATACTTTTCTTTCTATTTTCTTTTTTGGATAAATGCCACTTATATCTGATATTGGATTTCAGTGGTGGAAGACCCCGAAAACAGCCCACCCTCTGTGTATATTGAATTAAGTGTTGATTTAGTAGTTAATCCTGAGCTATTGATTTAACTGTTAAATTCCTAAAAATTCCACCTCAAATTTATCTGTATTTCTGGCTCTTTAGACAGTAAACAAATAACTGCAATCGATTTATGTGTAGTAACAAATAATCATTAGTTGCTGCTAGAGCTAAAATGATTATTGGGTTGATTAACAGACAAAAATTGCAACAATTTTTTGACAATCTAAGAATTGCTTAGAGGAATTATCAAGGCAAAAATGCCCATTATTCTCACACGTGGAATTCAATTTTTCTGGGATTTATATAATTTTAAAATTGTTATCTGTTTGTTTTGCTAATTTGAGTTGTCTTATGGGAATTAAGCACATTTTTTCTTTCCTGCATTGTTAAGAGTCTGACTGATAGCAATTGCCGTGTGTGTTGTCGAGCATGCACTGATAGGAAAACATTCTTTTTTCCCCAGAACATGATGCAGAAAAAGATGCTAGTGATGTCATACTACATTGTCTACACATCTTTGTCAATATCGACTGGTACATTGATATCAGAATTTTTTTAACCCCTTTTTTAACATATAGGTATCAGTCAGTCACCTTCTAGTACTGTTCTGTGGACTGTGATTAAGCTGTTGTAAAATTATTCAATAGATTTAAATCTTTTGTCATTTGATTTTATTGATATTTTCAACGTTATTTTGATCAGGAGAAAGATTTCATGTGATGATACCATTATTTGATTAATTCATGATGGATGACACTGACGAAAACTTTCACATTTGGTTGAAGCGGTGAATGTAAATGGCCCAGTTATGAACTGTATATTACCCAGAGATTGTAGGCTACTGTAATATATCAGGATGTCCTCCATCTTCCCTTAAAAGACAAATCATGCTGTACCTTTAGCTCAAGGCCAGTGCTGGCTTGGAGGATAAAATCTAAGTAATGAATATTGTGATAGTGTAATAAAGTCACTGTAAATATATAGTCCTGGTGGATAGCCTGTAAGGCTTTAGATATTTAAAATCCATATATTAATATGGATTGTTACACTGCAGCTCTTAGAAAGTCTGTGTGGATCGATGGGTCCGGCAGTTGGGTTTGGGGCAGTAATAGCGGGCTGTACTGGGGGAGGATGAGGATGAATGTGCTCATTCCACGTCTTGCGCTTGTTGCCTCCTGGCTCTGAATTCTCTCTACGGGGGAATATAGACTCCAGAGTGACTGATAGGGTCGATTTACATATATACACATACTGTTAGTACACGTTCTTTTTGTATTTGTGTGTATGTGGGAGTCTTATAGCTTTTGTGTAGTCCATCCGTAGCTAGGGGCAAGCCCCAGCATCCCACACACCACAGGCCAGGATGGGGATATGGTGATATATTAAATGTTATTGCCTGTAAGCGGCATACATCTCAGAGGTCCATCTAGTGCTGTTACTGTATCTACTCTCTCAGCTCCGTTCTTGCTCATGCATAGTCATTGAGCATTCATTTGGAAAAGCTTCGAGCAAAATAAATTGGATGGATCATTATTTCTATTACCTTGTATTTGTGCTATAGGTCAAGGAGCAAACCTTGAGGCGAGGCTGGAAAACTGTTGAAGCAAATGCCAACTCACAGAGGCATACTGCCTTCAGTGTTATAGCCATGATTGTCATAGACATGGAAGTAATGCAAAGTTAAATATGTACTTCACACCCCCAGCCTTGATATGGTAGAGTACTTTCTATCTACTGTACCAGCTTCTTCAATGAGTACCAACTTGAGCTGCAACAATTAACAATTTTTTTTATTCAATTATTGGGTTTGAATCATTTTTATATCGTCTGGTTTCTTTCCTCGTCTTTTACAATAAACTGAAAAGACAAAGGCAAAGATGAATTGACAATGATAGTAGATCATTATTTGCATCCCTGGTTCCAAACACTCAGTTTAGAACATAAAGGTTTTCTTAATCCTCTGGGGCAACTGCAACTGTCAAAGTTCTGTCCATTAAAAGTACTTGGTCTTTCCATTGAAGGCTGAGGTTGTTTTTCTCTCTGACATTACAATAGTGGTTCCTACAGAGGGAGTCCATTTTTTGTGAAATAACAGGGATCCTTTTTGTAACCAGGAACACAAGTCTGGCTCAAGGAGAAGTCTTGCTTGAGGGGAGAGTGAGACACAAATTTCTATAGATATCGGCATGATATCGATAGAAAAGATAGATAGATCATGATTTCTTTTTGCCACTATACTCATGTAGCAAAAATGCTGTCGTGATAGCCCCAAGCTTGGGATTTTGCTTGTTGCACTGCCACTTTTTGGGATGTCCAAATTTTGGGACACTGAGAAAGAGCTTTGATAATGAGGTATTGTAGGGCTTCAGAGATGACCTGAGATGACATTACAGATGTTCTTCAGATGTTTGGTACAGACCTCACCAAATGCCACGCATCATGATTTTAATATTTTTTGCAGTGAAATTGTGTGACAAAATGAACATAATTGTAACATCTAACAAAGTGATTACAGTGTTATTTTTTGCCATGTCGCGCAGCCCTAGTTTCATCATCAGTGACAACACTAAGGCTTCCTAGGTTAAGCGTGCATTTTTGCCTTGATCTCGATTTGTGTGTGTTGTGATGTACGAAGGCGCCGGGTGATGCAGTTTTCAAAACTCAAGACTTAAAATTTTTCAGTGCTCAAAACATGCCAGTGAAGTTTGTTGTATGTGTTGTGAAGCTGTTTTGTTTGGACTTCCAGTGTGACTGTGGAGGCTGGAAACATGCCTTCAGTCATCCGAAGGAAGTTTAACAGGAAGTCGTGCTGCCTTTGACTTACACTAGACTGAGAGTTATTAGAAAGCCTGGAAAAGCTGGCTAAATGAAGTGTCAATAACGAGTCATCAATAACCCTTCAGGCTCCCTCCACACATCATTGGAACCACCTCTGTTGGACGCTTCAGTCCACTTACTTTACTCTCCACTTTCAGCAGGTATTTCGGCTTCCAGAGAGCTTGTAGCTCAACCAACGACAACAGCCAAACATAAACTAGTGGACATGTGCTTTAACTATAAAAAGGATAAGCCCAAACAGAAACATATTGTGCTGCTAATCCAACAAAACAAAATCTGAAATGGATTTTTTGGTCAGAGTTTTGTCTTGTGGTGTTTCATTTCATGTTTTTTCCACTCAGACCTTCTGTATGTACAGGCTGACATTTTCAGCTAAAGGTGAGCTTCAGAGCATGCTTTTCTTTACTGAATACTATCAATACACCACAGGCTTTGGCCTCCAGTTGGAATAGGACCTGGTTTTCTGCTGCATGCTTGTGTGTGTGTTCTCCTCCTCCTTCCTGCTGTGGGCAGCTGCCTATTGACAGATTCCAGTAGCTCTACAAATGTGACCATGTTTTATTTGGTGCACCGGGGAGTTCTGACTGCACTCTCATTTGTTGGCTGTTAGTTTCTCTTCCCTTTTCTCTCACACTCGCTTTCCTCCAGTTCTGTCTTCATATAAAAAAGTCAAAGATATACAGCAGATTTGTCTCACGGTACTCCATTAACTCCATTAATTAAAATCATCCCTTAACCTAATAGTCCCCACTGATGACTTTTATAGCATATTGTTGCTTTCAGGTTCTCTTCCTGCATAGTGGCTAGAGACTTCATTTACCTCAACATCATAAATAACTTAAATTTCAGACAGAGCATGATTAAAGACAGGTCTTTTTTGATGCTTCATGTTTAAAATGATAGGATATCCACAGCTTGATAGTACTGTTGTTCAGACAGGCTTGACAATAAGATACATGGTAATACTGGTCCTGTTTAGCTGGGTGCCACACTGTTTGTTAGATAGTTTCTTGGAGTTAAGCAACATACCCTCAAGAAGCATGAAGGACAACAGAAGGCAATGGAAGGATATATTGACTATATTTTACGAGCACGCAACATCTTTAAACCATCTACTAATCTTGTTTTTCTTTTCAGCTTTGGACCTAGCATAAAGCACATGTAACAGTAACAGGAAAGTTAAAATACCAAAGAAAGTAACATTATTAGTAGCACTGTGTACAGTTTAAACAAAAAGGAAACCCTTTTATTAAGGGTGCCTCACATTTTCTTTATACATTTATACATATTATCATGAAATATAGTACTGTTGTGTCACTACAACCTTCAAGACTTTATCTCCACTTTGTAAATGTGTTCACATTTATTGAGAAGATTCCCCCCCGTTCCCTATGTCAATTTGCGGCTTCTGCTGCTGCCGTTCACTGCCGCCGCGTTAATGAAAACATTTTCTCCATCTGTTGCACATTAAACCACTTCCAGCAGTTCAGGGGGTGTAATGCCTATCCTTCACTACAAGGTTTGTATTGTGAAACATCTGCAGGAAGTGTGTGTGTCATTGATGGCAAGGTAACACGGAGAAAAGATTGAGCATAGTCAATAAGTGAGAGAGGTATTTTTAATTTAAGGAGAAATACAGAGGAGTGTGGTGAAAATTACGACTGCGGTGGAATGTGTTATATTGCAGGACTGTATAATGTATTGAATTTAACATTATTAAAACATGGTTAATTAGTTCTCCGTTTTCAATGCAGCCATTCTATGACCGTGCTTTGCTGTTCCCAGAACGGGTGCAGACGAGGCTAGTGCATTGCTTTTTGGATCATTAGCAGTCTACAGTAGGATTGCAGGATTATTAGCATTCCTTTTGCTATGGACAGTGATGTATGCCGAGCACAGCGGCCCCTCAGCCTCATGGGACTTTGGGTGAACACACACATGTTAAATCTATGGCCCGGTGTTGCCATTAACAACCGTGCCTTCCGTTGTGCGCTTGTCGTACTAGTTGGATTAGTGAGGCCAGGAGGCGCAATTTATCTTGTCTTGCTCAGAGCTAACACCCTGCTAGCTCATTAGCATTCAGATGTTATTGATTACATTTAGAATTGGTGTTTAGATTTTTGGAGTCGTTAAAGGGCAAAGAGGCGTTTAAATGGCATGACGCATCAATATCGCAGGTCAGATGCTCAATATCAGCGCAATGTGTTGTTAAAGAGTAAATCAATACACTAGTATAAGTCTAATGACCTAAGTCGTTAGTCTGATGACCTTCTCTTTTAGTATTCCTGTTTTAGTTGTGTGCGAGGACCTTAATGAGTAGATGCTAATGACAACAGGAATACAGTGGAGTGTTTTTTTTTTCTTCACAAATCCTTTTCTGAACAGTTTACAAGTCATGTTTCTCAACTTTTTTTTTTTTTTTTTTAAGGTACCGGTAAACTCCAGGTTTAGGTGTTCCTTCAGGAGGTGATATTCCCTTAATTGTCCTTCGTCTTTAGTTAGATAAACCGTTTATGAACCCAGAAGCCAGTATTCATTTACTTGTAACAAGAAAAGTTATGTGATTTTCACAGGACAGTGATGAAATGTGTGTGCATGTAATGCTGTACATGTAGCAGGTACTGGGGACAACCAGTGGTTCATCCAGTGAATCACATTGTTCTTAATTTAGATATGCTAAAACACCGTTCCTCCTCTCTTTAACTTTGACTGTGTAACACCAAGTAAATATGACATGTGTGTCTGTATTGGAGATGCAACAATTAGGCGAAAGATCGATCAGCTGGTTGAAAGAAAATTGATTGCCATCTATGTTGGTGATCAAACTCCTTCACTTATTTTCCAAGCAAAAATGTCACACATTAGCTAGTTCTAGCTTCTTGAATATTAAAATTTGTTGCATTTCTTTGTCATTTATGAAAGTAAATGAAGAGTCTTTGGACTGTTAGATGGACAAAAGAAGCAATTTGAAGATGTCACTTTTGGTTCTGAGAAATTGTGTTTTCTTTCTTTTTTTATGACATCTATAGACTATAGAGAATAATCTTAAAAATGATCTGAAGGTGAGTTGATAATGAAAGTAATTGTTAGTTGTAGCTCTTATCTAATATGAAAGCAGTGTTGTTGTGTCATGAAGAAATTAAAATTGAACTTGAAAAGAAGCATAACCTAAAAATCACTGTGTACTTCATCTATGATGCACTGAAACATCAATTTTCATACGTTGCCAACTGATCTGAACTTGAACAGAGTTGTTTGTGTCTTTTCTCGCAAGATCTGTATTGTTGGTTGCTTCGGAGGGCCAAGGAAGTAATTGTGATGTACACAGGAAGGGGAGGAGGAGCAGGAGGAGGGCTGGACAATTAGGGACGTATTAGCACTTCTCAAGGTAGAGACAGTTCAGTAGAGTTAGTTTAGTCTTGATTAGAGGAGTATGCACTGGTGGTGAACATACCCTGCATAGTTCAAGATCACTAACTTGGGACAAATAATCAATATTCTGATACATTTTCTTGTGGTGCTCAAGCATAGTGTGGATGTGTATTCCTTTAATGCCGACTGATCAGTTAGCTAAAATAGCCTCAAAATCCAGACAGCGGTGAAAAAACATAGATTTTACAGCTGTCTAGTGACCCCATGTGATGTTTCAGTCATTCCTCACTTTTATCTACATGTATTTAATTCATTTCAGACTTGTGAATAAAAAATTAATATTAAACACAAAAAACTCTGATCTTGGGCAGCCAAATCAGTTTTAAATGAACACTGTTTTTATTCATGTTAGCTGAGTTATTTGGGAAGTCTATGAAGACCCTACATTGATGTTTCTCTCTCTCTCTACTCACAACCCCAGGATATGAGCCAAAATTCAGACCTTTATGCACACATCTGTCTTGTGACATGAGCTCATTGTGTCTCATCAGCTTATCTTATTTCCTATACAGGGTTGTGTTACCACATGCTCAGGTTTCCTCTTCATTCATCGGGTTGTTTTGAAGCTGACCCACCTGTTTGCACTTTCGAAGGCATGTCTGTGATGTTCGAAAAGATAAGACAGCCCACGCAAAGTCTAGGGACAGAAAATTCGCCGTTTCACATCCTGTCAACAAGATGCCAATTTATCCTTGGCAAATACGAGCTTTAAGGTGTTGGCACAGTCTGGCTGGCTGCTTTCAAATGCTTGAGCTGGTTTGGATTTGAAACCCTTTCGGCTGTGAGTCTCCGGGGGGGATGAAGTATTTTGTGACCCAGCCTTGTAGGCCGGCGATGGAGATAGAGGAAAATGCTCTTGGATATTCACTATTAACGAATCCCAAGCAATCCAGAGGTTAAGGCCGACTGATTCTCTCTCCCTAATCCAATTCAGTCTAATACCCAGAATCATAGGCTGTCAATCACATACTCCATTTATTTTTCAATCTCCCTTTCCTTCGTTCTCTCCCCTTTTTTCCATGTGAGGGCTAGCATTTTAACACCACAGGCTCCCTCATCCTGCATATCATATCAGCTAAGGACCAGATAATCTCATGATTTAAGGACCGTAACAAAGTGATTGTCTGCCCCATGGAGCTCGCGTCACATCCACCAGCATCATTCATGCAACCAAACACAAATACTTCCAGTGTTTTCTCATGGTTTGTGGAAAACGTAAGTGCACATATTTGGCAGAAAGGGTTAGGTCCTTGAAGAAAAAACAAGTCCACGCAGGACCATCTACAATCATTAAATCTTGAAAAAGTAATTTAGTTTAGATACTCTCCACATTGATTTTGTATTCATTTGTCTAAGGTGGTGCCCCAAATGACCTGAGTGCTACAACTCAGCCCTATAATGGGAGGGACAGACTTTCAATAAATGCCCCATCTTGAAGCTGCCATATGAAAGCAATATTGTTGAACAATATATGTATAGTAATATACTATGTGCTATAACAAATGTGTAAGGCCCTGCAGATGGATACATGTTTTTTTTTTTTTTTTTTCAATAATCGGTTTGCATTTGAATTGTTGACAGCTGGAATTGTAATGGAAAGTTAGTAAGGTGTTATGACACACTGTTTGGGCTCCAGTTTCTCTGTTTATTTATTTATTTTTCAGAATTTGTGTAAATACTTGGATACCTCTTAATTTCCAGTGTTACTAGAAACCATTTTGTCAAATAAATATTAGATTGTTTTTAAAAGTGTGTGTCAGCATACTGAGTGAAGAGAGAGTGAGAAAGCTGGTATGTATTGATAAAACAGAAAGTGTTTTCAAGTGAATTAATATGCATCAATTTAATAATTTTGTGTACACTATTTGACACAAAATAGGGTCTTTATTTTCTTGTAGGTTGACAGCCAACAGAACAGTGTCAGCTTGAGGCGAGGTTTACATACTTGAAAGACATTTCCTTCAGTTGCATTTACAGTCTTTTTGCAATTAAGAGTCGGATTTACTGGCTTTGAAGGTAATTACACAATCAGCAAATGGGACTGCCCTCTGGGCACGCTCTGCAAGTGATAGAGAGCTGAAAAGTTGCAGTGCAGGGGTGGATTTTGTGTGAGATCAGCAATAGCGGTGATGCTGAAATAGAAATAACTTTATCAAGGTAACAACAGTCCAAAACATTTACGTAGGAAACTATTCAAGTCCAGCTGAGAGAGAAGCACAAGATTGCTTATGAAAATGTAGCGACCTCAATATAAATGTCGTACAGAGGGTGTGCATAGTGCCAGAGTGCATTAGCATCTCTGTGAATGTCAAGTTTAATGACCACACAGCCATAACTCCCTGTTGGCTCTTTGTTTTGGCATTATAAAATGGTCATTCGGTATTACGGCTGTGTTTATCTTTCAAAGGTGAATTTTGTTGCTCTCAAACTGATTCAGTGATGCTCCTCACTACGTTTTTGTGTTACTGCTGTCACTATTAATTTACTATCCAAAAAGGTTACCCACCACAACAAACTTCATAAAGCTAAAAATGTTGCAATTTGTTGGATTGTCAATAAATCAACTGTAGCTCATACAGACGATTTCTGTGGTCCCGCTTCTCTAATATGCATAGATGAGAAATGTATTTGTTCTCCAACATGAAGGTTGGGTGACGAGTCTACCAACAACACTCCTTCATGCCCTCTGTGCTTTTCCCCTCCGTGGTTTGAACTCCACCTTGTTGTGGTTAGTTTTCCTCTTTTCTCCCTGACACGTGCGCTGGCTGTGTGCTGTGGCGTGCCCAGTTCAATTTACTGCGGAAAGAGGCGAGCCATGTACACAAGCTAAATAATTCAGCCTGCATCCCGCAGCCACTCTAACACATGGACCGAAGAAGATGAGTGTGTTTGTGTGTGTGCTCTAATAGATATGGGTCATTATGCACATTCGTATACCACATATTTTGATAATGATTCATTTAAATGGACTTAATATGGCTTGAGTAAATGCAGGGTTTGTGAAAGAGTTTATTTCGTAAACTTAATTGGAAATATTGTATCAGACACGCAGTCACTGAGCTGATAAACGGAAAGGTCAAAAATAAAGACATGAGACACAAAAGAGGATGTGAGAGTGAGACGAACAGGTACTTGTTAGTAACTGATGTGGGTTTTAGAAGCCCTGTGTTACTTTTGGATCGAAGTTTATTGTAACTGCAAATGACTCTTCTCATTCTGAGGAATTTCATTTCAAAGCTTTTGAAACAGAATGCCTCAACCTAAAACTGCAGTTGAAAAGCTGATAATGAAAAAAATGTACTAATACTTGTGGAGGGTGTCATAGTAATGTCTCAATTAATTTGATTCAGACTGTTGGTTTGCTGTAGAAAACCGCTCAACCTTACATCCATCATATTCTAAGAACATATAAAAGGTTATTATCAGTAAATTAACACATCACTTCTAATGAGCAAGCACACACACATTTCAGACAGTCACCAACTAGTTTAAAGCGTCTACGTTTCATTTATAATGCTGACAGTTGAATTCTAAATCATAATTTGAATGCTGCACAGCTTTTTTTTTTATAGTATTTCTGCTTAGTTGCAAATAATGATTAAACTACATTGATATTATTAGTGTTAAAATATTTGTATAATTTGAAGACTGTTTCTGGCTTGAGTGATCCAACCAGTTACAATAACTCTAGAATGCTCCAATCCATATTTATTGGCATTAAGCCTTATAAAAACAACTTTTTATACTCTGGTATAAATTGGGACTGGGCCTTTGTGTGCACCAAACAGTATTTTGGCCACTTAGCCCTCCATTATCTGCATTCACACTGAGGGGTTGGGTGTCCTGATTCTAGGTGATTTGTTAATGACAGTCCCACATTTTGATGTATTTCAATGTTGCATTTGCCCAATTGGATGGCATATGATTGTGGAAATGTAACTGAAGTCAGCAACTTGTTGCTGCTCTCGGTACCAGTACTCTAATATCAGTTGTGACTGGCGGGGTTAGAGCACAGGTTGCTAATGTTAGTTAATGAGCTATAGGCTAACTCAATTATTCCAGTGAATTGCTTAGAATTGTTTTAGGTTGATGGTCAACCTCAATAGAAGCTTTGAATTTTATAAAGCTTATATTTGTTCTTGAAAAACTGAACACCTGTTTTCTCACCTGCCAAAAGGTAAAAGTCTCATCACATGTTTTTGGACTGCTGTGACCCCAAATCCGATTAACCACATCAGCCAAACATACAGCCGAATCCTTGAGGGTCTAAACCGAGCCAGCCCTACACCTTTCTGTCCAACTCATCTTCTGCTTTCAGAAACCGCTGCCCTCACCATACCGCTGCCCTCACTGAATGGTGTCTTTTACTTTAATACTCCCATGGACAAACTAAGAGGGGGATTTATGAACCACTGGGAACTACTGGAGGAGGTTTGCATAGCCTCTGATCTGTGCCACCCCAGGAAGATTTTTTTGTCAGTGTTCAAACTCAAGACACTGCTTGTTTGGTTCCCTCTATGGACTTTGAGCTATCTTTTGCGGAGTTCATGAGGCAATGGACAGACAAAATAAGATAATTTGTCATTAATCCGACTCTAAGACACTGATAGAATCAAGGATCTGGATTGAGCCTGACAAATGAACCAACAAAACCCCACATTCACATCAAATTCTCCAGCTGCCTATAGCTGAAATCCAAAAAGCTGCTGGTGTCCTTTTTAAAGCTGGCTCACAAAGCCACTTCCACCCTTCTGAAATATAAAGATTAGGACTGGACTTATCTGTTCTACAAAGCAGGAAGAAAGGATTTGCTCCCCTTCTCCCACCACTGCACTAATAGTTACAAATGGAAGACATTTAAACTGTTTTAGCTGGCTAAAGAAGATGCATTGGATTGCTGCCCGGCTGGTAAAATATAGGGGCATATACTGCAGGCTTCCAGCTGGGAACTTCATTGTACAATTTGTCAAACAGTGTCTCCTTTAGCTCTTCATGACTGGGCAAAAATACTGTACATCCATAGAGAAAAGGCTTTTTTTGGTAAAGAATTAATGAACTATTCCTGTCTTAAACGCTGCAGCTGGGGGAACTTTGCATGTGCACATAATTTAACAGAAAAAGGCTTTTTTAAGACTTTTGCATTGAACAAACAGATACTCTCTAATTTAATAAGGGTCTAAACATTGTGAACTAAATTTATCTGGAAAATAATATACTGAGGGCAATTACGTTCTCAAAAAACTGCATGTACTTATGTGATTAACAACTAAAAGCTTGGGTAAATAATAAAAGTAAAATGTGTTTATCCAGCTTTCAAGAATCTATGTCCAACATTCCCCCGGCTGCTAATTGCATATAAACCCTTAAATTGAATTTTAGCAGATTGTGGTTTATCATTGCCAATTACATAGCCACAACTGTAATGCAAATTGTGCAGTAATTATGCTGGGGCCTATCTAGGTATTTCCAGGTAATAAATTTGCCTAAAAGATTAGCAAATACCATGGCAACTTTATTATCCCTATTTAATGTGTGACTTAATTACTCTTGAGTGGAGCAAATCTAATTTTGGCCTGCTTTGTAGTGGAGACATGGTATAATTATTACATTATCACAGGTTTGAATATCATTCTGCGAATTAAACAAGTTAAGTGAATACTGGATTTATCCACCGTGAGTTGGATGCTTGGGTGGAATGTTGATCATTGCTTTGATTTAATGGGATTTTAGAAGTGATTGGATTAGCAGACAGTTACTCTTCTGGCCGATTAATGGACCTAGGAGATCCAACACTTAACAAACATGGATTAGAGCTGAAAAGCTTAGTTGATTGATTGATAATCTGATTGACAGAAAAGTAATCAGCAAGTATTTTATAAATTAATTGATTGGTAATGTAAGTAATTAAGTAAAGGGGATAAGTGTATATTTTAAGCCTCTCAAATGTGAATATTTGCTGGATTTTAAATTTTGTTTAATTTTGGGCTGTTGGTCTGACAGAATGCCTTGGGGGCAGGGAAACTGTGTTGGATATCTAGACCAACCCAAACAAATTTATGTTGAAGGGGAAGCTTGTCAGTCATCCAGTTCATGATATATTTAAGTGCTATATGGACCTGTCTTTCAAGAGGCTTTTAAACTGTCTGAACTGAGGAATGAGAGGTAATTCTCAAGAAACTCAAGCAGGTCCAGTTGCCTCCGTATAGCACTTAGATAAAGCAAAGTTATCTTGCATGGCAATTTGATTTGCGAGATCATGTGTTCATAGTTTTTTGCAAAGCCATAATGGAACCAATCAGTGTCCCATGAGGACCTACTGCGGGCTACAGTCAAAGCAATTGTTTGTTTGAAAGCAACAAAGGCAGCTCCTCAAAGGTATGGTGTAGATGCTAGAGCATTATTTATAGCATCGGAGAATAATGGGAAGAATGGCGCTGAAGGCTTTTATCAATGGAAAGATGTTCTCTCTTTGATTTATCAATAGGTTTCACTGGTGGTGGCGCTCGAGGAGAGCTGTTGATTGTAGTAGGCTAGTCCATGATTGGCAGTGATATCTCCAATCATATTCCAAGTATGTTTCAACAGTGCCTGCCCTTTCCAAAATTTATAGCCGTGCCTTCTCAGATGTGTCTGGCATGTGAGGTGAAAATCAAACAGATCAATGGGGAAAATAGTCTGCAGATACATCTTTAATTAAAATAGTAATTTATTGCAGTTCTACATTGTATGCTCCTTTGCGGCCTAGTTGCAGCAAGAGACTGAAAAGTTGCTGTAATTTGTGCCAGTTTACTCCAACCCTTTCTACCAACCCTGGAAATGGTTTCCTACTTTAATTGAATCTGCAATGTCACAGGTGTTTGATAACGTGTTTAGTAAAAAGGTTAAAGCCATAATAATTTGGATGAAGAGACAAAAAGCTTTTTAATTTGTTCCTGTCAAACAGCCAAAATGGGCAGTTTTCCAGATTTCCCCTTAATCCAGCCCTTTCACATTTCATAGTTATTTTCCGATCCTTCAGCCTGGGCCATTTGAATAGAGCACAGGGTGTACGTTCTGGCATTCTTTGCTGCTCAGTTCTTGTCTCTGCCAAACTGTTAAACAAATGAGTGATGAGCTCGAGCTCTGCTGCCGCCCCTGCCGCCGCCGCCTGCCTTCTTTCCTGCTTGTTGTATTTGAGCAAGCAATGGATGTAATGGAGGGAGGGAGACGGAAAAAAATCAATCTGCCTTTCACAAAGTCTTCATTAGTTTGCCTTTTGTCAAGCGGCTGGGTCAAACCCAATTGGGCTGCTTCCTACACCAAGAGAAAGGTCAAGTCAATAAATGTGTGTGTGTGTGTGTGTGGTCTCATATAGTTGTGCAAGCCCATACACACTCTGCAGGGGGTTGAGAAGGAGAGTTTAGCACTTTAACCTATGGCACAACAAGTCACAGTGAAACAAAAGTCTTCTGTAAACCTTGCTGGATTACACCCACATAAAGATGCTGAATATGTTTCCTATTGTCTTTCGCTCTCTAGAAAACAGCTTCTTTTCAAAAGTTGTCAGAGTGAAATGTAGCATCCCTCTCTGGATTGGATCTTCGTCGACTCAGTGGGTTGAATTTAATATCAAAACACAGCATTTCTCCTAGCTCAATAACAACATGGCTAATAGCTTTTTGGGCTCCATTTCTGGTTGGATAATGAAAGTAATCATATCACCGAGACTTGAGTGCTCATGGTTTGTTGTAACATCTCTTTTGTCAATAATTCTGCTCCCACAGGTGTATTATATTACTGCCAGAACCAGGTTTTTAACCACAGTCAGTCGCAGATATATAAATTTATTTTTTCCCCTCTCTTCAATTTCATCATTCTCTCCACTCCTCCCTTGACGGTCGTCAGCTAATATTGATTAGTGTGCAATGTTGCTTTGCAGGTAGGCTTGGCCTGTTGGCCATATTATCAACACTGAGCACTGTTAAGCACCAATCAGGCTATTGGGAGCAGCGCATTTTACGAGCCCCATCAGGTCAGTGAGTCTTGGCACTTGCTCGACTTGTTAGGAGGGCAGGAATCTATGAGAAATAGACGAGGTCTGATGGGAAATCTTTGTTCTATTGGACAGACTTTATTGAATTGGAATTTACACAGTAGATAGTTACTGATTAATCAATGGTTGTCAGTGAACTAAATCATTACATTAATATCAAATAATGCAATTGAAAAGGGTGTCCACATTTCTCTGAACTTTTCTTCATCTTCTTTTGATTAAATGGAAGTCATGAAGATCATAACAGCCCGACGTCTTCAGTATTATCACTTTGGCATCATGCTGAAGGGCTATGTCAGTGTGGAACAGTGAGCTTTCTGTTATGCTATTTGCTCTGTCTGCCTGATAATGTGACTCGGCAGGCACTTCTCTGGTGAAAAAATGCAAATGTTACGCTAATGGTTTACTTGGAAGCTGTGGAAATAAATACTGTTACATTTGCATAAATAAAGGGACACTTTCACACCTGAAGTTGGGTTTATTTGATCTGTACCAAGGAGAAAGAACAAGATACTTCATCGCCATTCAGTTCTGGTGCTTGGACTTTGACAGACGTCTCTTCACTTCTCTGGTGAAGAGAAGAAAATCAAGGAGAAACGGTGTAAAATGGTTGAAGCTCAAGGGGGCATTCCATTCCTTTTTTTATTTTACTTATCATGTACTGATTTGCTTAGCTGAACAACCAATCAGAATGATTTATGTGGTGGATGCATGCTCAATTGACTGAAAAGCCACTGAAGAGGACTGACTTGTGCCAAAGTTGGGCAACAACAAGGATGATGGACGCTCACCAAAGAGCCCTGCCTGGTGTGTGAGGGAAACTTGCACTGTGGGAAACTTAGACTGACCAGTGTAAAATAGGTTGTGTTGGTGCAGTACTGTCACTCAGCTCTGAATCAAAGCCTTGAGCAGCCTTAGTTGAATTTAGTAACCGATCAAAAAACTTCTAAACACAGTGAATTCTTCCTTTTTTTGTTGTTGGTTTTTAATCGCAGCCATTGTTGCTGCTCACAGTTTTGTTTGTGCCTTTTCCTATTTCCTTCAAACTTTTTAAAAGCCAAAATTTGTGTTGTTTCTGAGTGTGTTTTGGCAAGACAGTGCTTTGTTGAAACTGCTGCTACCAATTTTGTCCTTCCCAAGAGGTCAGGAAAAATGTGCACTCCTTTCGGATTGGCCAGGGAAGATGTGGCAAAAAGAAATCAGTGCATCGCTGATGTGTCTTTGAGAGAAGAAGAAGAAAAAAAAACCTCCTGAATCCCCTTCATCCACAAAGAGTCTCAGGTACTATGTGAGACTGTGTGTAGTGAAGCTGATTGTGTAATGAACATGGCGCAAAACTTGTTTTCATCCAACTGAAGTTTGTCGCTGTCTGTTGTAATTGTTGTTAAGATTTTGATAGTTTCACATAGAGCCCTGTTTCCTGTTGAAACTGAAGCTAGCCATCATGGAAAAAGTATTAAACCCACTTTTCTGTCAGCAGAGACTGTGTGGAGGCAGCATCCTTTTTCCAGCAGTACAATACTGACCCATATATGGCTGCTGAAATACTAAACCGCTTAGGAAATCCCTCACTGATCCCTGAAGAACTGGTCCCTAGGCAGAGAGATAGATATTGTCCTCCGTCTCTGAGCAGTGAGAACATGTGAAGAGACGGGGTGGAAAAATGGTTTGGTGGTGAGTTTTGCTCCAAAACAGCATGGGTCAGAAAGCAAGTTTTGTAAGCAGAAATGTCAGGGCTTGTGTGTGCTGTACCTTTTTAAAGGTTTCTACCACCACTGAAGGAACTGTAGTAAGAAAAACCTTGTTTTCTGCTTAAATAAGCCGACACAGGGGAATTGTGCTGGGAACAACGGGTTCACCGAAATGTCAGAGCTCACTTTCCCTCAGGGCCAATTGCATATGCATTTGTGTTGATCATTCCTATGATACCACAAGATTGAAACACATATATTAACATTTTTAAGAAATAAAGATGGATATGTTTGACTGCTTAATACCATTTGAATACTAGCAAGTAACAAAACCCGAGCCACAGAGATGACTTATTGTTTAATGGTAATGCATTCCAGATTTTTTTGTGAATCAACCTGCACTCACATTTGTTTCCATGCAATCATGATTTAACTTTAATGACCATACCAAAATGACGCATTATGTTCACTTTCATGAATTGCACCACCCAAATGATTTTCTGCAAATTGATTTTTAAACAAACGAGGAAACAAAAGGCTGCCTGGAAGACAAGAGGACAGATTGTAAAATCCTGAATCATAATGGCATGGTTTCGAAAGTGGTCATCAGTAATCCAGAGTAAATGATTTGAATGAGACTTGTTAATGAGTAAACAATACAAAAACTCTATACAACTTGAGCTCACTTAGAGATATTCCCCCACCTGCTCACCTGTAATGTCTCTGCCTCTAAAATCACACGTTGTAGCTTTTAAAGCTTGGCTTTGGTTTGCCTCCTCTTGTAAGGCATTCACTTCTGCAAAATTCACGTGCCGCCTCACACCGGAAAGAAATTTGTCCCTTTATTTCTCCATCATTAAACTGCAGCACACTGAGGACTGGCTGCATCTGGGTTACTGGCCATTATATCGCCACATTTGTAATTGTAATTATTTGTAACTGGGCTCATTTGCATGCCATACTTTGGTTAATACTGCACACACAGGTGGGACAAAATGTACCCGCACCTGCTGTTGTGCCATGCCTGAAGAGAGCATTCTGATGGTGGACAGTTTGAGCCTTCAAACACAGGTGGGACTGGTTACATTTATAGTAGTGAGACTCCATTTAGGTGTGCTTGGTATTGTGAGGGCTGGCATCTAATGGAACAGAGCCTTTATTAATGTTATTGGCTGCACCTGTTGGTTTTTGTACTGAGATGAGTGTCTCTTGTGACAGAGCCCGAGTGGAAATGTGTTAACTCTTTAACTCGGTGAGCCAATTAGCTGCCCCTGAGCTTAAGTGTTACATACCAATCCCCTTCACTGCACCTAACCTTAAAGGGGACCTAATATGCTCGTTCCTGCTCCATTTTGAATGATTCACAGTTTCATTTTTTATCAGAAGCACTGCGCTTTAGCCTCTGTTTCTTTAAGTTAGTCTTTAAAAAGACGAAAATGGCCATTAGAAATGATCAGTAATTATCTATATTGACCAATATGAAACTACTCAATCCTGATGGACTTTTTAACGCCCAGGCCTAGGTCAAAGGAAACTGTTACATTCAGAGCAGTCTGAAACAAAAGCTTTTTTGGTCACAGGGGTTTTTTGCATACTTTTGCCTAATTATTTGGAACTTTGGCCATGTTTCATATGGACATTTCACACTATATAATTTATATTTAACAGACAATAAGGGAAAGCATAAAAGCACCCCTTTCAAACTTGCCATGTATAATATTCTCAGCACTTTCATCCCATACGTTCCCAAGCCTTTCAGCAGTATCCCTGTGTAAGTGGTGTAATGGCGCTTCGAGGCTCCTGCTGTCTTCTCTCCTCTAATATAGATGCAGCCCCAGGGTCTGGCACATTTCAAAATGTCATTTCTATTTCATGATGTTTAATGTGTCAGACCTGGCGTCCTCCTTCTCTCCATCCGTCAAGATTTTCAATCTCCCTTTACTGTGAAATACATGGATATTCAGGGTTTATAAGGTACTATTTACATGATGCAAGGGGCTTTATTTTTTTATGCTTGTTTTTGCCGACTTGATCATAGTGAATGTTTAATGTGCTCTTATTTACTCCCATGGAAGCCTGTGTGTGTATCTGCACCCATGCATTGGCTTGTGTGAAGTATAGCAGCAGCAGGCTGTCTGGCCTCAGAGATAGGGTTGAGAGAGATGCAGTAATATTTTTTACAGAGGTGCACACTGTTTTTTACATCCCCATATAGAGAGAGGGGGTGGATATAGAGGGAGAGATTAAATTCAGGATAGCATAAACACAGACAAAGCTGGTAAACAACCCCTGCAGTAGGAGAATCAACAACCATGTGAAAAAGCATTTACAGAAGTTCTCCTGTATGGATAACGAGCACTTACTTGATCAATTTCAACTTTGGTTGAAATCAAAAGCATGCCCTTTTCTCTGCTTTTACTTTGTTCCTTTACCGCTGCTGAATTGCCATTTAAAGGTGTAAGAAAACTTTTAGTTTAGTCGAAACAGTTGGCGATTGATTTAAACGAGACATATAATGCTCTTTTTCAGGTTCATCCTTTTATTTTTGGGTTACTACTAGAACAGGTTTACATGGTTTACACAGTGCTGCAGCTCTGTCTGTAATGCTCTGTTTTAGCTCCTGTCTCTTTAAAGTCCCGCTCCTGAATACCCAGTCTGTTCTGATTGGTCATCTCACACACGGCTGAGCCAGCACCACTTGCAACAACAGAACAGCTGTGCAAAATCAATAATTACATGCCACAAGCTGCTAGGCATAAAATAAGTAAATTTGTGAAATGCTGATGTCATAAAGTCACAGAATTAAAGGCTGGATAAGGCATTTCAGGTGCAGTGTTTTTTGTCGGAAAAGGGGCTTCTTTTAAGATACAAAAAACGTGCATTTGGTCTGCTTTAATAGTTTGCAACGGTCATTAATTAATTAATTGTTGTAGCTCTAGTGTTTCACCTTTTAACTCAACCCTGTTAATTCTCTGCTCTTTATGACCATTTGTCATTATTTTAAAAATGTTTCAAATACCAATGTCTGTATATGTTTCAGTCTTTGGGCAGCTCCACAGTGAAAACCTTACAAGTAAAAAACCTGTAACTACACTAGCAGCAGCTTTAAGAAACATTTCACAGCCTTTTCACTTGCAAACAGGCTTTTGTTGATCGTGCCGAGCAACTGCTCTGTAAAGTAGTGAGTCAGCCAGCAAGTATTTGATGAAAGCTTAAGATTTGTGCTTCCAAACACCTGCTGCATGATGGGACATAAACAGGGAATCACATGTTTCAAGAAATGCTGGTAATGAAATGAACAGAAAAGGAAATGATAACTGTTGTCTGAGCAAGCTCCTGTATAAATAAGTGAAGATGATGGATAGCTTTCAGAGAGAGAACTGCATTACAAAAGCTTTATTTAACAACTAGCTTTGTTGAGGTAAAAGATAGGTAGAAGTTTTATGCCTCCTAAGAAATAAGACGTTTTTTGAACGTGTATGTGATTTCTTGATGAGAATCCGATGACAGAAAGGGAACGGTGGCCTAAAAACAGTGTTCATCTAAGTCAGTTCAATGAATCTGGATCCCTTTTTGGTGGAAGTTGTTTGACGCCAGGAATCCGATTTAACTTCAAAGTGATATTTCAGAAGTTTGCTCAACCATTTCTAAAAAGACTGTTATAAATCAATAGTGTCCTTCAGTGTACTTTCCATTATCCTCAGGCTAAAACAATGCAGCTCTACTCCTCTTTTCCAGTTTGTTATGTATCTGGTTTATCACATCTTTTCAAGGCTTTTATTGAGGGTGGATAAAAACTATTAATTTCAATTTACTATGTGAAGTATTTTGCGATATATTTACACCCAGTAGCCATTTCTGCCAGCTTCCTGTCTACAGGATGTCCTTGCTTTTTTTTGACCCAGTCTGTTTTCTCTCAGTATCACACTCTGTCTTTATCTTCCTCTCATTGAGATGGCAGGGAGTGAAGCAGTCAAGCATCTGTACTTCACCACACACTCACTGGGGATGCTGCTTTGGCAGGCAGATTGTGCGTGTGTGTGTGTGTGTGTGTGTGCATGTTGATGTTTGTGCGGTCCACATGCTGGTTGGCTGTCTGATGTCCTTATCTGCCCAACGACCATATTGTCACCTAACTGCCCTCTTTCTCTCTCTCACACACTCATGATGCACCTGTTACAAGGGCGTTTGTCACAAGTGCCTCCCCTGAGACAGTTTTTCAGTTTCAGCTTCAATTCCACCACAGCAGCCTCCAGGGGAGACTCACTGACATGCACATTCCCTCAGTTAAAGATTACTTAAGGCACCCTGAAGCAAACGGGACCATTAACCCTCAGATCTTTGCACACCAGTTAATGATTTACCACCGTCTGTGTGTGTGTGTGTGTGTGTGTGTGTGTGTGTGTGTGTGTGTGTGTGTGTGTGTGTGTGTGTGTGTGTGTGTGTGTGTGTGTGTGTGTGTGTGTGTGTGTGTGTGTGTGTGTGTGTGTGTGTGTGTGTGTACAAACAACAGTGTAAAGTACATACACTGAATCAGTGCCACGTTCTCATTTTGGTGACATTTAAATGAGGCCTCTGGACTTTTGTACATCGTTGCCCATCTGTGGTAGCATACCACTTGGTTGGGCCTTATTGCCGTGTCAACACATCTATTTTTCGTGGGAAATGTCTTGGCCTCCTGACGCAGGTGTCCTAATTGCAAGTTCTTGACTTTAATGTCTTTTACTTTGTCTTGATTCGGTGTTAAAATCCTAAATCTTTATTCCTATACTAAAACCTGTGTTTTGCTGATGGTGGTGTAGCGTGCTGTTTCAAAACATTTGTCCGAAAATCTCTCCTAGGTGATCACTTAAGATGAGATCCACACCTGTATCAAAAGATGAAACACAGATAAATGTAAAAATCCTTCAGCTGCACTCTTACTCGCACACTAAAAAATAAACAATATTCATCATATTTCATTGTTTTACCTGACTTCCTGTCTGTTTCCCAGTTAGCAGTCCCCTCCCTCGTCTCTACGTCACCCCACTTGCACGACTCCTTTGTTTTTTGAGGCAGCCCTCTTTGCCTTTCTTTTCTTGTAGTTATTTTCTTCACCATGCCTGTCTGATAATATAAGCCATCAACGGGAGAGCTGGAATTGGCGGCCTTGCCGTTGCATGTTTACAGGGTGATCCTACCTTCGGTGTGTTCATGATCAGACAGGACCGCATCTTTATGGGGTTCTCTCTCATCAAAAAATGTGCAGAGATACCAGAAAATGTCTTTTCTTTTTTTACTGCATGAACAGTTATCAATCTATCTAATGAGGAGAGGAGACTTGGGTTACTGACCAACGAGTGATTTAACACATATTTTGATAAGAAAATAACATGTATAACAGCTTTAACAACTTTATACTGGTGTCTTTTGCAAGTTGAAATAATATCCACAAAGGCAGAAAGATTTAAGAGTAAATCAAAAAATACCATCCTTTGTGGATTTGGTAACAAACAACAAAAGACAGAAACTCAGTTACTTGTTTCACTGAGAGTAACTCCCAAACCAATCAGTAAACGATCTTTAAAATATCAGTTGAACATCAGTTGATTGTCTTCATGCACGCATGTAATGTGTCTGGAAGTGCATCTGCTCAGAGGATCTCCAGTCATGATTTATATGTAGTTAATTGAAATTGTGACACTCCTAATATGTAGTCATATCCTTATCCTGTTAACCATATACTCATTGAAATGAACAGACATGTCACTGCAAAAACACAACATGTTAACATTGTGTGTACAAACAGAATGTGTGAGACGTTTTATTCCCCTATGCTAGGTGTTGGCATCTTACAAAATAACATCTCCTCCATCAGCTGTCCTGCTGACAGGAAACAGCTGTAGACAAGGCTCTGGCAGTACGTTTGATTGTGCACATGGATGTATGTCAGTATATATATATATATATATATATATATATATAATATATATATATATATATATATATATATATATATATATATATATATATATATATATATATATATATACATATATATATATATATATATATATATATATATGTATGTATGTGTGCTTGTATGTCACCAGTGAACACAACAGTTATTAGTTCACTGCCTGTGGCTGATCAATAGGCTGAGAGAGGAGGTGGAGCACAGAGACAAAGGAGAATAAGAATGACATGAAGAGCGAGAGGAGTTGGTGATTCTAATTTCAAGTCATTTGTACTTAACCAGAATCATAAAGTATAATTTGCCTCGAGGGGCTGTACAATCTGTAAAGCATAAGACACCCCATGCCCCTACAGCCCCCATATCGAGAAGAAAAAACACCCTTAAAAAAGTCCTTTAAATGGAATAACAGAGAAAGGAAGAAAGCTCATGATAAGCAGCAGAGAAGGGATTGCTTTTTCAGGACAGGCACATGACAGATGATTTTTGTAAGGGAATTGCCATGTATAACACTTTTTACAGCCAAAAAAATACAATAGCTTGAACAATTAATCAATTAGTTATCATCTCGGGCCTTGGGAAACACTAATCAACATTTTATACAATTTTCTGATATTTTATAAACCAAACATCTTCACAGTTAATCGAGGAAATAACTGAAAAGTTAATTGACAGTGAACAAAAAAAAAAATGTTGTAGCCCTAATAAAATACAGATAAATGTAGATTGTATAACAAGTGAAGAGCATGGATCCAAGAGGACAGGTAGGACATGCCACCTGAATGCCGACACTCCACTTGGGGTGATTATCAGCACTTCCCACGCAACCACTCTGTACTAAATAATCTGATCCCTGGCCTGTAGCTGTTCCTGAGTGCAAATTCGTGAAGCGAGAGCAGCTGTGTATGTACTTAAGATCTTCCTGTTAGATTGGACTTGATGCTGGTGCCCTAGAAAAGTCATTACACCTTAAACACAGGGCCAGTTAGCACGGAGCTATCGTATGCCTGAAATGTCCTCAGCTACTGATAACAGCGGTCGGTCAGCCGAGAAGATCCTCAACGGTTAATCCAATTAGAGTCAACACATAGGCATCCTGAGCAGCAAATCCAATAAGTTAACACACACGAATGTTTCGATGTATAGTACTGTGAGGCACACTTACATTTACATACTGAGTTATAGAACAGCAGTTCCTAAATGTAATTGAATTCCAATGACAGTTTGTAGAAATCGTCTCCATTTTCACCCATATGTCAGATTTTGTCAAACAATTCAGGACAGTTCAGTTGCAATATGTTAGGAGACAAAAGCCTATGAAGGTAATCTGGCTTGCTAACATGTCTGAGCTATCTACGTTGGCTTCATAGATTCTCCTTCCTGTCCCACAACACTCCTCATGATATCATGAAAGCTGATCAGGTAAATGCCTTTTGGCTGTAACTACCAGCCAGCATGATGTAAACCTGCCCAATCGCTTAGCCTGTTTCCCTCTATCTGCTAATAGGTCTATATACCTGCTTTGGAGGGGTACAATCTGTCTTGACTTAAACAACTGGCTAACAACTTGAAATGGCATTAGGCCTGCAACAAAAGGTTGGTTTCACTGTCAGTTAATTTGTTGATAATTTTCTTTATTACTTGTTTGATCTCCAGACATCAGAATATGGTGGAGAAATATAAATGGATGTTTCTCCTAAATATTGTTATCAGCATTGGCCGAAACAATTCATTATGGGTTTGGCCTTAAACTGACACCAGAAAATATTCACGTGTGTCTACTGAAACTGGAAGGGGGAGAAAACAAAAACCTTCATCATTCTGATTTGTTCCTGAAGTTTGGTATCTTTGTGAAACTCCGGTATAGCTTCAGCCTGAGCAGATGAGACCAGTAAAAAACGTGTCAGTGAAACTCTTGACTGACACGTAAACGTATTTCATTAAGATTTTAAATTGTGTGCCAACACTTGCTGTTGTAGGGATTACATCTGTAATTTAGATGTAAAATCTCATTGCTGCTTTTTTATCCATTTCCAAATGTGTAATTTTATCCAGTGCTGCTTTGTTTACAGTGTAACGTCTTCGTTATTTTTTTTTCCCTTTTTCTCTTGTTTTGATCTCAACATCCTTGAACAGACCTCAGATCCGCTCCCTCTCATGTGTTGCAGAGCCCATGTGGACTCCAACAAGAGTTTTTGAGTCGATCTCTTAATGTGACATGCATATAGGAGCAGTAATTAGCAGGCTCACTAGCTTTAATTAGTGGGTTTAAATGGAGGAAAGCTATCGCTGGCTGTCCCTCTGATGTGTGTGGGAGATGTTATGCAAATCAAGTGGCTTTTGTTCTGTGTTTTTGTGTCTATGTGTGTTCAGGATGAGGGCACATGTGACGATAGAGCAGCATATTTGAATCTCAGGAATCCTCTACCTGTCAGAGATGGTTTGACCGATACTGAACCTCACGAATGCATGCATGTGTGTGTTGAAGTGGTGATCTGTGTGTCTTTGTACAAGTGAGAGATGCATATGGAGCACGCAGGCTGAGAGGTAACTGTGCTAATTATGCCTCCCCTTCTCCTCTCGAACACAGTATGCCATATTCTCTAATGTACTGCAATCTAATAACCATTTGTTCTGTGAAAAGCTTGAAATCAGAGTCTATTCATGCAGCAGGCTCGTCAGCTTGCATGATGCAACCTGCTGAAGACCATCTTTGATTGAGATGTTGTCAGTCATGCTCAGAGGATGAATAGAATAATAAATTCTTGGGAGCATCAGAGCAGCGTGTGGGCACTTATTCCTCTTCTCTAGTGTTCTGGGTTGTTACTGTGCACCTGCACCACACCTGTGGTCATGTATGAACAATTTGAAATAATAATGATAATGATAATTATAATATGAGCATTTTTTGCCTTTCTTCTACAACAAATACTCTATGTATTTTCTTGATATTTATCGTCACTTTACCCTGGCACCACCTCTCTTCAGTGTATGCTGTTCATTTTCAGTCAAGTCTCTGAAAATCCATTTAATTATTTGCAAACTAATAATAATAGTAATAATAGACAAAATGACGATTATTGATACTTTTCCTATTGATGGGATGATTGCGGAAACAACATATGTCTACACTGATTATTGTTAATAGGGCTGCCATGATGTTAGATCATCACTACACGAAAATAATTCATGACAATAGAATTATTGCGAGATTTGCCTAAAGTGTACATTCTTGTCTCTAAACTTCTCAGACAGTAGCCACACGATGTGGTAGTAGATATCCAGCTGCTTACCAACTTCTTCTTTTTTCTGGCAGATGGCACCAGTATTAAGGTGTATAAGGTGTAGAAACAAAATGCCGGCGCTTATAGTTATGAACAAAAAAAAAAAATGAACAAACAAAAAACAATCAGAACAGTGACTGCACAACTTTTTACAAAATTACAGCACCACTGCTTGCTAAAAAACAAATGGAATGATTGAAAGCAGCAACATGTTGCCAGTTTCCTATGTTTTCATAGCTGCACAGCCTTCTATGCATTCTGTTGGTTGAAAAAAAGAAAAATCGTTTTGATATAGTGCAGCTATTAAGAACTTATTCATATTTTATTGAACCACACTTCAGCTTCTTTTGCTCTTAACCTTGTACCTACAATGGCTGAGAGGATGGTTGGATGGTGCAGCAGTATGACTGAAAAACTGATTTCCTGACTTTTTGTCCTGCTTGAGTGAATCACTAAACCACTGATGCGTTGATTGACCGGTTTGCGGGATAACTCTGCTGACTCTGGTCAAACGTTGCCACACTCGCTGATTGTCACATTGACCCACTAGTTTCCCGCCTGCTGTGGTCATTTGTACCCGCTTTTCACATCATTGCAGTAATTGTTATTCTCAGTGAGTGTCTGTTAGTTAGCCCACTCAAGGACAGTGAGTCAGTGGCGGTCACAGAACTGTGCCACTCACTTACACACAAACATGCACACTCATGCAAACCTGTGCACACATTTGCATGTGTAAACTTTCAACAGGATATGTGCGTGAGAGGTTGCATTGTAAAGTAATTCCATACATGCAGGAGGGATTGTACAGGCTGTGCACCAGCTTCACAGTCACATTAGTGTGTGTGTGTGTGTGTGTGTGTGTGTGCATTCGTGTGTGTGTGTGTGTGTGTGTGTGTGTGTGTGTGTGTGTGTGTTTCACTGTAATCAGATGTACAAAGCAAGCACTGAGGTGCATGTGGCAGTCATTCAGCCCATATACAGAATACAGTGTGAGTATATGACAATAGCAGGCTATAATTGAAGTGTGTGTGTGCAGATCTTCCGTCTGAAGGTGGAGGATAAAGGGCTTAAGCGTGTCTAATCCAGAGGCAGGTTCTAGAAAGATCAGGGACAATGCTATATAACCTGGATTAGCGGAACAGACAAATGCCGAGCCAGAGGAGGAGCCTCGTGTGAGATTGAAATGGGTGTCTGTCTGGGTGTTAGATTGGAAACCAGTGCTCGCGCTGCTGTCACGCCTCCAGCCAGCATCAGATTAAAATAAGATGAAACTGCAGTGAGTCCTGCTGGGAGAATCGGGTGGTCTCAACAGCAGATAATGGGACTCGGCAGAGGAAAACGTTCCCTTTTCACAAGAAATTGAGTGATGTTTGTGTGTTGTTTTAGAGCGAGGGTGAACAAATCAATCAGGCAGCAGTTATAATTGGCTGGCAGACACTTTGAATAGGTCATCGGCCACCTGATCCACAGAATAACATCATTGAATAAACCTCCTGAATGAGTCAATCTTTGCAGCTCTAGTGACTAGCATAATACCTAAGTTTCATCTAAGGAATGTTTTAATTGTCTGAAATGCTAATACAATACAAGTAAATACACATTTCCAGTGCAACTTGTGAATTCAGTTGTACTGGATGTTGTTTCAGATTAGAACATGTTCTAACATGTTCTTGTGTTATTTATTGATTTAGGGCTGTAGACTTCTTTTGTTGATTGGATTTTTGCCTTTTAAGATGGAGAAGATCAAGTAGTGAGAATGTGGCAATCTTAAACACGGATGTTTGATCATCTCAGTTAATTATGTAGATATCCAGGGGACCTAAAGAAGTTGCCTAACAATGCCAGCTATGATGATGTTTAAACGTTCAGAAGGTTATGGATTCTGTAAGATTTAAGTGATACTGGGCGGGTTTGATTTTGGATTAAGTTTGATTGAATTCAACTGGGACTGTTAGGCTTGGTGGGGGTATGTGCACTACTGAGGGACATTCTGATAACTACATTTCTTTTCTTTTTGTCTTTGAGGTTTTGGAGGAATAAAACAAGACATTTGAGAATATCTACTTGGGCTTTGGGAAGATTCAGTTGATAGGGCTGCTGTTAATCAAACTTTTTTTTTAAAATCAGAACTGTGATGAAGCCAATATCAAAGCACAGAAGCTGCAATTTTTGGTTAAATTTTTGAAAAAACGGTATTTAAATGAAGTACCGTAGTTCTGCAGAGAAAGCCTGGCCTACAAATCTTGCTCTCCAGATGTAATAAAATGTATTTGTTTGGTTCTGGCCCTAGCAACTGTCAAACAAGTCATTGTTTTCAAAGAAAATGAAATCAATGATGCAAAAATGATAATTCCCACCAATTGTGTATCATTGGGCAATCATACTATTAGTCAGTGTAATCCCAGTTTGACTTTTTACCACATTGTGCAATCTATTGTGGGCTCCTGACATTTTATGTAAAAATGCTAACAAAAATGTCTGTAGTGTATATGCTAGCTGATAACAAAACCGTTCGTAAATGTATAGTAAAGTGATCCATATCAAGGTGTTAATGTAAAAGATATGTAGACCAAAATATAACTATAAAACGCTGAAGTATCACTATCGGCTATGAATATTAACCATCATTTGGCTCTCAACAATCCTAAAATATCATGAAGATAACTTAATTGTCTCAACAGCTCGGAGATGAATGTCGTCTTTAACTGTCTTCATTTGTCGTCTTCCCCTCCTCTCTCCCCCTCCTCCTCCTCCCTGTCAGATGATGAAACATGCGTGGGACAGCTACAGGCGCTACGCCTGGGGTTCCAACGAGCTCAGGCCCGTCTCCAAGCAAGGCCACTCCAGCAATCTATTTGGTGAGTGAGAGACCATACACACACACAAACACACACGATTGATCTCTTGTCCCTGCTACTGGCGGCCTTGGCCTTTAGATTAGCAGCCAAATTGGCCGTCAGTTAGAGTCATCCATCTATGGATGCCTCTAAATGTCAACTTTATCATATATTTATATTCTGTTGGTGCTCTTGGCCAGTTGTTGGTGTCTGTGCTGTTAATGAGTGTTGTGACGTGAGGCATCTTACTCTGTCCATGATTCTTTTTTCTATTTCTAATAAAACCTTAATTCTCTGTCATCCTCTGCGCTTGTGAAAGAACACACACATCATTCTGCTAGTTGACTACAGGGCCCTGTCACTAAATGTTATGTACATATGTACTCAAATACAGTCTGTTTATGAGAATGATCGCTCTGGTCTGACTGGTTGTGTGTACTGCTGAAGCCAAATTAAACAGTGATAATAACTGCATCTTTTTAAAGTCTTCTATCTCCCCAGCCACACTCACACACACACGCACACACTACATGTTGCACCTCCTCATGTTGGCTCATTGTGTTTTCTTGGCTGAGATTTTTGGCTTAAAAGGCTCGACTCAGAGAACAGAGAAATGGCGCCAGAGTAAATATAAAGCTAAAAGGAGAGGATCCCATAGATCTGTTGTGACAGCATTTTTGCCAATGGCAGAGGATCAGTACAACTCATTAAAACTGTAATGCTATGATCACATTTAATCTGCGATGTATTTCTACTAATTGTGTGATGAGATAAAGGGACCGGTGGCTTTCATTGCATTTTGACTGGTTCGCTGTGTAAAGTTGACTCAATTTTCCAATATGAAAAAATGTTAAATCTTTATTGAGACAGTGTTAACAACCTGTACATGTCGTTCTCACAGGTGATGCATGTGTACTCTGTGTGTAGTGTTGGTACACATAATGAATATTGTAATTTATTCTGAATGATGATTGGATTAATAAGATCGGGAATTGGATTTTTAATTTGTTAAGATCTCTCTCTCTCTCTCGACCTAATTAAATTCTCAGTGAGAATATTTATTTGGATATCTGGAGCTCCAGATGTGTGAGTGTTCGAGTATGTGACTGTGTGTGAGTTTAGAGTTGAACGCTCTTCACTAGATAAGATGACATTCACGTGTGAAAGAGGTAACTGTGCCTTCACGGCTGATAAGATTTGCTGTTAACGCCCAGATACACTGAATTCCAGTATTAGATCTTTTTTTTCTTCTTTTTTTTACTATTGCACTAATTTCAAGGTTTGTGTTTGTCAGTGAAGCCATTAGCAGAGAAACTGTTCACTTTTGATCTTCATCTTTGTAACAGCAATATATACTGTATTTCCATCAAAATGTCAAGCAAACTGCCAGTAAAGAAAGGAGTTAATGTAAAATGGTGGGGTCAGAGTGGGAGGAAAGAGAAAAATGCAAATTATGTTCTTAAAGTGTTATACATTGATTATTTTTAGCTACGGGGCAGCAGAAAAGAAATTCTTTACATATCACTCATACATATCACTTCATTCAGTAAATACAGCCAACATCTCAGCAATCTATTGCTTATTCACACATCTAGCAGACTTATGGTCCTGGCTAACTGGCCATTGTATCATCAATATCAACATTCCATTTTAGTTATGTTTTGCTTAAGGAAATCATCTGGCCCTGAAGTGTCTCGATGATCCACTATGGAGTGGCTGGGTGTTTACTTTGCCTGGGCAGGACACATACAGCAGGTTTTTCAGCACATTTTGGGGTCTGGAGATTGTTGCGAGTTCTGGACCACTTGAAAACCCAGAAAGGTGCTAAAAAACTTGTGAGAGCTGAGGGAAACAGCAGGGTTGGGAGATAATTCTCTGTGTTCCTAACCAGACAAAATCCACTTCACCACACACAAAGTTATGTAGTTTATTGTTTATATAAAAAGTATGGATTAGTGCAGCTTTACATGAGCTACTTACAAGTATTCAAAAGTGAACTAGAATTATCAACAGTTTTGATGTTATGTCAAAAACGTCTATGTATTCTGTTTCAGAAATTTCTAATGAAGTTAATATGCTAATCAGCTGGCACTGGGCCTTAAAATCTCTTTTTTCTTGCAGTCACATGATCCTGTGCTAGCAGTGTAAACACCAACACTCTGGCTAGCAGCACAGAACTAACAAGCTATGATTAGCTACAGATGCCGTGGTGGCGACTTGTCAATCACAATCTTAGCCGCGCCCTAAAAGTGTCTATCGTGTATTTTTACTCTAAATGGGACCATATACAAATTGTACAAAATGCAAATCATGCTGTATTGAAGAAGACCTCATAAACACATCAGGAGTCGCTGCTTGCTGGTCATTAGAAATAAAGCAGGTTTACTACACTTCTGAATTGGCTTGATTTTTTTTCCCCCACTATTCATACAACCAGTGGCACCAACCATCAGCTACCTTCAGCGTGGCACGGACACGAAGAACATAATGTTACCCGTCCCTCAACAGCTACTTGTGTCAAGTGTTGCATTAAATATCTTGAGGGTACGTTTTGTATTTTGATTGCTGTAGTTGACCTCCAAGCCCTGTGATTGGCTCAAGTTGATGGAGTTTTCATAGTTGAAGTTGTGGCTGAATAAGTTCTCTGTTTTGATAGAAAACATTAAAATATTAGTCCTTCATCCATTTTTACCTTGGAATCTTCACTGCATAAAATGACAGAGAGCAGATTTCATGATGTCAAGTTATTTCTGAACATCCTATCTCTGGGCTGTTTCTGTATCTTACATCATTAGTAGAACAGCATTATTTGTGTCAAGGTACTCGAGCTGAGCTGTTGATTTCTGGGTTTCTTCTCACATGTTTCTGTAACATTATCACATTACACAAGTGACAGGTTGACAGCACTTTGAACATGTATACAGTATGTAGGGTGTTATAAAGAGGGTTTGAAGCCACTTCTTGGGTCAAGACTTTTTTTTCTTGTGAGCACACAAAGATAACTCTTATGATGTTTAGCCTAATTTTTGCCTGTGTACATCAAACTCTTACTGAGGGATTAATTTAAGCTTTTGTGTCACAAAAGGGTCATCAAGCCGGTGTTTTTCTGGAAACATGAAGACAAGACAGTATTGTTTTTTTTGTTTCTTGCCTGCATGATATGAAGACTAGATCTTCAGTTTATCGATTAGTGGACTGAAAAAAAATTGATATTCAATAATTCGGCGATGGATGACGGAGCAAAAATATCAAACACATGTTGGTTTCAGCTTCTTAAGTGTCAAGATTGTCTTTCATCATAAATGAAGAGTCTTTGGGTTTTAGCTTGTTGGTTGGACAAGAGAAGCAGTTTGAAGCCGTTACTTTGTGTCCTGGTAAACTGAGGATGTTTTTAAAAAAACAAACAAACAAACAAAAAAAAAACATTGACATTGTCTAGAATAAATCAGTAATGAAAATAATTAGCAGAATAATACGTCATGAAAATCTTTAGTTTCAGCCCTAATGAGTTGAATCTATGATGTCAACATGACTCATAATAAATTAATAGAATGAATTGTCATAAATATTGGTTAGTGATACATATTGATTGTGAATATTTGGACAGTTTCAATACTAATGTTTGTATGTGGTTCGCTCCAAACTTAAGCGGCCCTACAGGGGAACAACACTCCATCACTGACCATATTCAGCTGCACAAAGACACCTTTTAAAAATGACAAACTCAATGGGATTTAATAACATAAAGACCAAAAACCAAAAAGACAAACAGCTAAAATACAACTGAACAAAATCCTTAATGGAGAGGCATCAAGACCAGCGTCACCCACTTCACATGCCTCTCTCTTCTGGTGCTGCCACGATGCTTTTAAGCACTTCTTACCCCAGGTCAGGTGCACCCCATTGAGCAATCAAGATGTAGCACACCTGATACATTAACATAAGAGTAGCTGACCGCTAGCTGGAGCGTCATCAGATTGGCCAAATGGTGTCAGTGCATGGCTCATGTATCCAGGGCTCCATATTTTAACTTTTCATTTCTGTCAGTCTTTTGGAAGGTTTTCAGCGTGCATTTTTGTATCTCATCAGCCATGAAAATGAGATTTATCTTTCAGCACTAGTACATCTAGGGGAATACATTTTATTTGAGAGAACGGCTGTGTTAAAAGCTCGGATTTCACTCTGTATGTTGGAGTAAATAAAACATGAAATGTTGTCACATGTGCTCAAATTCCCTCCATAATAGGTTGTAAAGAAGTTGTTTTCATGCACGGACCTAGATTGAAATACATAACTCAGTCACAGATAACCGTCTTTCCCCAGGGGAACATGACAAAAGCCTCACTAAGTCTGTTCCATTATACAGTGTGGAAGATTTACGGGCTCATTTTTAATGATTGCCTTCTTATGTTTAATGAGGAAATTCAATCAGCTTTGTGTAAATTCCATCCACTGTTTCATTACCGGAATTTATCATACGTAAATGAAGGAAGCAAGGGGAAGGCAGCTGTGTGAATACTAATTGTTAGATTAGCCTGTTCAACTCCCTGTGTTAGTCTTTCTCTGTGTTTCTCTCTCTATAACCATCCCTCAAGTCTGTGCTAAAGAAAAGTAAATAGGTTTTAGTCGGCTGCTCCAGCAGACCCACTTCCATCAGTAAATAAGACAGCTCTGCCCCAGGGCCTTGTCACAGCCGTTTCCAACTCCTATAGAACATGATGTATGACGATAATATTACCTGACCTGGAAAATTATGGAATGAACTCACTTTCTATAACTGAGGCTATTTCCCTGATATGCAGTTACCTTAGGGTTGTGGGTTTAAACTAGTCAGGAGAGTTAGAACATTAAAAACTTTGCTAACTTTAATGACAAGGTTCATAATGTCCTTTCCAAAGCATAAATCATATGAGCATGATACACATTACTATGCCTACTCCGTGCTCTCCATAAGGAAACATTGAAAGCAGTGGTTCTTAAGCTTCTGTCAAGAACCCCTTAACAAAAAAGTTGCATTTTATTGAAATATGGAAAAGATTCAGTTTTAACTGCTCGTTTAATCTACCTCGCTTAGTTATAAATTTCAACAGATGTTAGGGCTGCAACTACATCACGCATTACAGAGCTTTTGAAATGATCTTTCTAATGTGGTTATCAAACACCTGTGACAAAGATACAGTATGCAACAGCAACAGGATATTTTACTGTTTAACAATACATTTTATTGTCCAAAACACATCAGGGCAATGAAAACCTAAACTTCACTGTGAATTCAATTTCAGACAATACACTGATATATCTTTGAGCAGCCAATATTGGGTGATAATATGTTGGGATCCAATGATCATTTTCATTATCGCTAAATCTGGTGATTATAACTTTAAGTCATCAGTGGAGTTGGTCACAAAAATATAATAAATAGATAAATGCCCATCAAGTTAAAACAAAACAAAGTGAAGTAAATCCTTTGCTAATGAAAATCTGCCTATCCTCATGGATGGGGTATTTTATTAAAGTTTTTTTCATGTTATGTTTAATGACAATCGCCCGCCCTCATCCTCACCAGTGTATCGTGTGATGTTTTTCTGGAAGTTATTGCAAATTATTGCGGATCAGGGTCACTTTGAATAAACTAGATTATTCTGTGTTTGTACATTGTTGAAACCATTTAGGATAGTTTAAATCAACAAAAAATATCACAAAGGTATAGTAGTTGCTAACATGTTAATGTTAATATTACAAAAGTCTTTCAGTTGTTGATTTTATATTATCCTTTAGTAGCTAACCCAGCTAATAAGAACTGTGTATAGCAATGACAACAGCCTTGGCAAAATTTGTGAGGATATAAAAACAGGAATAAGGATCAGAAAATGTTGATAAATCCTTTTTAAAGGTGTGAAAGGTGGAACTCTTTCTTCCAGCTGAATGTTTTCTGACTACAGACTGAAAAATGGATTTTCAAACAATCTTCTTTAAGGACTGGATAGCTCATATCTGTTCTACCGCTGAATGGAGGAAGACTGCAGATGTGATGGATGCCTTTTGGAGGAAGCTGAATCTGTCCCCTCTGTGGTCTTTCCCTGGAGGGAGCACAACTCCTCGGTCTCAGCTGTTCTGTCAGCTGCTTCTCTTGTGTGTTTGACTTCATAATATTGAACCCATTCAGGGAGGTTTTAACATACTGTTATGTTTACCAAAGTCTTTGGACAATTTTCAGCCACTAAATACTTCAAGACTGTCATTGCTAAACTCCAGTTTCTATCTGACACACATTGCGAGGACATACTTATCATTTCAGCCTTCAGATGATTAATAGGAGCTCGGGATTTGTTCATGAACCCTGATTTATTCTCTGCTTGAGTTTGCATAGGATTTCCTCATATTAGGACCGCAACCAATTATATTTTTTTATTTTCTTTATTTTTACATTGACTTCATTAGTTGGTTTGGTTTTTTCCCCAATGTGATTTTCATCACAGTTTCCAAGAGTCTGAGTCTTCAAATTTTGTTTTGTCCGATCATGAGTGGAAAACTACCAAAACTTTTAGGCATTAACATACATATTCTGTCTATCTGCACATTAAATAATCAACTAATGATTCCAGCTCCTCTCTCCCTTCTGTTCATTCATCATAGATGAAATATTCAAATTTATATCAGTACACCCGAGTACTGCTGGGCTGATGACGAAACAGTTGAATTCTTTCCCAGGATGGGAATTTACCAGCAGCCATAGATCTTCTCAAAACATTGGCAGGCAACTATGTTTATCTTTTCATACAATTTGGGTATGCTTTATCAAACAGATTTTTTTTTAAACACTTAAAAAGCAAGGAGCCAGGGATGATGAGCAAGAAATGGTCTGTATCAGTCACTGTCAGTGTCCAATTCTATATCTCCAGCCTTGTCTTTTCTTTCTATTCATGTAAGCAAACAGTTTCTGAAAACAGTGAATCTTTGAGTGTGTTTAACTAAAGTGTCAGAGGGAAGAAGTACAGGTTGTGCTTGTCAGGAAATTGTTCTAAAGGTCAAGACGCTGATCTGATGACGCTAGATATTTAACAGCTTGTTTATGAGGGTCTGCTGATGAGAGACACCGGCTGGAACTAACACAAAGAGCATTTCAGTACAGTGAAGCAACTGATCACATCTTGAAATGGTTCACTTGCAGCAGCGGAATCAACAAAATGATTCAGCTGCTGCAGGGATCCTCTGCTTATTGCTTTTTTGGTGAAATTACCAAATTTCCCCATTTTGATGATTAGATTTAAGGCCCTAAAAACACATGTTCCCAATATTTTTACAATTAACGATGGGGTTCAACATGAACGCAGTATTTTCTGCAAAAGTCTCAACAGTTATTACTGCATGAGAGATTTCTGTAGTTGTTTTCTTCTCACCCTTCTTACTAATTTGTATGACATAAATCTGTGCACCAGTCAGTATTTCAAAACATTTTAATAAATCAACATGTGATAGCTGACTAATTTTAAGATTATTATTATTATAAATTACAAATACATTTACAATTCTGTATATGTCTACAAAAAATGGTCAAAAAATGCAACTAAGTAGTCACAGTCTGGAACCTTACTTATCAGCCTACTTACTTTAAATCAGAATGACATTCCAAAGCTGCAACATATTGTATACAAATTTAAATTGCAATAATAATTGAATTGCGAATTGATTGGATAACTGAGTGGCAGACTGATTGCTGTTCCGTCCAGCATCTAGCCTCCTGTAACAGCTTTTCATTGTTGTGGAACAATTTCAGTCACAAACAATATTTCATCCAGGCCTCTAATTTGCTGTCTTGTCAATGCGACTCTATAAATACAGTTTGTGCAGCTCACCTATGATCTGTCTCATTATGTATAGGCTGACTAATAGTGACATTTTGAGTGCAATGTCAATATTATCGTGAAGAGCTGATTGAGTAATTTAATAAGCATGTGCAACGTTGGCTGTGTGGCTGTATGGCGTCTCCCTGGCAGAACATCAGTTCTCAACCAACCAGAAGAGAGGATTTAAAAGTGATGATGCAATGTTTGGCTCCTCCTCCTTGTCCTTAACTGCTTTCTTTGTTGTTTCTAATCATGGTTGGCCCAATACAAACTTTTGAAAGAGTATTTCGTAGGGCAGGACTTGGCTACAACAGAACAGCTTCCTGTCCCCGGGGACTCTGTAGATTCAGTCTTTCTGCTAAAATTAAATACACCTAGAGGCAAAGATGGCATCCATCTCCCCTACTGTCATTTCCAATCACTCTGTTCATCCTTTAGTGCTCAACTCAGCTGTCTATAACCAGCGTACTGCTATTGAGACTCACCCACAAGCGCAGGTACATCTCTGTGTCTAAATCCAGAGCAGATCAAATCCTTCGGTGACATTGTCGTTTGCTGACAGAACTGGCGTACTGTGCTTTTTTGTGGCATCAAGGAGAAACCATAACCTGCTGAAGACAGACCGTCTAACATTAGCTGTCCTCATGAACTCCTATCAGAACAACCACTGAGGGTTTTTTCCCCATCCAGAGCTCCCTGACCAGAATATGTTAAATGTCCTCCTGGAAGATGAATCATCACCTTGTTAAGTTTCTCCAGATCATCAGGAGCTCATTTGGAGCCCAGTGCCAGTAAATTGTCAGCCCAGCCTTAAGCCGCACCAGGACTCCCGTTAGACATTATGGAATTTAATTTAATCTCAGACCCATTATAAGACAATGAGCCAGGGGTGGAGTTTGTACCAAGGTTTTTATCTTAGAGTCCAGCTGCGTGTCATTGGCAAATGAAGAGGAGTTCTCTAACTTGAACTCTGACAACACAGAGAAGTCTGTTTTCTGAACCAGTGAACGCATCACACCAATTTCAATGGATCGCAGGTGAAAGAATCGGGTACTTGCCCTTCCCTACACTGCCAGGTGGATTCTTTTCAACTCAGCTCTCTGGAAGGATTTGTTACAGCTGCAACAAACAGTTCAAGTTTGCGTCAAAGTTTGGATTGTAGTTCACTAGTGGGTTAGTTTCCTCTTGAGAAGTTTGATTCATCTCTGACTAAAATTCTAGCAATAGTTCAAATCAAAAGAAAACAATTGTAGATCAAGTAATAACATCCCACCCCAAAAAACAAACAAAATCAAAAGAAGGGGATTATTACAGTTGAGTTGTACTGATGCAGTGAACCATTCATTTTAATTAAACTGGTTGAAAGTAGACACAGATGGTATTTAAAGTTGCACTTTATACCCTTTCCTCAAATTTGTTTTGGCAACAATCCCCACAAAATAATCAGCATTTGTTAAAAAGATTCAGTACATGCAACTCGACCAGTAGTTCATCATTACATACTTAATGAATTCAACAATGTCATTGTGCGACAAATGAGAAGTGTTTGCAGGTTTACCAGCAGCATGAATACTGTTTCTGTGCAGTGTGATGTGTTTTGCTGCCTTGAGCTCTGACTTTTCTCATCTGATTAGTTTCAGAACAGTCCATGATACATGATTTATCAACGCCGATCCATTGTACCATAAATAATGATAATGATGTGTTCTGTCCTGTTGCACCGGGATTGTATATCTCCACTTTGCTCCTCAGGGTTATCTAATCCACATTATTCTTTGACGGCCTGTTAGGACTTTGATTATTTGCTGGAAGTTGGATGGATCTGTAGCTACAGGATGTGTGAAGAAGGACGAGGCCTTTGTATCTCCTGAGACACACAGGCTTTGCTGCAGAGGTTATCTCCTTGGCCCTGCCTGCAGTGCTTTTAAAGGCTGCTGCATGAATGAATGGCAGGCTTTGCCACATTTGCTGCCAGGGTTTTGTGATGGTCTCTTTTCTTCACGTTGTTTTTCCCTCCTGTCTCCTGTGGCCTTTCCTTAACACCAGCCCTCTCAATGGCTTTTTCTGCTCCTTGTCCCTTGGAGTGATGCTGCAGCTACCCGTATCACTTTCCTTTAGTGACAGTAGGAATACCCCGACGGAAGAAAAGCGGAACTAAAACCTTCCTTTACGTTTACGCTTGGCCTCCAAATGCTAGTTTTATGTTGCATCTCCATTGTATTCAGTGGTTAAAAGCCTGTGGCACATCCGGTGCATTTTGTGATACATAATTGTACCTTTTAAGGCCATTTTTGTATCCACTGCTCCAGCGACAGGGTTTTGTCCTCCGAATACAGTTATCAACTTTGTCATGTGAGTGTAGAGGGAGACTGGGTGAGGCTGCACCAAACCTTCTGCCAGAAACTGATTTGGGTTGTTGGTTTAAATCCAGCACAGATGTCTGTTTAACCAAGGTCTGTTATGCCATCAATTATTACACCATTAAATGTCTTCAAGTTGGCTTTACACTGGTTAATGTAGGTTGACTTCATTTATAGTAGAGATGAATCCACCATCACAGCTAATATAACTTTAAGTCTATCTCAATAACTCAATAACTTTCTGGCTGCTCTGTTCACCCTGTTCTCATTTTCACCTCCTCTGTGAAAGATTAAGGACATGAGTGTGTTTCCTCGGTCCAAGTATTAAAGGCTGACACAGGAGAGAGAAGGGTTTTAGCTTAAAAAGAATGAAGAAACTGAGCTGCAGCTCAGCACTGTGGTGGCATTTCTCTTTCTCTTCTCTTTATCTCCAAGTTGTAATGGAAGCAGTAATGCAGCTATATTTCCTGTTTCAGTTGTTTTTGCTCTAACTGGCAGCTCACAACAATCATGTGGATGCAGCAACGAACATGATCCTCGTTGCAGAAAGGAGACCTTCGTGCTTCCAGATGTGTGTGTGTTTTTTTGTTTTTTGTTTTCAGAAGAAACCTGCAGCATATAGTGAAGTCACGGCTAATTTTAAAATCAGAAAAAACAACTCTCAGACATGCGGAGAGTTAGGCAGGTCCAGATGTTGAAGGAGAATAACAGGAACATTGTCAGATCTCTATTGCACCTCTGCTAAAAGCTTTAGATATCAGACTATAAAGACTTTAAAGATCCTGGAACTAAGGAGTCCAATCCATTGAATATATTACCTAAAAAAACAAAAAAACAAAACAAAACACACAGTCAGTAAGGTTTAGGGGAGATGATCCTGCATTATCGTAAATTGTGATTCTAACTGCCCCCACCATAGAGCATAAAAAAGTAGTGTGTCCCCTCAGAGTTGCCAGAAGACAGGAGTTGTTGGAGTTTGTGACATGTGGGACAGATATGAAAAGAAGTTTGTGGCTGCAAAGTGCACTTAAGTTTTGTCTCCATGCCCTTTTTCTTATTTTCTTATAATAATCTGGCAATTTAAGTGAACCCAAGACACCTGGTATTATTGGTGGAAGTGGTGTTTGTTTTCTGCTGGGTGCTCTCAGTGTGCTTATTCAAGTCATAGAATGAAGTTCTTTTTTGGACAACAAACAGTTTTTAGAGTTCAAGACTCATCAGCTCTAGAACTAAGGGCAAAGATCAACAACTTGTATTTCACTGACAAGCAAAAGTCTGATAGAAATTAATTTTATATAGAGTCTTTTTAGTGATCGACAGTTACACAGAGCCCAGGCATCGGCATTGGTAGCGGGACTGAAAAAGTTGGAATGGTGCATCCCAACATATTGTCAGAGAATAGTGAAACTAGTTGAACTTTTGAACATTTTAATCTCCGGCATATGCGTCAGTGTCGTGCAGGATGGTGAATGAATGTTTGATGGTACCACCTGGCCACTTCCATGTGTGTCCTGCAGCCACCAAAGCCAAATGCAGTGTTTCTTCTTGGTCACAGCCCCATCTTTGTGACAAAGCAAATTCTATTTCCGTTTTCCTGTATCCTGCCAGCCCTGGAGCACAACTCTGTCACTTGCTAGCAGGGCTAAAAAATATTGTTATCGCCCACCAGTCAAGGAGGCTAATGTTTTTGGTGTCTTTCTATTTCCAGACAAGTCATTTACTTGGTTATATAATTTGACATTGAGTCCTGGGCTGCAGCCTCAGCTCCCACACAGAATTGTGTCTGTGTGTCTGAATCAGATATTCAATCTCTGTAATTGAAATGGATGGAGTAATTCTGCTCTGGCCTTCCCTCAGGTTTTCATGTTGTGTGTGTGTGTGTGTGTGTGTAAGAGGAGGGAAGGGGTTGTGTTTGGTTGTGTCTGAAATGATGTAGATCTCGCTCTGCACAGAGGTGGGTGGAACACAGACAGGGGAGCACTGCAGCAGCAGAAATAGGGATATCCATCACATGAACACACAAACGCGTGCACACACACACACACACACACACACACACACACACACACACACACACACACACACACACACACACACACACACGCATACACCTTGCAGCAGTGCGTTATTCGTAGTAATCCCCTGAGCCTTTGTTATAAAACCTTGAGTCTGCATCCACATTAATTAATTATACACTTATACAGACCCCTTCTGATGAACACAAACACACACCTCTCTTCTTCGAAGTCTGCATGGTCCCTGAAAGTTCCCACGGCTGAATTAATGAAGCGGACAAACAAAAACTCGCCCAAATGACTGTCTTATGTGCAGTCCGCCTCTTTCTGTCCTGTGTTTGGTGCATTATCACAGCTTCTGCTTCAAAATCTTGCCGTCAGTTTTTCTACACACACAAGTGAAGCCTGGTAATGCCTTTCACTGTAACCTTGACAAAAGTGTTGATGCTTGGGTATCTGGCAGTAGAAGCCAAGAGGTTAATACACTTTGGGAATGTGTATGTGTGTGTTCGTGCGTTGTGCCTACGGTAACGCGATTAGCCAAAGGCTTACCCATCACTTTTCCTCAGCTCCCCTCTGTGACCTCGCAGAAAATAGTGTGTGTGGACTCGACGTTCGAGGCGGTAGCTGGGGCTAAATGGGATCACCAGCCGGGCTGAGGGTGTTGAGATCTGGATCAAATTGTAGGATTAAGGATTAAACCTGTAGTTTGCATTGAGTCAACTTTGCGGTATGGGACACACTGGGAACCTTTTCTGTCCTGAGCTGAGAGGGAGAGGCAGTGAGCTGAGGAGAAACTGTGTTTTTAAGATGAGAGCAGCCTTCAGTTTTTTAATATCAATGGCACTTTGACTGCTGTCACTCTTTTGAAGGCTGAGGCTGCTATTTTGGAGCTAAAGCTGCTGAGTCAGTGTGTAGTGCCAATACTCATTTATCTCTAGTAAAGCGGGGAAGAGGTTATGTTTACAGCCCTGTCTATTTTTTATTTGTATCAGGTAGGAGAGGAGGACAGGAATCATTGGAAGAGAGGGAGTGGGAGATGATATTCAACAAAGGTCCCTGGCCAGAATTGAACCACTTGCCTTTACATTTGTGTCTTTACCACTTGGCCACCCGAAACTTAGACATGTTGTTTTTTTAAGGTAGCCTTAACTTAAGCAGAAATTCAATCCACCTTACACTTACAATGGCCGTGACTGTCACTTAAGCAAATCAGTCTTTTGCCATGGTTCAAATCTTTGCTCTTAATGTGACTGGTGCAGTGTTTAATTATTTCATGAAGATCTAGGTAATCTAGGTGACTTTGTGGAGTGAAACCTTTTAACATTATTCATATTACTCATCCCACCTACCTAACTCCTATAAGGCTGTCGGTGAGTCAGTTGTTATTATGTTTTTTACTTACAGTAGATCCAGCAAACACCTGATGTATCACCCATAAGCATTTTCCCATTGACCTCCCGGAGAAACTCATGGATCATATTTTATCGAATCAGAATTCTTCTGAATGCCTCTCCAGTTCTTTGTCTCGTAGAAATTAGGACCTCTTTGTGAATAAATATATGAACTCTAGTAAGAGGGGTTTTCGCCACAGCAAACTAAACAGTGGAAATTACATTTTATTCAGAACCATTCAGAACATATCAACTTTTATAAGTCATCAGATTGTTGCATGCACAATGCACTCAATGTTTCTTAAAGGTGAAAATGTTATTTCAAAATCTACTAGTGGTAGACTAAAGAGGAGAACTCACAAGATGATGGGCGGTAGATAAATATTTATGCTGACCTTTTCTGAGAGTGTTCTCATGCTAATATTTGCATTTCACAGTTGTTTGGTTGATGTTGCTTAGTTGAAGTTTATCTTCACTTAAATTATTGTTGTGTTGGTTGTGTCTATGTAATAGAGTTTGAGTTTTGCGATGGAGCTTTATTAATCCAGTCATTTCACCAACTTGGAAAAAAGTGGCTCATTACATCAAGTTGTTAAGTATGGAATCCTATCTAGTTCCATTGAGGATGATACTTAGGATTTTTTGTATTACAGAACTGTCTTTCCAAACTGTATTTACTTCAAAATACTTTATTATTTTAGGATAGAACTTTAACATTTACAAACTGTTGTAACTGAAGAATTAAGTAAGTAAGGATGAGCCTCTCCTTAATTCAAAATGGCAGCTCCTGTTGTATGCCAATGACAAACAAAATGGGGAAAAACATGAACTCTCAAATATTCTAATTGTAATGAAACTCAATCTTCAACTATAGAAGCTAAGCTAACATCCTTGTTAGCCTGTTGGAGAAGCTGAAGTTAATATTTGCCTGTTAGGGTTAGGCCTGTTAGGTGAGAAACCAATAATGACATTGGTTAGTTAATGAAGCTAAGATGGCGGGTTATTTTGTATAAGTTTCCAAACAAACATGTGCAAGGAAAAGGACAAAGGTAGATTAGTTTATCAGCACGTCACACAAAATGAACACTCTGTGTTTTTGGCTGCAATTTCAAGTGTGATGCTGGCTGACAGAGGGGAGTACAAAGCTTCAGGCTAAAGGGCACCACAGATTGAGTCACAATTCATGTGACCTATAGTTGTAGGGCTGACTTTATTGTGGGAGCGGAGCTTGGCTTCACCCGGCTGCTGTGATATAGTCCATGGCTCTGTTGCTCAGGCTGAATTGTGTACAGCTGGGAGCTCTGAATAGCAGTGTAACAGAGATGCAAAAACCTCACCAAGGAGCTCGGTCGACTGCAGAGGTCATGCTTTGTGTTCACATTGTGTGGGTGATGTAATCCACGTGACATTTACTGTTCTTTGCCACTTCTTCCCAAAGCAAAGAAACTCGTCTTGCATATCTGGATATTACAGTGCTTACCAATATGTGATAACAATTTGGTTGACGTGTGATTTGAAAAGTTTGTCGTAAGCACACTGAGCGCATATACATGAAGCATGATCCTATAAAGGCTTTAAGAATAAATATGGGGGATTTATGACTTCATGGGCTATAGAATTAAAGTAATATCTTTCTGATGGCAGCGTTAATGTGTGATTCTGTTAAATTGACATTGCATCCATGATTTTGTCTGCTCTGTGTTGGCATATATTTTGGTCTATTGATTTTTCATTTACTCCTCTGATGTCCTTGTTGGAGCATTATCTGGAAGTCCTTAATTCCGATATTTGTAAAGTAGAATTCAGTTTTTCTCTGATCAGTTTACTCCTAACCTGTTGCTAATGCAAAATGAACGTTATTGTGTCCGGAAGCAGCCACTTTTTTTGAACATTTTATAAAATGTACCAAGTAAGTAAATACAATCAAAATTGATGTTTGAAGTGCTTTTCAAATGTTCTCTTTGCTCTGTATCTCACTCATACACCAGAATCAGGCCAAATGATGGGGAAAAGTGGTTCTGTAGGTTTTTCTAATGGTATTTTAGATTTTGTAATGTCCTGGAAAATGACTCACCCTGCACTCAGTGGTGTATACTAATTTTATGTCCATTAAACGCCCGCTGCCATGAATTTATAAAAAGAACAGCGTCACCAGAGCCAAGTCTTTCTCTGGACCAGGCCTCACAAAACACATCTCAATAACTTTTCTTCCTTGACTTGGTACTGTACTCTGTACCCCGGCTCAGAGACCCCCTGTACCCCACTCTGGACAGATAATTTACTTGTGGTAAAGTAACTGGCAGTAGCTCCCAATGAACACCTCAGAGAATGATGGAGGCTAAAGTGATCGCTACCTACTGCTAAATGTAGTTGCTATCAGCTAATTAGCAGTCCTATTTGCTGACTCAGCGCCCTGGGTGGAAGAAATGGAAACTCGCAAGGAAATCACCAGGGGATCATCAAAGAAACTATTACTAAAATGATCAATCCTGTAATTTTTTCAGTTAATTTGTTGATGTGCAGTAGAACTTTGTTCATTTTTTTGTCTTTACTAAGGTGGGCCAAAGGATGCTGTTTTAGCTGTGCACAGGGCCAGTCCTGGATTGGGCCCTCTAATCTAATCTTGTGGAGTTATCAGGTTGTAGCACAATGAAAATACACATTCTCATCAAAGTCACATTCAGTGGTAATTAGAGATGTATTCATGTCGAACTTTCCCTTGTAGATTATGGAACAAGTATGTATCACTTACTTTTGCACAATATGACTGCATGTATGTGTGCCAACAGAGGTCACAGGCCCATAACTGTTGAAATAAACTACTGTTAAACTATTTTTACTTTTACTCTCATGGACATCATGTATGTGTTTCCTAGATTTATCACTCTGTTGGACTTCTTATGAGAACTTCATGTTGTTTTTTCATCGGTGATACTCTCAGGGGAGGTAGTTGGACCAAGCCAACACTACCACACTGCTTTTTTTTTTTTTTTTTTTTTTTTTTTTTTGGTCCAGTACTATTTTTGCAGTTTCCCAAATTGCCTCTGCTAAAAGCTACAGGCTTTATTAGAAGCGTGTTGAGCTGAGCACCTACACTCACAGTGGGGGCAGAAGAATTGGAAGGTCCACTTACCAACTTCTTCTGGAGCTGTTAACCTCAATAAAAGATGACATTTTATCATCCTGATTTTGATATTAATTTACTGATATGTTTATAACATCACAATTAATCCTGCATGTATGCGGGGGGTGTAGAGCAACAATAGAACATATTGCCCATAGATGTAGATGTACTAAAAGCATATGAACAAATAAAGTTGGAGAATAGATTCAAAAAGGATTATTGGAGATTTATTGCTTAATCCCTGCTTTTACCACAGGACCACATACAGTTAAACTGTTATTCTACCTCTTGTCTGAATATTAAAATGTAATGTATACGCCTCAGCCAAAAAAAAAAGTCATCTTGACACTTTGACCTCCAACAACACAATCAGCAGTGTGTTTGTTTTTGTGTGTGTTCGCGTGCAATAGAAAAACAACATTGCATTTGTCATTCACTCTCAATCACTCATGCGCACTCCCACATCACAGCATCACAGATTACAGCTCTGTCTTTGCCGCCTGATTGCGTGAAGTGAAGGTTATTTTGTTCTGAATAACCAAACAATGCATCACTCTCCTGCCTCACACACAAACACACAGTCTAACACACTGCAGTGTAGGAAGGAATACATTGAGGTAGCATTGTTACTGACACCGCGCTTGTTCTATACCAGCTCGTACTTATCAAACTTAATACATGATCTTCCGTCGGCTATATCAGGTAGGAGTGTGTGTTTGTCTGCGTTTGTCCAGTTTAAAGCACGATATTTGTCTATGCAGGTAATGACTGTAGCGTGCTAAGTGTCGTGCTTTCTCTTTTAATTCATCCATCACTCCCATGCTCATTTTCTGTCCGAGGAGAGAGCAGTGCCTGATGATGGAAGGCAATAAGATGGTAAACAATCAAAGAGGAAGAAAAAGGATGAAGAAAGGAGGCAGGAGAGAGGAAGGATAGCAATACTGAAAAGAAAGAACTGAAAAAGCAAAACAAGATTGATGGATACCTCATTAGAAGACGAGTGATGTAGGAAGGGAACTGGATGGATTGTGTTTCCAGAGACTGATACTGTTCGTTAACGACGTTTGGACCTCCACTCTCCCATTTTTGTCTGCCATCCCTCTCCCATCTGTCCTTATTCTTTGTCTGGGAACAGAAAGGTAATGATTCTTGCCTTCTGCTCCGAGGACGCCAGCTCTTTCATTTTTCATCTTTCCGCCATTTCTCACTCTCCCATGTTCTACTTTATAGTGTGTGTCCAAAGGTTCGAGCACCACACAGCATCCAACCCTTATTTTTTGTCAAACGCTACTTTTGCCATGTAACCATATTTGAAGAATCTCAGGTGTCACCTATGACATGCAACACTATCAATAAAACGGGCAATAAATAAAAACTAGAATGACACTCTGTAGGGCACATAAAACTCCACCAAATCCCAACAGTGCTGATTTGTTTCATCAAGATCCATGCATAATTCCCTGAGAAATAAACCAATGTGTCGAAAAATGGCCTTTCTCACAATGTAGAGAGGGAGAAAAAAACTCCTGGATCCGTCCCTTTATCCAGATTTGCAGTAAAAGTAAATGAGGTCTATTCTGGGCCGAGACCCATCCTTCCTTCAAGTTCGGTTGAAATCCATTCAGTAGTTTTTGTGTAATCCTGCCCATCATAGATTCATCTGCCAGCTTTTTACAGGATTAAAAGAGTAACCATTTGGTTTCTAAAATGTCAAAATCTTTTAATTAAATCATAATAATAGTTTACCAATGAGTCATCTTGTCATCTTCTTCTAATGTTTTTTGTCGAACCAATGGTCCTAAACCCACAGATTCTCCATGTACAGAAATGACGAAGTAAAGCAGCAAATTCTTACATTTAAGAAGCTGGTACCAGCCAATGCTTTGATTTTAAAAAAAAAAAAAAGCAGTTGGTAGTTGTTTTTCTTTAGGTGGACTAAATAGTTGTAGCTCCAAAAACTAAGACAAAGAAGCAGTTTACTTAAATGTCTTCCAATGGTGAACTCAATCTGGCTGCAACAACAATGAAACAAAGAAACTGGGAGTAATTCCTTTTAACTCCCCATGTGACAAGCCAACCACCACCAACAAATAAAAAGTCTGTCCTCCCCCTACTCTTTGTCTTTAGAGGCATCAGACTATGTCCTCCTCCACTACCACTTGTGTTTCTCAGAAGCATCATAGACGCCCTATGCTCCCTCTGCTTAGCCATCTGCTACTTCACCATACTCACAGTTGCAATTGGAGACAAAATCCTCAGCAGCATACGCAGTACCTCAAAGATCATCTGACTCTGCTCTCACAACCTCAAGGACCAGTTTTTAGAGTCTTCCCACAAATCCTGAATCTGGTAACAAGCTGATTTTAGCACGTGTTGGTGCCCTCTGCCATCATGGCGCTGGACAAGCTGTCTAGCAAACGTTAGAGGTCTTTTCGATGAAAGGCCTCAATCTGTGATCAGTGTAATCTGTCTACTTCCAGGGTCGAAACTGACAGTCGTTTTATACTATTGATATTTGTTTAGATTCTTTATTCTTCTTCTTATTATTATTATTATTCTTTATCTTTTATTCCAATGAATTGTGAAAAATGACCATCACAATTTTCCTGAGCCCAAGGTGACGCCTCCAAAAAATATTGAATTTGTTACCATTTATGACAAAGGAAATTAGCAAATTTGGTTCATATTTTTAACTTTTGATTTGAATGTCGTCTTTTTGCACAGATGTCAGGTTTTCACAGCAGTCAAAAGGAAACAAAACCGTAGGCTTTACAACATAAGCACAGTCCACCTAACAATATTTCTCACTTGTTGGGTGGGACAGCTTATACATTTACCATTTTTGCTTTAGAAGCACATAGAGATTGGTGAGATTTTGCAATTCCTACCCTTACATGTACAAATAATGATACAATCGCTACTTAAAAGGTGTTGTCTCATGTTGCTTCTATTGATTAAAATAAGTGTCAAGGTTTCAACAAGTAGAACAGTGGCAGATTTTTAAAGACTGATCTCAGCTATATCTCAACTATATATGAGAGAAAGAGAGAGAGAAATATAGATATATAGATAAATAACTATGGTTTTTACCCAGACCTTTGTCTCTTCGCCATTTTTTTGAGAAATTTAAAAACTGTTAAGACAGAGCACTTCATGAATATGTCAATGTGAAATATTTTCCTTCAAAGATAAGTCGATAATTCTGAACTTGAACTTGCAGCAAAAACCTTTCCTCTCTAACTTTCTTCTTCTCATATTTTGTATTAGTATTCTGGTCACTGTTCAACCATCTGTACCTCTCACAACACACACACACACACACACACACACACACACACACACACACACACACACACACACACACACACACACACACACACACACACACACACACCACACACACTTCACACTCAGGAGCAGGAAGAGCAGTGAAGGGGAAGGAAGCACAGTGACAAGACAATGGACAGGAGAAAAGTGTCTTGTCCTCTCTTTGTCGCCCTGGAGGTTTCAATGGAGCAAAAATGTGACATGAGTGCAAAACAGGAAGGACAAGAGACTATGATAATAACTGGATCTGCTGACAGTTCCACTCACATGATTTCTCTCACTGTAACATAGGCTTGACAAATCATTCAAATATTTATCAGAATTGGGATAACCACCTGAGCCGTCAAAGGGTTTAACTGAGAATGAGGATCAAAAGGCACAGGGTGTCGTACATTTCATAGATTGTAAATGTGAGTTGTGTTTTTGTGCTCTATAGATAAAATGTATTTCATTTGACTTTTATAACAACTTTGATGTTTGATACAATTCTGTATGCATATGCTACAATATGATTTATTACACATTCATTGTAGAATGCTAATGCCAAATTATCACCTGAAATTCTTTCTTTCTTCTTCCGAAAGCCAACACATTCTCACTTCCAGTTTGTGATATACCGCAGGTTGTTCAGTGGCCTCCAGCTTTAAACTAAGATGCTGGTAAAGTTATCAATAATAGATAACATGTGTCCAGCAAGACCTTCAAAATAAAGCTTGCTGACAAACAGTTTACGAATAATTACACAATTTTTCCAATTTCTTTGTCATTTTTCTTCTTTTATTTATTTATTTATTTTTGTTTGTTTTTTACTACTTTTGGACTGTTATTAATGTTGTCAAGCAGTCATGGTTTGGTAGGTTTAGGCAGAAAATCTACTTGGTTCCAGCCTAAAAAGTACTTGGTTTGGTTTAGTTAAAGATCGTGCTTTGGGTTAAAATAACTATTCACACTTGCGTCACGTAACATGAGAGTAAGTCATTCATTTAATAAGAGACATCTTTTACATACGTTAACTTACTCTCATAACCTAAAAAGGAATCACTCTTGACTCTTAGGTTCTCCAGATGTAAAGTCCAGTGTTTGACTCATTAGACCACCCTGACTGCCCTGGACTTTTCCTGCCCTTTATAGTACTGCACTAGAGGGACGCTTCAAGAACCCTATTTAACACAGTTTGAAGAGTGACAGTGACCTTCAGATCTTCTCTGGAACAGCAGAGTGGAGCTCCTACCTAAATACCTGCCTTTCCAATATAGGTTCAGTGTCCCCTTTTTTGTAAATGTAAAATGTAAATATTAATTATCGTGTAACAGCAGCAATTTTCTGAAATAGCTTTTGTATCTATGAGAATGTGCTCCACATTAACAGTAACAGTTGACCTGGTTGCTGTCAGTGGTGATTTTAAAGGAATAGTAATAATTTCCCTGCACAGCACTGAGCACAGTACTGATGGACAGCGGTAGCCTGCACCTCTAGCTGATGATTCAGCATTGTATCTAATGGAAAGCTTTTAGCTGCCTTTACATCCTCCCACAGCTTACAGAGGGATATAAACCCACAGATTCACACAATAACAAACCTGCAGCTTTCTGGCTTTCATCTTGACTCTTCCACATCATTTTCAAACTTTTTTCTCCCCCGACTCGGTCTGCTTTTCTGTCCTTATTATATTTCGGCGTTTTTTCCTTGTGACTGTTTTTCTCTCCAGCTTGCCCGACTCTGTGTAGGTCGGTCGAGATACACTGATGTATTAATGTTTTTCATATCTGCTTTCTCTCTCTCTGTGTCTCTCTGTCTCTCTCTCATCTCTCTGACTGATTGTCTTGTTACTTTCTCCACTTCCCCATCTTCCATTCTTTTTTTTTCCCCCTTTTCTGTCTTTAAGTGGTCAGATAGCTCCGACAGATGGGATCTTGTGTTTGTAACAAGTATGTTAGGACTAAAAGCTTTGCTGAGGGCTCAGTGCAGCACGCTTAATGAATTTTTTGAGCTCCCTGGCACATACACAGACTAAGGTGTTCGAGTGGGTTTTGATTCGTCGGGGGGTTTGGGTAATGACAGTGGTGAAATGATGGTTTGTGTGTCTTCCCTCCTGCTATGAGGCTAATCACTAGAGATGAGCAATACCCCCGACGTTTCATCAGCGGCGATAATCGCTGCTTCACACCATCTGTCGTGCAAAATAATTAATTCAACCTCTGAACAGAACTTTTAACTTCTGCTGTTTATTCAGTGCTTTTTTTAAGTGAGGCTGCTGCTAACACCTGTTGTCATTCATTCTGATAAAAGGAATGGTACACTGAGTAACACACTTTTAACATTTAGATGAGTTTTTGCTCATTTGGGAAAGTAAAACCTGAGGCTTTTATACTCTGCTTTCTTCCCAGCATTTTTGGGTTTTACTTAAGCAGACAGATGTTATGCAAAACACATTTTGTGAAGACACAAGAAACCTTGAAGAATGTGCATTAAGAAAGAGCCAAATTCTGTTGTTTATTCCTAATCTTTCAATCTGTCTCTCTTGCAGGCAGCATAAAGGGAGCCACAATAGTGGATGCTCTGGATACCCTCTATATCATGGAAATGTTTGAAGAGTTCGATGCTGCGACTGACTGGGTAGAGAAGAACCTCGACTTTAATGTGGTAAGGACGTGCGTGTGTGACCATGCAATGATCAGCGAGATTGATTTTGCAAAAGCCTTGACCCTCATATATACAATATACAATAATGCATTCAGTGGAGGCTTGAATTATTGATCCCAATGGTTGAAAGGTGCCTTGAAAGACCAGCCTTTATCCATTTGGCACAATAGGAGCTCATAAGAATAATTAAGTAAAAGTTGTGCATTGTTTTCAAGGGAGTCTGGGGTCTGTTGACAAAGAAGTATCTGTTTTGGTTACTGTTGTAAAATCTCAATAAAATTGAGTTCTTCTTAAATGTAGTGTTAAGGTGAAATCAGTTGATACTTTGTGTTTAAACAGCTGCTAATTGTTTGCCCGGAAAGGGACAGGAACTATTTAATGTATAACACTCAATACTGAATTAACAGGAAGGCACAAATTATTTAGAGGTTGCATTAACTCTTTCACAAAGTGTATAAAGTGGGTCTGACCTCAGCAACTTACAAAATAGGGCAATTTTTCAAGGGAATCTGGGACCACGTTTGTCAATGGTTCAAATGGCTGCTAAATGTTGGCACCCAAGACACACCTTAGATGTGGAAGACAACAGGCATGTGCAGAGGTGCTGCAACAAACTTAGACATTTTAGGAAAGAACATGAGGTATTCCATTTGATGCCGAATTTACAAGAAGGCACAATGATTTAACATTTTCAGCAGCTGTTTTGGAAGGTTTCTTAACTATCTTCTCAGTCTACTGTTGTCACTTTGTTAAGGGGGTCTGCAGATATTGCGGTTACTATTTAAATACTTACAGTGTGTTCACAGACATCTGCTGACATTGGCAAGTTAAGAGAGCCAAAACACACAATTCGCATTACAGTGAACCACATGGAACATGGTGTGTGTGTAATCCTTTTTGCCTGTTGTTATTCCTAAAAGAATGTGATTACATTCAGCCCAGACCACCTCTAAATGTGGTCCAAGTGATTGGATCTTAAATAGCTCTTGGGGGCATTCACACATGTACTTCAGATCATTTAGAAAGGATGGTAATACCTGGTCTGAACAGGGCCTACAACAATGACCGATAAGAACACTATGACTGACATCTCAATAAGTGAAAGTCAACTCAATTGTTTATAGTTAATCATGTGGGTATGATCATCCTCCAAATAGGAGGTGCAAGCGATGCTGGTCACATCTTTGATCTCTTTCCTTCCCACCAGCATCTGAATGTAACATGTAATCTAGATCGCCACCTGTGCTACTGAGCTTCATCCAAATCCATAACATTTTAAAATATGTTGCTGCCAGATGCACAGGACGGAAAACATAATCTGCTTCTAACTTGCATGTAGTTTGAGGAAGGAAAACATCACTTGTCAGAAAACTGTTGGATGCAAGAGAAGCAGGGTGGGATGTTTGCTGTTGATATTAAATGATGCAAGTATTACAAGAGGAGGTAGTGTTTACTAGATCCTGTTAGAGTAAACCAATCGGGCGCCGCATAGCTCAGTCGGTAGCGTGCGCGACCCATGTGCCGAGGCTCTGCAGCGGACCCGGGTTCGACTCCCGACTCGGGTCCCTTTGCTGCGTGTCACTCCCCGTCTCTTACCCTGTTTCCTGTCTACCTCTCCAGCTGTTCTATCAATAAAGCCAGAAAAGGCCAAAAAAATACTTAAAAAAAAAAAAAAAAAAAAAAGTAAACCAATGACAAATCTGTCTTCAGTATCCATCATTTGTTGACTGCCGTCTGCTATGTGGTGAGGCTCAGTCAAAGTATCCTGCTATCACTGTGAACAATATTAGGACTGTTTAGTTCCAGTTTTAACATTGAGAAACTTGAGTTTTTTTTTTTTTAGAAAGCTTCTCGCCAAGGTTAAACACAGGACTCCCAAGGCCCGTAAAAGTTTTATTTCAAGCTCCTGAAATAAAGCAAAATGCATAATTACATGGGTCGCTTGGTGTGATTTCTCAGAGAAAGCCTGAAAGTCATGTTGGCTGTTTTATTTGGACCTTTATTGGCTGTGATTCAGGTGAACACTGTCTTTATGTGCATGATCTAATGTGTGAAGCAGTGTTAAAGCAAAGTTTATACAGAGACGTGGCAAGACAAACGAGTAGATGTCTTACTGCATCTCACCAAATGTAGGTCACTGTAAGGGAGCTGTAATACAGATGATGAGTTATTGGTTTCTTTCACAATGATATTAGAGAGTGTATATATATATGTATACTGTGTGTGTGCGCGTTCATGTTGTTTATAGTCAGGATGGAAAAAGGCCTTGATGTTGCTGCACTTAGCCATCTGCCTAGCTGAGTCATTTAGAAAATAGAATATATTTAAATTGTATCTTTAGTCCAGAGACCCAAAGTTAATAAGCTAATTGTTTTTTATTCAGAGACGCTAACTTGTGCTCATCAAGCATTATGAAGACATGATGATGAGTTTAATCATGTTGTCAAATGGTAAACATAATTGCTTAATATTGCTGGGTGTTTCAATATTTTATATAGTAAGTCTATTCCTAATAGCATGATATAAAACTAGATGTCCTTTACAGTTATACAGTTAGGGCTGCACGACTTGTAAAAGATCCGGTTGCAGTTTTCTAACAGATGATGCCATTGTGATGTGATTCACGATCATTGGGAACGATCCTTTTTGCATCCTCAGCGTCATTTCATTGTAAAAACTGTCAAAATCGTGATGATGTCTAGACTGTGTCCATAACAAACCTCTGTAGCACTGCAGCACTTCATTATAGTGCTGTATTGTAACACATTTTTACCTTTATCAAAAAAGTTGCAGCTTCTTGCAATGTGGGTATTGCTGGGCTGTGCTGGCAATAGATCACAGCGCAGTTAGTGTGTCATCAAAGGTGTCGAATCTTTCTGTCTGACATATTTTGATTAAAAGACTTTCTGTCAGTGTGACTCTTCTGAATATCCTGAAAACATAAAAAAAAAATGCAAAACTTTAAATCAGAATCAATTTGATGAGTGAGATGTTACACATGACCACGGGAGTTGAACAAATGTGTGTGTAGACAGGAAATGAGTGTATTGAGTCTGATTCCTCTTCCACAATGTCATCAATAAAACCCCGAGGCAAAGAGCCAAAAATGCATCCAATCCATACACAAGTCCATTACTGTATACTTCTTAGTGCGAACAAACACAAGTACACACACACACGCACACATCCTCAAACACTGCTGGATGGACAAGGTGGAGGATGTGATTAATAGCAGTTTGCTGCCTTTCTTCCTTCCTCGTGTTTCATTATTTGTTGATTTTTTTCTACATTGCTACTAAGGATAAAGCTTCATTGTCTGTGTGTGTTTGTGTGTGTCCAATGCAAATAATAATAACATGGTCTGTTCAAGAACTTGTATGAGTTGCTGAACCTTTACATACATGCAAAACAAATGGAGAGATAATTGGGTTGTTACATCTGACGATGAAGCAATGAATCCCTCTCTCTGTCTGGATCTTATTTTCATATCTCGTGAACCATTCATCCAATCGTCTTCACACTTGACAGGTTTTTTACTGAGCACCCAAGGACTATCCTCTCCCTCTTGTGATGTTGTGGGAAAGCAGACATAACCAAAATACAGTTTAGCGAAGTGCAAAAACTTGCTTTGGTAATGCACTACAGCGGGAAAAACAAATGCAGAACGTCAAACAAGTTTGGAATTTGTTTTGTTCTCTTTAGCAAGAACTGAAAGTGAGATTTTCAGTTTTTTCAACATTAGTATGCTAGCTGACATTAGCCTCAAAGGCTGAAAACCATTATATGGCATAATCATCAGCTGGCTAGGAAAGTACCATTTTATTCATCCATATTTTCAATTGTAAATATAAAACAGCAGCTTTGATGATCTTGTAAGCAGTTCAGGAGGCTTAAGATAGGATCTGTAAACCCCTCGCATTACTAGATGAACAGCATGATTTGAACGCAGTAGTTTAAGTTAATTGAAAGGTGCAAAAAAGCTGTTGGGATCTTCATGTTTAGCCCAATTGAGGAGTGTTGATTCACATTTAATTTAAGTGCTGCTGACAAAACCTTTTCATTTATTAATAGCAGTATTGATCTTTTAATGAAAAAAATTCTTGCACTTGGGTTTAAAATCTAAAAAAAAGAAAGGAAAAAAAGTCCTCAGAAAATGTGCGGGAACAGAAAAGGCAATAAAAGGCTTTATAGATTTTGTAGAAAAGTATATTTTTCAGTGCTCGTTTCTGAAAACCTGCTGTGCGTTTGCTGATGAGCTTAATAACATAGGAACGTGTAGATATGTCTGTGAGTAAAAACACACACTTTGCCCCTTTTCCTTTCATGTCTGCCTTTATTGTAGAACCAGCCTCATTAAAGTATCCCTTTTAGGAGCTGCTCATTAAGGAGAAACGGAAATAAGAGTATCGTTGTCTTTTCTCCATTAAAGTTGTGACTGCAAACATGGCCATCTTTACGGATATCAGTTTAGGAATCTCGGGACCAAAGACCAAGGATTATATCTGCTTTACATGATAGAACATCAAGTACCGTAGACAAGTACGCCCTCAGATTAGCTTTAATCCTCTTCACTGTTCTGTATCCAAAATTGTTGATGTTCAGTGTTGCAGCTCAATCACTTGCAGAGGTTTTCTACACCTGAATTTCCACTGCAAATGCAATCCTCTGTGCATAATCCTGCCTTATTTGCAGTATTTTCCAGCAGTCTTCCTGTCACTCAAACAGCATTGTCTCAGCAGGAGGTTGTTGTTTTCTGATCTGCCGCACTAGCATAATACTGAGATGTAAAGCTACCTTGATACTCAGTGCTTTCTGCATGCGCTTTGAAATAAGTGCTTTTTAATGGGAAAGCAGTTGTGAAACCATCATGGAAATGATGTTGTCTGAAAGATCACATACAGCACGACAGCATGAGATATGACATGAAATCACGTAACAGGGACCCCTGTTATACTTGAATACAGTAAAACCAAGGGCTCCTGACTAACTTTTCACAGTGGTTGCTCTCAGGGTTGCAAATCTTTGTATTTTGTTACTTGGGTGTCAATTGATTTAATTGAAAAGGGGCATTATGTTGCATCTTTTGCTTCAGTTAATTGTGGGCTGAGTCATGAGTAGGATTCCTTAGTCTACTGACATACAAATCGAAAGTAAAATAAATGATCTGCAGCCTTTTTATTTTAATAAGTTACACCCACCCCTGTTGCAGCTAACTTTTTCATTGAGGTGTATGAAGGTGTAATTGTACATTTAATTTAAATTTCTTAACACTTTGTGTTTTTTATTCATTTAAGTCAAAGCACAGGTTAAGATAATTTGCAATGACCCAAATAGTTTTGAAAAATAAACACAATTTTAGGTGCACCTTTTGTATTTCATGTGAATGGGTGGGATCAGCATTCACTCCCAGGTCAAATGTCTCTGCAGCAGTCAGGGTCAGCTTCGATGGATGGAAACGCAGCACACGCAGCACGCGCAGCACGCGCAGCACATGCTAATGTGTTAAAATTTGTGTTAAAATTACAGCTGCGGTCTTGTTGATACTTTTCCATCCATTTCTGTTCAAGTAGAGCTCAAACATCGTTCAGTGCCTGCTTAGTTCGAGAACAGATGCTGAAGTGAAAGATATTTAAAAAGTAACGTTGTTAGCGGCTTCCGTGCCTCATCTGCCTGATTGATACTGCACATGTGCAGCTCTCAACAGAGATGAGAAAGATGCGAGATGTCTGACTCCATAGCAACTTCACTTATCAGCTCTGGAAGAATGTCTCATTCAAAATATTATTGATGATGCATTTAATGTCATCTGTATGTAGTCTGATGAGGTATATGCTATTGTGATATGAATCACAATTAGTCATAATTACTTTTTTGCATCACAATGCTCATTTCCACTGAAACAACTTAAAACGTGATGATGTGACAGTTGTTGAGGTCTGTACTCAACAAACATGTTTCCTTTCCTCTGGATAGCGTGATCTGTAAGCCAAGACATCTCTGCAGCACTACAGTTTTTCATTATAATGCTGTATTGTCATCCATTTTATGTTTGATACAATTGCAGCTTTTCCGATTTGCACATTAAGGTTATGACAATATTTTGATTAACTTCACAGCCCCGGTTTCCAGATAAATCCAGACATAGAAAGGGAGAAAAGTTATTCAAAGAGACAAAGGTTTGTTAAACAAATAAAGGCGACTGTTTGAGACTTATGAATACAGAAGTAATGACAGTAGCCAGGAGTGTTTGTCGCCAAGAAATAATGAGAAAAGGAAGGAGTTGAAATATAATTGATGTCTTTATGCACCATGTCTACAGCAATACAACTGTCCCTGAGAGAAGTACAAAGGTTCAGCGGGATGGACTTGTCAGCACACTAACACACAATAAACTGACAGCAGTGGCCAGCGGAGGAAACGATTCTGTCATATTTCTGTGCTCCTTGTAACTGCTGTGTAAACTGTTTTGCTCAGGAACTGTGGGGCATCGACTAATGGTTCATACCCTCTCCATGCACCAATAGCTGCTGGCTAAGGAGTAAATTGTGCAACCATTATGGCACAAAAATATGATGTAGTGGGAGGTTTTTACTAGGTTTTACTGAATTTAATTTAATAGATCTGGCTCTTGTGAACTCAGCCAATGCCACACGAGCCAGGGGAAATTTAATCGGCTGTATTCAGCGTGTAATGTTTGCTTAAATGATTTTTCTTGTTCTGTAGCAGCAATAAGTTTTCCTCCATACTTAAACAATTACTGGAGATTGCACCAGTCCATTTCATCTTTAGGAGTGTGAATCTCTCTGACAGTTGGATAATATGCATCTAGATACAAGGTCCATGATCCGATGCAAATGCATTAAGATACAGTGCACTGTGATCTGAAGCCAGACTGATACAGTTTGATTCAGCCATTCAGAACTGATGTTGCTCTCACTGATAGTGGAATTGTAACATCATTTTTTCACATTGCGTTTCAAAATAGGAAATTTGTCTTCTACCATACGAACAGTCGTAGAAATGATGTCATTATCGATTAATCTGCTGATGAGGGATGCAAATTTTAAGTGATTTCTTTGGACAGTAAGCTTCTATAACAATTGATTATCAGTTAATTATCAATAATATATGAAATAAGTTGGATATTTATATAGAAAATCTGTTTTAACAACTGATATGATCTATGTCCAATGCAAACAGAGTTGGCTAAAGTTAAAAGAATGGAGAAAGTAAACCCCAAGTTACTTGAATGATTGACTCAAACTAACACAAGGGACCTAATTTTAATCGCGGGGCTCCAACCCAGATGGAGGCTAATAAATGGCTTAAATGTTATAGAAGTTTGAATAGAATGTGTTTTTGTATTATTTAATAGACAAAATCCTCGTATAATGAATGCATTCTGCATGTAAGGGAAACACATGATTGTTGTAGGTGTAAAATCATGGCCGAATGGTGACTATAGGTTTGACACAGTGCAAGCACTAAGTATCCTTCAGCTCCATCATTAACTGCCTCTGATTTGACTGTTTACCCCATGTTGTGAGCAAAATTACTGCGCTTGTTACATTCATTAGACCCCAGTTGCTAGCTTTCATTAAATGGTGCTAGCAGCTAGATAGGTAAAGTTGACAGGGCCGTCTGAAGCCCCCTCAGACCTACTGTCCACACTCCAAGGCAAAACACTACGCTACGTAAACCACCGGGGTGAAGTTAGCTTTAGGTTGGATATTCGGCGGATATTCACTCGGGTCCAGCCGCAATGCATGAGGTTCTCCCGGTTTTAGCAGCAGGAGGGCGGTTAGCTCACCTCGCAGAGCCTCGTGCTGAAACGCTGGAAACTGATTTAGGGACCGTCATTAAATTACTTAGCATAAACATATTAGTACAAAATTCTTGCACTTAATCAATATCTTCCATGACATGTGGCCCAGTGACTCCAAACCAGCAGCAGATTGTATTACTAAACTGGACAAATAAGACACAGCTCTTTCTATTGTGTTTTAGTGCTTACTCTATTCTATATGAATATTAATATGCAGAATATAAGATTTTTTTGTCAAAAGCATCCACATCATGTGGCCCACTGACTCCAAACCAGTAGCATATAAGCAGAGGTATAGGTAAAAATGAATTGGATTCAACAAATACATTTCTGCATTGTGCCACTTCATTATTATTTTTTTAGTGCTAATGATAAATGTCAAAGAAAATTAAGATGAAAGTTAACTCAAATTATGAACTTTGTTTCTGCCCAGTTCAAGGCACATTTGTACAATGAACTGGTCTCTTGTAAGAATGAGACTCAATTTGTAAGTCTCAATCTGTCAAATTTTTTTTTTAAAAAAATCTCACCAGTAGTCACCATTTAAAGGGTTATTTTTTCAAAATTTTCTTCCTGGGGGGATGCCCCTAGACCCCCCTAGTGTTGCTCGGTTACTGACTCTGCTGCTACAAAAAAATCAAGGGGAATCATTGCATTATCTCATACCAGTATGCCAGTAGTGATATATTTGATAAGCAAATATTTCTCTTTGATTGTCGGTACATACATTTATAGTTTAGATTCAATTCTTATCAACAATTAATGATTAAAATCACTACTGCCAATTACGTTTATGATTAATCAATTAATAGTTCAGTCTTTAAAAGGTTAAAACAACCTGTACAAAAATGTTTGTAAGAAGTTCAAAGTGACGTCTTCAAATTGCCTTCTTTGTTCAACCAACAGTCCAAAATGCAGACATTGCATTTATGGGACTCTTTTTCTGGCACAAACATTTTTGATGAAGGAGAGAGTGACTTCAGTCTCTCTCTGCTATTTTTATTGCAGTGACTGGAACAGTGTTTTTTGCCTGCATCACAAAACCAGAGAAAATGTGACAGTAGCTCCAACACCTCCCTCAGTGTCCCACTGCTGGAGCCCAGGCAGGTCACAGCCATTTATTTCTACAAGCAGCTAAGCAGCACTTTTAAATCTATTTAAAGAGAAAGAGCAAGAGTACAGGGTTTATAGCACTCCCGAGACATCCTCTGTCACAACTCAAATAGTCTGAAACAAAACTGAAGATCACAAGCCATAAAGAGTAAGGAAACTCAACATTTCCTGTCATCAGAACAATATAGGTAGATGCTTGTTGCTGTTTTTAGCGCAAAGAGCAACAACACACTTTGTCCGGTGACGCAACATGATCATAAGATACACTTTGATCTACAGAGGCCTACTCAGGTCATTATCTCATCGTCTCATCTCGCTGTAGTGCTTAATTAGTTCTCTGTGAGAAAAAGGCCATGCTCAGTCAGATTTGTGTAATGACTTTACTGTTACAACATCAGAAGACTTGGACCCTCTTCAGCCTTCAACTTTGTCAGGACCTTGTGCAGGAGAGAGATAATGTCACACAACTGCTGACTCAGAGGGTCATTGTCCAACACTTGAAGTAGTGACAGCTGCTCAAGGAACCCACAAACACTGCAGGAAAACTGCAGGGAATGTTTGCTCGAAAGTTCCATATTCAGAACAAGCAAAAACTACTACTTGTTCATTCCAGTATATTGCACTATTTTCTCTCTTCTAGCCCATTCAAACTGCTCTGCTAATAGACAGTAAGCAGTAGGAAGATATGATATTGTCCTTTTTCATTTCAGTCGCCTGTGTGTTGTGGAGGAAACGGTTCGGTTTTAATTAGGATGAATTAGCTAGACAATCTAACTACTCAATCAGTCATTCAGTCTTGGGGAAAAATGACGGGACAAATTCTGGCTGGCATATAATTTGTTTTTCCACAGGACAGAGTCTATTGTCCTATCTCTGGGTGACAGCAGTGACTTATGAGAGCTGTCAGTCAAGCACAAAAACTTCCTCTAACTCAAGAATCTGTTCACAAAGACGCGAAGAGACGGAGCGAGACAGTGAAATGAGGCTTCATTGTTCTGCTGCTGAGACAAATGGCTTTACAAACTTGCAATTTTTGTTATTATTTGTCCCATTTCCTCAAAATGGTCTAGAAATAGAGGCATTGTATTTTTAGATGGAGCGCACTTTATCACTGCCGTTTAAGGAAATGTGTGGTATTAAGGCATTCTTTTTTTAAAGTTTGGAGGCGATTTAAAGCCCTTCACTGCTCGTTGACAGATTGTGCCCAACAAGGGACCCTGTATTTTAGCAGCAGATGTTTTGAAAAACTTAAAAACAAACACCTGAAATGAATAAACATTTTGCACATACCTCAGGGAATATCTTTCAGTATCTACAGTTTTGCTCGCAGTTCTTTGTGGCTGTGTAAGGCACAGCGGTACTTTGAGCAAAATGCTGACATCATCAGCATGCTAAAGTTAAGCAAATGCAATGTTTACCGTGTTCACCATCAACAACAATATCCACCTCATTCCTAGTCCTCATGTTACCTTGCATGAATTATGAACGTGAGATCTGATGCATCTGGTCATTTAACCCAAACTGGTAACAGGACCCTAATTCTATCATTACAAATCCAGGTCAGCAACTTTGTTGAGTGAATACTGCTAACACTTAAAGACAGTTATTGTGGTGCTGTTAGTTAGCCTAACTCTGCCAAGGACCTCAAGTGTATTCCATAATCATTTCCCCATTAACCGCCCCCCCCATGAGCTCCCCAGGAAACCCTTGAATAGGTTTTTTTTTTTTTTAAATATTAGCATGATAATGAAAAATGAAATTAAAAGCTTAAATCTTAATTTTTCAACTTGTAAAACATGCTGTGTTTCTCTTTAAAGTGCTTAAAACTACTTTGAATTTTAACTTTGTAGTTTCTGAGTTGACGTTTTTCTCCCGATAGTTCTGACAGCACATGAATGCATGGGACATGCTTTGAAAATGGTTGAATTTGACAATGGAAAAAGTTTCGGGGCAACCCAGTTATTAGTTTTTGGCCAAGTATCAGACAAATTAATGATGATTAGTGATGGACTGACAGACATTACCATCCCTTTATCTCATGTGGCTTAAAATACAGATTCATTTGTTACTCGTTTGTGTTGTTACAATACTCGAAACACCTACAATGCTGGATAATTCTTGTGCTCATGCAGCGCACGTGTCCACTGCTGAGAAAACACTATAAATAGGTGCACAATGCTCTCATCGAGGGCATTGCTAAAATGGTGTGAGAGTAGCCACTTCAAACTCCTAACTATCCATTCACTCTCCCCATTTTTCTTTTCCTTGTCTCTGTTGCAGAATGCAGAGGTGTCTGTGTTCGAGGTGAACATCCGGTTTGTTGGAGGTCTGCTGTCCGCCTACTACCTGTCTGGGAAAGAGGTGAGGAATAACCCGAAGCTTCTTGTCGTGTTTTCTAATGCCATTTCTGCAGTGGAGGAGAGCTTGAAGAGGGATTGGTCGATCTTTGCAACAGGTGGTAGAGGAAAGATGATGTATGGTGGAGACTGAGTGAGGGAATATGTGTTTTTATATCTTAGAAGTCTTGAGTAATATGTCCTCTAATCCATTAGTGAATGCCAAGGTAAGTTCTCTTTCTAAGTATGGGTGCTCTGTTATTGTATTTGGTTGTCATATGCTTTTGTGTAAATATCAAACATACCGTGGATTAGTAGAAGATGGTCTGAAATATTGTTCTTGTTTTATGTGCAGGTTGTGCACAGGTTAGGCTCCATATGAAACTCAGACGACAGTATCGTTTCTTTTGTTTTGAAGGTGTTAGAAAGAACATAAGCTCACCTAAGGTTGCCTGCAAGGTGCCTCGGATATAGAAAACTGACATTTTTTTGCTGTTGAATTTGAAAAGAGTTACATTTTTCGAGGTGAAAGGGAAAAGAAAGGTGGCCTTCCATCAGCCTAGGGAGGCAGAATATGTTCTGAAGTGTCTGAATGCTGACAAATTATTGCTCCAGCCAGTCTTTATTCAGAAATATGAGAGGAGAGAGATTCCACCAGGCTCCTCATTTTACTCTTAGCGCCAGTCCTGCTGTGTGAATCTGCTTAGTGACAAGAGGCTGTGAAAATGACATCAGGGGTGTATTACACTCAGATCATGTTCTACTCCAGCAATGCAGGGATTTTGTGTTGAACTCACTTTTTTCTCAATACCTTCTCTTCTTTCTCTCTCTAATTACACACTTCAGTCTCTTAATGAATGATAAGGCTTCCTTCAAAGAATGGATAACTCTGCACATCACCTGCAGAAAGGCTTTTAAACCCCCCCAAAAAACCTAATACCTGCAAAGGATATTTTTTAAAAGCTGTAAAAGCCTCACAGTTTCTGTTTCTAGACTGATGTCACAAGAGAGATTTCTCTTTGAGCGATCATGTTCTTCATATCTACCTTCATCTGGACTTTAAAACACATACATACATTCTATTTATGTAGCTTTTTTTGTACACATTTAGGATTAGATATGATTTTTTAAAGTAAAAGATGTGTTGGGAGAGGCCAAGAAGCAATCCGGCTATCCAATATCCTGTCTGCAAGCAAATTAAAGCTGTGAGGCTAAGTGCTTCTTGATAAGCAGCGAGAGCAAGTTCAGGCAGGAGTCAGACTTGGAGTTCTGGGTTAGTGTAGCCTTCTTCCAAGCACAATGAGAATTTCACTTCAGCACTGTAGCATAATAATAAAATCAAGAGGAACTTTGTCTTTTTTGTCAAGTACTGGCTGTTCAGGCTATGGTTTGAAATAAGCAATATTGACAGAAATATAAACAATAATTCAAAAAGACGTACTTATCTTTAATGTTTTAAAGGACAATACTGATCTTCACTGACATATAAGGTCATGAAAAAAGATGCTCCTGTAGCTCCCAGATCATATGAACTGATAATCCTCTCAACAAGTGTGACACCAGTGGAGGTAAACTGCGGCAACTCATCATTTCTCAGCAGTCAGTCTGAGCTCCATTTATTTTTTTATGAGAGTCAATCAGTTCAAGAGTCATGTATTTCATCAAAGCCTTGAGGGGTCCCTCTCCTTCAGCTGTCGGTCAGGGTCCCCTGAAGGATGGAGGCGGCAGATGGATGGCTGATGTGTGGCCATGGAGGAAGGCTGTTAATGGAGAAGATGACTGAATGTTGCTGGTAGTGTCCCACTGAAGGACTGCTGATGAAGAGCTGGTTGGGTGGATGCTGAAGGGGTTGTTGGGGGAAAAAGAATAAACGATCACCTGTTACCAATGAACCTGTTTACCTGTGGAATGTTCCATACAGTTGTTTTATGATCATTTTACAAATCTCTGAACTTAAGCTTATTCCCAGGAAAATTCCATATGTCCATAATTTTAAAGTTTTGAATACATTTAAACACACTAAATACCACTGCAGGTGTCTATGTTATGATTTATTTATTGATGTTATTTTGTCTTGTTTGCACGCTTGGTCAAAGCAGTGAAATGAGATTACTCTAACAACCACGACTGTTGAGCAAATGAGACTGTCAAGAATGTACGCATGGATGATAATTAATTTAGTTTATTCATTTATTTACTTGCATTCTGAGCTGTCACATCATATATTTTGGTCTTTTTTTTAATAAAAAGAGCACTCCAGTTTTCCACTTTTACAATCCACATTTCCACCTGTAAAACCAGTGCTATTAGCAACACACTTCTCATAAAAGCTCTTGCAGATAAGTGGAGTTGTACTGCCGGTGCATTTTGTGGGTCTGTTATTTTTATAACAAATGGACTAATTGAACACTGGTAAGGCATTATGTAACTCCCCATTTGGAGTATCTATTAGATGAGACTGTACCTGACCTCCTGAGTAGATGTTCGGCCCTCAAACACAGAGACCACTGAGCAGAGGGAGAGAGAGAGAGAGAGCGAGGCTGTCGGCTCAATAAAGAGAGAAACACAAAAGATTGGACACTGACCTTAGAAACCACTGAGCCCCTTGACTCCTTCTGCATTCTGTCGTCTTGCTGTCTGAATTAGAAAATGGATTCACTGGAGATACAACACTTTGCTAACACGAAGCCCACTCAATATACTCCTTAATGAAAAACTGAAAACTGATTTTAGTTTTCTTTCTTTCCGTGACACATGATACCTCCTTGGATAACATAATAGTTTGTGCCCTAACATCTACTGACAAAACATAACTTTTGACTTTTCTGTGCTGTGACATATAAATCCCATACATGGAATTGATGGAATATTATTGAAATAAGTTGTAGAGACATCAGCACAACCAAAGGAGACATTTCCATTAACAATGTCTCATTTTGAGAAAGCATGCAATTAATAATTATTTTCATTGTCAATTCATTTGTTGAATATTTTCATAATTATTCCATTATTTGGTGAATACAATTTTGTTTAGTGGTGCCCAAAGCCCAAAGTTATTCAGTATACTGTTGAGGAGGCTTAAAGTAACCTGAAAAAATTCACATTTAAGAAGCAATCAATCAGGCAATCACTTTTTTTTATTTTAAATGTATTCAAACCTGTTAATCAATTATTGGCACTGACAATAACAAGTGCTGCCAGTGCTGAGGTATCGAGTAGAGCACAACAGATGCATTAGTTAGCTGACTAATGGCTGATGATGGCCTATTAAAGATATATCGGTATAGGCTTAAATGTTGCCTGTAGGGGTTTTGAGGAAACTTTAAGTGTGCTTGAAAGACACTTCAAAAGGCATTTGGAAACATTATAAAAATGTTAAAATGTCTTTACTTGTTGTTAAATTGCATTCAAGTCGAAGTTGAAGCACCAAAGGGAAGTGTGAATTTTGATGTCATTTCAAATGTTTATTTAAAGTGCAACCCATAGCAATTTAGTTGTTAGTTTGTATATAAGCTCTGAAAGGAGCTTAACTGTCATTTAAAGAGCATGTTAAGAAAGCAGTTTAAATGTCAGCTGAAGTGTCAAAGCTGTTGAAATTAATGGATTTTAAGTGTGCTGTAAATAACTTTCAAGGTGTCGGGCTGTGTAGCTGGTTTGTACCACCTTCACTTTAATTGCTATTTCAGCAGCCTTCAACATTTACTGAACAACTGACAGTTTAACTGCTTTCAAATAAATTGCCTCTATCACTTCTACTTAGTATTTTAAATGAAACTTTTCAACTAAGATCTCACATTCTGAAAAACCCGTCTTAATTTGATTCAACTTCCACCTGATCAAGTCATTTTTTGTTGGACGACAGAGGTCGAGGTCCATCACCAAACCATTTTTGATGTCGTAGCCTTAGCTGAACAGGATTTTGTAGTTTTACCTACCGAAAGAGTCAAAGCATGGTGAGAGGAGTTTGAAACAGACAGAAGGAGCAGGTGAAGGAGTGGAGTCACTCTGTCTCTCCCTGTTGGTCCTAGTCTGGCTCCAACTCAAAGAAACGTGGGCCTTTGATGAAAATTTGATCAGTAAAAGTACAGCTGGTCCTGGCTGTATGCACCCCACTGGCAGGCTTTTAACGTTCCCGCCTGCATACAGATCACAGCGTGTAGCCTCATCCTTGGTAGAAAGGGAAGTAGGGGAGGACAGTAGGAAGGAAGTAAACAATGTATGGAGTGCTGAACAAAGTAAAAGGCTTCCGGTCCCCTTGCTAATCAAAGCTGAGTGCTTCAAGGATGGAAGGACTCAGGAAGGACAGACAGCAGCAAGAATGAAAGAAAGAAAAGCCAAATAGGGAGAAAATGAAAGAAGGAAACCGTGCGTGAAGCAAGATATTGTAGGGAAAATACAGGAAGACCTGAAAGAAGTACGAAAGAAAGCAATGACTGATGAAAGAAAGGAGTTCAAAAAAAGTGACTGAATATTGAAATGATAGATGGAAGAAAATGGAGACAATTCTGTTCTCCATGCTAACTGTAGACACTAATCTGTTCTGTTTTTCAGTCAGTATACCAGAAAATAACCAAACAGGAAGTTAAATGAAACTTGGATGAATAGTTGGATGTCAATCAGACTATGACATTAGACAGCTATGCCAATTAGGGTTGGCAAAATGTAGAAAACATTATTTTCAATTTAATTTTATAGTGTTTTGGGGGTTTTCTGAGGTGTTCTTGGAGCTCTTCAGTCATACGCAATACATTTTCCCAGCTATGAGCAGTTCCTGTACTTCCTTTTTGCATTGAATTTTTGGGGGAATAGTGCAAATCATAGTTAGGACGACCCCATCATCCATTGCCGAAAAAGAAAATGGAAGGGTAGGGGAATAAAAGGCAGGAAATGGAAACCAAAGAGGATTTGAGAATAAACAAAAGAGAGGAATTGGGGAAGGAACAAGCCAACAAATAAGGGAAGTTTCCCAACAAGGGTAGAAACCAAGACAGGAAGCAATACAAGCAGGGAAAGGAAGATACCTAGAAAGGAATGAATGAAGACATCATCAAAGGAATTGCTGAAGAAATAATTGTAAAACATTCGGATAAATAGACTGTTTGCTGCTGCAAAAGAAGAACACCTTGAGAATGGGAAGATAAATGTTTTAAGAGCAACAGATCAGAAATGTTACATGAGGTGATGTTGGCATTTTGATTGCAGAATACAGAAGTGATTGTATGTGGTGAATTTCCAATAACAAGTCTGACTTGCTTTTAAAATGTGTTGTTAGTCATTATAAGAGGATGTGTTCAACCTCTAAACCCTTGATTATAATGAACAACGGTGATGATGCTTTATTTTGATGACAGCTAATCCCAATCTCCTTTAGTTGTGTCTGATAAAAAGTAATCTGTTGATGGCGGGGATGAGTGCCCCAGTGGTCTCTCTCATCCTGTAGACAACTCAGATTAAAATGATTATCCTGTCACTGAAAAACCACAGCAGAGGCTTGATTCTCAGGTGTCTCATGGACAATAGATTGCTATTAAACCAGTTCATTTATTACGGAAGAAGACATGTCCATTTACTTAACAAGGCCAGTTCTGTCAGTGAGAGGGCAGATGTAATTGTAAGCTCAGTAAATGAGAAGAAATGGCATGAATAATAGAAGATTTTTACTTTCATGTGTTAGTACTCATTGATGTAAGGACTGTTACTGGTTGCAGCAATTATCCCCCCACAGCAAATTGCCTGTGAAGAAAGCAACTACTATATACACTGGATGAAATCAGAGGCAAAACCTACAGTCCTCTGTGTTCTGCTTCAGCCAAAGTAAATATGAAGCCTTAGCTGTCCGATTTCTCCCTAGACTTGTTGCTGTGGAGGAATACTTCCTGGTTGTGTGGGCTATGGGCTAAGAAACTTAACTTGATTGGACGTGACAAAACATCAGCAAGGCTCATGTATGCTCCCTTTATGTACAAAAATAGATAAATCCATTTCAAGCGCTATAACCATCACGGCCGCTTACTTCCATGCCTTCTTCATGTTGGCGTGGATATTAAGCAGCAAAACCACAGTCAATTACCATCCAATCTGTAATAACTGTTTGTCTCTGCTACAGCAGAGGTACTGCTCAGTGGATCCAGATCCATATTCCTAAGCTTTCAGAAAACATGAAGAAATACGGACAGAGAGCATGGACAAACGGCTCCATCTGTATCCAACATAGAGCATAAATGAGCCTTAATGTGACTGCAAGGACCAACCTATCCTGTTGAGCTATGTAAATCGGACTTAAAAGATTATGTAAGACAAAAGGGTAGTTATATCATGCAATGAGTAAAAAATCAAGAGAACTTTTGTTATGGCTTTGCTGCTTTTTAGCCAGGTAACGTTTGTATCAACCACAAGCTACATTCATGGCCAATCAATGACTGGCCACTCAATGCTGCATCAATTGATTGGGACTGGCGTTTGTCTGGAGAAACAGACAGCTACTTTTCTGGACGGTTGCACAGATCTCTGTTTGACTGATTTGGCTTGGCACAGTTTGGTTGTTCCATGGGTTTCTGTGGCATGAACAACAGAAATTAGCTGAACCTCAGGTTCTTGTTGCCAGGCCTTGATTAATTTCTTTTTTATTGTCAGTGATTGATCAGATGACACACGCCTGGCTCAGGACAGCACAGCATGACTCTGCCAATTCCTGCTAAATGATCAGCCTGCATTTAGATTGCTTTTCCCAAGTTGTTCACACATCCCGACATGCTCTGATCTGCAATCAGGCAAGCATTTATCTGTGAGTTTCATGCTCAGCCTTCATGATCAGATCATACAATTACAGATCCTGTTTCAAGTAGACTGTGAGTGGCTTATGATAGGGGTCCGAGAAGCTTTCCTAACTAATTTGGATTTCATGTTTTCAGGGTCCTGAAAAGACACTAGTGCTACTGCCTGTTGTGATTTGACTCCACCATAAAAACAGGTCAATAATTAATAAGTTTGTAATACATTTGTAAAAACACACTAATTCCAGATTATTGAGACTGAACAAATTGGGTATTCGTTAGCAATTTTCCTATGACAGTTTCTGAGGTCTAAACCTGGATCTGTCAACATTTGTTTTTATTCTAAAATTCTTGAACAGATCCATGGTCAATAGTTTGCATTCAATCAGTCATATGTGACACAAATGCAACATTAAACAGAACAAGAGATGCACCAAGATCGAGGCAGACAGTGTGACCTGACAGACAGGCAGACAGTTCTTGAAGTGAAGTTTGGAAACAACTTTGTGATGTGTTGCTCTGCCATATGGCTGATGGGGTGGTAGCTTGAACAGATGCTTTCTTATAAAATCTGATTATTTCGCTCCTTTACTTCATTTTCTCACAAGTTGTGCTGACAGCTTTGGGAAAATGTCATGAGAGTAAGGAACAGCCACATATGCCCTGTTATTATTCGTTAACCTTGGTCTAACAGCTTCCATCGGACTTACTAAACCTCTCTCTAATGACGAGAGAGTACTGGTGTGAGTAAAGGTTATAACTAAAGCAAGTAAATGTTTAGTGGCCTAACTAAGTGAAAAAAGTTGTGTGCTGTCAAAAGTTTGTGTTCACTCTGACCTCTTATGGCATTTATAAGCCAGTGTTTACTGTTAGCCCGGACTGAACAGATAATGACTAATTAGATTGAACTAAAATGGGCTTCCTCTAGTCTGGATCAGAGGGTAGCCCGTGGCTAAGAAACACAAGTGTGAAAGCCTTTATGTGACATTAAATCAGATATGGCCTGAGAGCTGGCCTCTTCAGTCCACCACTGATAATAACTCTGCTTCACCAACTCATGTGCCCACTTCTGGCTCTCCATGGAGGTGTAAACCAAATACCCATAACCAGCTCCCCTCCAGAACTACATAATGCTCCTGATAAGAGCATGACTAAACAAAAACTAAAACCTGCGTGCAGCTTTACCAAAGTGCCATTTTTGTATTACACAGAAAAGTGTCACACATGTTGTATTAAAGTAATATTGTGTCTGACATGTTTAAGTATATTTAATCCAGTAACTCAGTTACCTTAATTTGTCCTCAATTAATGTGTACCAGAGAAAAAAGAAGAGATGCTGTGCTGAGATCTACAAATAAGAGAAAGGAAGTATTTCAGAGGCATGCAGACAGAGGAGTCCATTCCAGACTTTAGCCAGAGGCACAAATAATAGAAAATACAGCCGAAAGAAAAGATGTAGAGGTACAGGGTGCGACAAAAGGTTGATGGTTGGCATGAGAAAATGGTTTTGCATTGAGGAAAGGAAGAATGAGTCAGTGAAACGAGGATCGAGTGGGACAGGAAGCTGCAGGGCAATAGCAGGATGGCTTGCTTTCTGTATCTAGTATCTGAGTATGGCAGGCAGAAAGATACTGAGGAAGCGCAATGGTCATAAAACATAGCCTTTGTAGCATTCATTTTAAGCACACTGATTATAACATTTGACTTTTTTAAGAAAGGTTTTTTTTAAGAAAGGTTCTATGCTAGGCACATTGGTGTAGGATTCAGACATCAGAGACGGTCAGAAAGAGGTGAGACGATAGATGATTAATTGTTGAGTCGATAGAAAGGATATTAATCACTGGTTATTGGTTTTTTTTTAAGCATGTCAAATGTTTGCTGGTGTCAGCTTCTTAAATGTGTGGATTTGCTTTTATGTATATATCATGAGAGTAGGCGCATTATACCAATTTCAAGCTATGCCATCGTATGAGAGCTGGAAATTTCATATCCTGGAAATGTGTCTATATACAATACTTAAATGTGTGGCATCAGTGTTAATCAAAAGTATATATTCCAAATGTTTATCAGGTTTTGTTGTCCTTCCTTTCAAGATCCAATTTCTAAGAAAGCTGGTTTTTGAGTCTCATTTCCAACACATCAAACACTGATGCTTTGAGTTTGTAGGTAGAATTGCACACCATCACAAAGCATCAGTATTTTAAGATTTGGGAATTCCTATAAATTGGAACTTTAGGGGTCATTATAACTGAAAAAAATTAGGATGAGAAGAAAAAGAGATTATTGGGTAACACCATGAAACTGTGATATTTTGTGAAGAGCTCTCTTTGGAAAATTGTGATGAGCATTTCTGACAATATTCCTCGACAGTTTATAAACAATCAGTTAAAAATGATTGCCACATCAGTCGATAATGAAAATAATCATTATAAGCAGCCCTACAGCCAAATGTTAAACTCCTCACTGGCTGGAGCTGAATGTCGACCTACAGTCAGAATCACACAATGTCACACATGTGACGAATACAAAGGCAGTCAAATGCAAGCCTCATTGACAGACCGCCTCCTGAGACGTCCAATCAGACACCCGTCGAGCGTGATACACACTCACATCCACAGCTCTCTGTTTACTCCATCACACTTCATTGTGCAGCCACTGGATAAAGGGAAGAGCGGGATAGAAAGCCGGATGGATATCTTGACACTTTTCACACATTCTGTAGTGAATTACGACGCAGCGAGGCGCTTACAAACAGGGTTCGAGTTTGATTTCCTTTGGGACCTGTCATGCTAAATATACTGCCAGGCACTGTAGGTTACCTTGGATCAACATACGGGCATCCAACAAATTATGAAATCTTGTATAACTGTCATACAAGTTTCTTGTTCACAATTTTATAGGCATGAGTTCATTAGAAAATACTACTTTTACATAAAATACTGCCTTGTTTTAAGCCTATGTCTCTGTATTTGTCTGTTTTTCTTCTGTATAGGTTTAAAAACGGATCGTTTACCCTGAGCATATTTGATTTGGTTCATCAAATATTTAAGTATTTTGCATGTTCTTCTAGATTCCCTTCAGATGTTTTGATTCGTTAAACATGCATATCAGGTAAATTGAAGACTGTAATGTGCACCAAAAAAACAATGAATGTATTTATGTTCATAGACTGGAGCCCTGTCAACACTTTGTCTGTATTTCTTGGTTAGTGTATGGTGGGAAAGGCTCTAGTCGCTCCATGTTCCTGAAAAGAAACAAGGTAGATGAGATTGATCTGTGAGGGCGTTTTAACCTTCCTCCAGTTTTTATCTTTGTGAGCAGAGTGTAGTTAAAAGCCCCACCTGGTGCCACACTGAGATGTCTCAAAATGTGAGTGTAGGAGTGAGAATGAGAAAGACCTCCAGGAAATGAGCCCGAGGTCTTTTTGTTAGATTTCAGTAAATTGAGAAATCTTAGCCTTGACACTTTGACAATAAACTGTCTGCTGTGTCTCAGACCAAACAAATCCAACTGTAGATGTGATTGCAGTTTATACAATAGAAAAGCTGCCAGCTGTAAAAACTGTAAAAACTGTAAAAACTGATTTGATTAATTGGGCGGGGGATGGGTCTCGGCCCAGAGAAGACCCCTAACCTTTGGTCTGGTTTTATTAAGTTCCGTTTTTTTTCTCACTTTCTTTAACATTGCGAGATTTATGTTAATTTCCCAGGGATTAAAGCATGGATACTGATGGAGAAAAATCAATCATATTTAGGTGGCTGCTATCTATGAATAAGTACTAAGGATGTCCCGATCAGGATTTTTTTTTACCCCAATCCCAATCCGAGTCCTTTAATATTTAGTATCCGATCCAATACCTAGCCTTAACTAAGATTCTCCTGGATAATACAGCTGCAATAAGAAAAAAGAGTACCTGCATCCAAGCTGTTCCTTCATAGTTTTTTGTTTGTTTTTTTTTTCTTTAATTTTGTTGAAACAAACTATACTTTCAGATGGCTCTTTCTTATTCTGCATATGCCATTTCAACATTGGCCTACCATCTTCTTTGTGTTAGCATGTGAGTCTGTGATGCTGCACTGTGACAGATAATTGGTTTGGATCCACATTCAAAATTGCCGATCCCAACTAGTGAAACAATGCCCATATCGGCCCCGGCCCCGATCCCAATCCCGCAGATTGGCTTGGAACATCCCTAGTAAGTACTACGTTGTTGATGATCCTGGACCTGGTGATCTTAAATAATGAGTAAGAAGTTAAAATGTAGTGATACAGGGCTTTCCAGTGTGATATTAAATTAGATGTGAATGAATTAAAGTATACTATTGGTCTTTGGTGGAGAAATGCATTCTACCGAGTGCCATTTTAGTTCTTTATGTAGATTTGCATGCTAAACGCTAGTCTCTTGCTACAGCTTCTGAAGATTTGCTGGTTTTATTTGTCTCATGTGACAGTAAACTTAATATCTTTTGTCCATATCTTGGACAACCAAATCAATCTGAAGAAGAAACCTTATTTAACAATTTATAGGTAGAACAAGTCATAAAGAAAAATATCATCATGAAAGTAATGGTTAGTTGCAGCCCTAGGTCCAACCCGAGAGTCACCTACTGTTTTGGTAAATGGACTAAATGGACTTTCTATAGCGCTTTTCCAGTCTACTGATCGCTCACAGAGCTTTACAACACATGTCAGATTTACCCATTCACACACACATTCATACACTTATGGTGGAGGCTGCCATGCAAGAGGCCAACTTCTCCTCGGGTGCAATTTGATTCTGACAATTTTGTTCCAAAATGACAATCAGACATGGCACGCAATTTACGCTGTGATTGGCCTGCTGTGCCTGAGACAAGAACCAGGGTTGAACTTGTCTCTCGCACTCTCATAGCACTTTTTTTCTCATGTACAACAAAATGTCTTCCAGGGGAGACTATCTGAAAATGTATGCCGTTATTAAATATTTAAACATATGAAGTCTCCCCTTCTCTTTGACAGTTGGCCTTTCCCTCCTTCATCCAGTGTGGCTGTGTGGAACAACTGCCACTACTTTTCTAGTGTAACCCAGCCGTCACTCTCACTCACTAGCATAAATGTTGTATGATATAGATATGTCCCTGCATAATTAAACATTTGTATGGACCTGCATGCATCCAATATAAAACTACTTAAACTTTACACTTTCTATCAATAGCTGGCTCTGATACAGACACTCACAGCAAGAGGGCAAGCTCATTGACACAAAGCCGCCGACAGTAATCCCATCCCTGACCTCTCACTGTGCAGGTCAGCACAACAAGTCGTGCTGGTGACCACTGACAGCTGAGCCAGAAACACATACACGCGCACACACACACACACACACACACAGTGTTGCGGTGTGTTGGGCGGAGCCAGACAGTTCTGTCTTCCACCCTCAGGAAATCCTCATTCACTCGGTGAGAAAATTGGCTTTGGGACTGAAAGAGAAAAACAACCGCCCCCATCGCTGTTCCCCTCTCGGCCATCTCTGCTATCCTCCTGCTGTGCCCAAGTAAAGCGCCTTACATATCCACAAACGTTCACACGCACACACACAGAGACACACACACACAGCCAAGTAAAGGTTATTTACCGACCATAGAGAATGAATTTTCTGGATATCTATCTTAATCTCTTTTTAGAGTGGTCTAATCTGTTCTGAGGAGAGCGAGCAGGGCTACAGATGGAGGAAGGAGGATTGAGGGCAGAGAAGAGGAAAGAATGGAGTCTGACCATTATGATATGCACTGTCACTTTGTTTCACCTCGAGTTATAAATAACACTCATTCATTCTGTTTTGTTAATTTTTCCCTCATTATTGGTTAGTTGGAAGTTATGTGGCTTCCCAGATTTTGACCTACAAGTATTTTTGTTCAGTTTAATTTAAGCTGATTTTATCAAATGTTTCATTGTTGTTGAAATTTTGATCACCAGTGACAGCAATTCAAAGTAAGATTCCAAATGATGTACAGACTGTCATTATATTTAACTGAATAACCAAAGATTAATTTGAATGAATGGTATTTTTCCACCTTTTCTGTGTATAGACCATCAGAAAATGGTGAAAAATGATCAGTATGTTCTTCTACGTTTCAATATTTTGTCTTCAAATTGCTGGTTTGTCCAACTAACAGTCAAAAACGCGCAATGTTTAATTTATAATGGTACAAAGTAGAAAAAAACTACATATTTGCACTTTTGAGGGAAGCAGAGTTTTGACGTTTACTTGTCAAATGACTGAACTGATTTTATCTGGATCTTGATCATCATTTCAGCACCAGCCCCAGTGTGCAAGAATTCAGGGGCCTGTCCACAGTTTTGATTAAGGTAGTGTTAGAAATTCAGTTTCTACTGTGGCTTAGTTGGTTGGGTTAGCATCATATTTTCAATGCCAGAAATGCGTGCATTATAATTACCGTGAAGTAATGGGTATCACGCCTTCATCAGGTTTGATTAAAGGCGTGAAAGGTAGCCTGTCCCTCCATAGTAATGGATGTAAACAAAGGCTGGTCTTTGTAGTGCCTCTTAAGTAAGAAGCTATGTGAGCTTCTTACTTGTCACAGTAATTTCAAAGAGAAAATCCAGAACAAAACAGAGAATCTGTAGTTAATCCAAGAGCCTGAAAAAAGATGGTCTGTATAGGCCAAAATGAACAAGTCACTGCCCAGGTTATTCTCTGTTGCTGTTGTAATGCGAACACACACACAAAAAACAACCAAAAAAAAATGAACGATAAAAAGGTTGTTGTCAAAAACTAGGCAGTCGGGTTTTAGTGTAGAAATGTGCAAAGCTTACCAGGAATTTGGGTAAAAAGAATAGATACATAGTCCCTAATTTGCCAAAATGAATTTGATGATAAATAGAGCAATGGATTAAAACCTAATGGATTAGTGTGAGTTTAAGAGCTGGTTATGATCAACATGCTCACAAGAACTTGCTGAAGGATACATTGCCTTGCAGGGATTTTAAGATGTGCACTTGTAACTCTGCCACAAGGTTGTATTTTCTTCTAAGGCTGACTGACCAAAACCACTTTAGATAAGGAACTCGGTTCACTGAATCACTAGATGGAGAGGAGGGCACACACACACAAACACTCTCATATACATACACACAAACACATATATTTGATATTGCAAAGGTCATGCAGAGATAAAATAATTGATTGGATCACTGATCACACATACTGTAAACAGGATCAGAAATTAAATGGAGCAAGAGCCATTTACAGTTTGAGAATATGTTTAAATACATCAGAGACGTTCTCTGAGACTTCTGTTTTTTATATCTTGTAATACAGCCAGAGTAAAATAACACACGGTAAGATTTATGACTAAGTCAATATCTGCAGAAACATGGAGTTATGTGCAGCTAATTTAAGTTCTAAGAGAGATATGGTAACATTTAGGGGGAAAAAACAAAACAATGCTGCAATGCCATTTATGTTTATAAATGATTGGAAAAGAGACAGTTGTAACAAAAAACAAAATGTGGATAGTGATATTGAGATATTGATAGGGATCAGTATTCAATAAAGATGATGACGGCGACTCCATTTGACTGTATATGATAAAAATGTGTGTGCGGTGCATCTCTATGTGCGTCATGTGGTGCATGAATCTCAGTCCTCTGATCAGAATGGGCAGGTCCTAAGAACTATCATCTGATTGGTAGGGGATGGGGTGTGGGGGCATGAAATAATTTATCTTTGATAAAGAGCCTTGCATACTGCGCTGAACACAAGGGATCTTATCTGTATTTACAGTGTAGCTTGCATATGATGTTTACCGTTGCTATTGCAAAAAAGTTTCAACTGCCATTAGCACATATAAGCTAGTTCGCTGACGAACAACAACTTATACACTGGCTGTTGGTAGTTGTTGTTGATTTAACATATTTCATAGTCCTTTCAACCTTAACTCATGTCTTGTCAGAGGTTAGTTTGTCAAAAATCCCTGAGGAACTACATTAGCATTGGTGACAGTTTTGTCCACAACTATGCAGTGACCAAAAGTTCCCTCAAACAACGTAATGAAGGCGCGAGTCAAAGGGCATATAGAAGTTGTTATAAGCAATGCCGACTGATCTTCATCTTAGTTCACAGAAGAGCTGTTAAAGTTAATCATCAAAGAAGTCAAATTAACGTAGCATTGCACTGCATACATCCGCTTCCTGTGGAGTCAGACAGTGTCACTCTGCCTTTGCTGAACACATCGTGATCAAACGGGGTATGAAGTAAAATCTGGTCGTCTGGATTGTATCATCATCTTCAGGATCCAAGCATTCTGCTACCACATAGTGTCTACAGTTATCAAGTGCAGCACCCCGTTTTACCCCCTTGCTTGTCGCTGCGTTACCGCAGTGACATCTGTAAATCAACTTTTATGCCCCCAATTTTATGTCAGTTTTTCCCTGTGATATTGAGTGTAGTGTCAAATGTTAATCATTTTTCTTTTTTTTTTTAATCAAAGTTAGAAATTCCAGTGTCATTACAGCACTCCAGTGCAGCATACCATAACAGATCTTGTGGTGTGACTGAGGCTGTAAGAATCCATATTGTGTTGTACATGCAAACACACACACACCTTTCATCCTGGGTTAAATGTGTGTGTCTAGGGTCCTGTATTGTATCCCCATTGGATCAGTATGTTGCATTGTTCGCTCAGTACATTAGTAGCACACACTCTGTAGTCCCATTCTGTCTGTAAACACACACACACACACACACACACACACACACACACACACACACACACACACGCACTCAGCAAGAAACACAGCAGTCGACTGCCTGACAAGGGGAAAATTGGTTTGGTCAACAGGGTCACACATGGACTGAGTCTATCTGCTTTCCTGTGGCTTACCAAAGCCTTCATCAGTGTGTGTGTGTGTGTTTGTGTGTGTGCGCGTGCATTTGTGTCACGTAATTCAGGTGGTTGTGTGGCACAACTCTGTTGCCTCCTAACAACTAAACACACACACACGGTCAGAGGAAGAACCAAGCCTTTCCCCCTGGCGTCCTTTGACAGACTGTGTAATTGCTACAGCACACTTTGCTTTATTTCCCCCCCTTTGTCCTGTGTCATCATAGATACACACACACGTACAAACAGGCACAGAGCAGTCGGCCACACTGGTCTTTGTAAGTTCATTGATGCTGTGTTACATTTGAACATCCACAGAAAAGGAAGAAGTGCTGCTGTGGTTAGAAGAGCCAAATGAGAGGATTAGTTTCCAAGTCTAGCACAACACTCCCTACAGCCCTCTCCTCCCAAGCTGGAACGGAGTACAAACAGACCGGCTGTATTGACACCTACTATCATAACACCATCTGTATCTGAACGAGGGGAAGAACAACACAGAAAGTATTTATTACAAGAGCGAGGGAAACTTTCTCCCATATCGATGCTAGAAATCTGGAGAGGAGCAGCTGTGGCAAAACAAGAGGACCATCATTAATCTCTTAATCCTCATCTTCAGTTGGTGGACTTCATAATGCAAGACTTGATCCTCATCTGCATTTAGTATAGAATCTAAAATTAGTAAAGAAAGGGGGATTACCTGCCAAAAAATTTCTACATTTCTATGTGATTTAGACTTTAATTTATTAAGTTTTTTTTTTATTTAGAGGAGCAAACATTGTGCATTGCAGCAGCATGTTTGTTGCAAGAGTATTGTTGTTCTTTGCTTGACTGATCCAGGTCAGAGGTCTGATACATTAACCAAAACTATTCAATTTATCATCTAAAACATTCACTTAAAAAGCCAACACAAGGATTGTAGAGGAGCAGAACGGTAAAAGGTCAGGGTAAAAAACCGAAATGTCTGAGTCCATCTAAAAGCAGGAATGGACTACTAAGTAAACAAAAAGGACTCCAGACCTATAGAAGCAAAGACAAAGTAACTTTAGGCTGCAAAAAAAAGCTGTCTTGTTAGTTTTTACCATCTTTATTTGTAAAAACTTAAAAAGCTTGTAGGCAGAGCTGTTTTTTCATAGAAATACTAAACTTTAATTTTGCAGCAGTTGAAGAGGCCCCACTGTGGTTTGAAAATGATGCACATTGCATAAGCATAGCATTAACATTCTTGCCTACAGTGTGAGAGAAATGTAAATTAAGTATTTTATCATTATTATGCAGCACTCGGGTCTAATGGAGGAAATAGCATGGTTCCCTGTCTCATGCAAGGAGTCTGTATTTAGATTTGTATTATTTACCCTTGACCATGAGCTGCCTCTTACTGTCTTATACACTTAAAGGATGAATTGGCAGGCAAGGACATTTCTAATATCGAGGTAAAGATTCCAGGTAAAGAACAAACCATGAATGGAAAAACTATTTGTATTATTCCTGTTTGTTAATATGTAATATGTAATTAAAGTTGGCAAGAAATAGGATTTTGAAATCACTGTTTCCAAACCGACATGACTGTTGCAACATACCAACAGAATTTGGTTGGGCTCCGGCAACAAAGCTATTTGGTTAGGTTTAGGAAATCACTGGATTGGGGTAAAATAACTATGTTATGTAACTTCAGGGCATTAGATTATCTACATTGCATATATAAGATCAGTTACATCACATAAGTAACAACATTTTACAATGATAGTAAATTAAAATAACTCATTAACTTGTTAATCCCAGCCATCTGCCCCCGACAACCTCCCTATGCAGACTGTCTCACTCTAATATTACTTCACCAGACTTCCTACTTTGCTGCCAAACCGTCTCAGGGATGTGACGAGGAGGGAGCATATGTTCGAGATTTTTCTTAAAACAAGAGTAATTTATTAAACAAATTGTAAGACCACTAAAAGATAGAAAGTTATAGGGTGGATGCCAACGGGAGAGATTGAGGGACTGTCATCCACCATCTTATACTCCAGCAGCGAGAAAAGGCGAACTAGATCTAGCCAACATCCCTGTTTCACCATCCAGGCTCCAGGAGGGAGAGAACGGCTCGGGTCACCACAATATGAATTGCAATAAGCTGCTTTCACAGTCCGTGTATATGGTCGTTTTTCTGATTAGGACAGGTTGTTTGTAAACCACAGGCTCGGAATCAGTGCTAATGCAATATTAAAATTGTTGCATAGTATAACAATTACGAGACATTGTTTGTCAGGAAAGTGTCACAGTGCCACAGTGTATTTCTAGTATGAAATTGCATGTTCCAGAAGTCTGATATTGGTCAGGTGACAGTTTGAAGAGCAACAAAGTCAGCATAGAGAGGCTGGATTGGTCAAACACTTGTCTTTCACTGCTGTTGGTATCATGTGTGACTCCAAAAGTTAACACTGACATATTATTTTTAACCCAAATCATGACCTTTCCCTAAATCTTACCAAGTAGTTTTGGGGCCCAAACCAAACTGTGACCATGCACTGCATTAGCCACTTGTTGGAAATGCAGAATTCTGCTATGTGCTAATAGATTTTGGGGTCACTAACGCTAAATAGTGTCAACCTTTGTCAGTGCTCCATTAGAATAATTTCTATCCTCCTACATACAACCAGCGTACATTGACTGAGTAAAATCACTCTAAGTGGATCATATCTTTCATATCACTGATACACATATTGGACCAGATCCAGAAAACCAGTATCAGCTTTATAATTATTATATCTCTTCCCCTTTATGTATGTATTGATCCTAGACACATGTCCAGCAAGTATGCTGATATGTTCCTCGGTTACTGACTGACAGCTCTGCAGCATGTTATTCTTAGAAACACTGAAATGTCACTGCAGTTCATGTTTTCTGCTTTGATTCTTATTCATGTCATCTGCTCCCGAGACCCGCTCTCATTGGACCTTATCTCTTCCCCTGCAAGGAAGATAAGGCAAAGAATTTATTTGCCTTGCTAATATACCTCCCCCCCCCCCCCCACACACACACACACACACGTTTGAGTGACAGAGGAAGCAGAACAGGAGCCTCTCTCTTTGCTCAGACATTTGAGTACTATCAAACCGTGGCACTATCTAATCACAGATTAGCGGCTGACTCTGAAATGGCTATTGTTCAGTTTTTCTCTCTCCTCTCGTGTCGCCTGCCACTCATCCTCATGCCATTCTTTGTTTTATTTTACAGTTTGGCCTCTAATTTTTCTTTCTTTCCTGATTTCCTTCACGTGTCTATTAAATAGATACAGAAAGGTTTGTTTCAGGTGTTGAGTATAGAGCTAGTGTGTTTCATTTTGTCAAGTCTTTTTTGTCAGTTTTCTCCACTTGTGATGTCACGGATAAGAAGTTTGATTAATTACGAACATCATTTATTGTAGAATCGATCGTCACTGCACCACTGGTCTAAGGAAAACCCTGACCTTGTGAAATTGTAGTTGTAGTACAGAAAGTTTTCCTCCGGTAATGCACTGAAGCCTGCTGAATGGCCACCTCTCTCTGGCTATAAGACCATTTGGAAACCGATGTGATTAACACACTCGCATCGCCGGAGCATAGACCGACTTGACGCAACCCAATATTTGAGGTCTGCCTCAAGGCCTTCGTGCTCATTCTGAAACAGTTACAGCAAATGCTCTGATTAAAAAGCTATTGACCCAAACTGTTTCACTTTCCCAGGACACACTGTGAAATACCAAGCATCTCAGCATAGTGGTGTTCTTTTTAATTACAGCTCCAGCAAGCGTGCTGTAAATGTGGCATTAGAATGCGACCAGGCTTTGCTCTGTTCAGCAGCATGAAAAGACCAAAAGTTTCCCTGGGCATGGCTGGAGGGCTGCAGACTTAGCCATTAGGCTGCATCTTTGAGTAGTTCTGAGAAGAGTTTGCCTAGCATAGCTTTCCAGATTTCAAGGATAGATCTGGTATTACAATATATTCCTCCTATAATCAGCAAGTACCACAGAAAGACAGACAGGGAATTGATCCTGCCAACAAATATTTTATTCATCTGGGCCATAGAGCTCCACTGTTTTCAAAAAACTATTTCAAAAACACATCAATGAGCCACATCATTAGCACAGACACACACACCCTGTAGTCATTTTAGTCAATCCCCCATGCACTGTCCTGTTGTTGTGAATACTCATTAGATCCCCCAATGCGTATTAGTCCACCCCTGAAAACAGTTCCCCACAAACACACTGTTTACTCCTGGTTAAAGGAGTGGTATAGCAATGATATATTTTTGTGGGCTAATCTTGTAGTTAGTGTCTCCCAGGTTCCCTCAACAAAAAGCCTATGAGATTTTTTTATTGAATATTGAAATATCGCCAAAAAAAAAAAAAAAAGTTCTGAGGCAAACACAGGTTTATTATGCATTATTACATTATTTTGTTCAGCAAGATAATCTTGGTACACCACTTTTTTGATTGAAATCGCTAGAAGTAAAAGGCTATTGGGCTATTAATATATATCAGATGCAATACTTTACTAACTTAAAGAAACAACATGCTACTTGCTTGAGAAAGATAGCTGACACTTTGGGCTGGCCTCTGCCACGAGCTGCCAACCACGAAATGTCAACAGTTTATGACATTGAGATGAGCGTCAACAATCATCTATCTTTCTCCAGGAAGTTTCGTCTGTTACATCTTTAGGAACAGGTCACAAAGTTCCATCCATCTTTAGGAACTTTGTGACCTGTTCCTAAGGATAGATGTCTGCTGTCGGACAGAATGAGTCTGTGGCTCAGAGTCAAGTATTGTAAGATGGACTAATTGATTTTGTGTCCTTGGTCGTTTTTAATTTGTTGACAGTAAAGCGTCAGAGATAACAGATGTTTTTTCAATTTTTTATTCATACCACATTTTGCAGTAGTAAAAAGTAAAATCATGATTAATTAATTCAGCCGTGCACGTCCCTGTCTGACCTTAGTTGTAGCTCCAGACGCAGAGCTCCTCAGGTCAGCTTTGGCTCCAACCCGACTGTGTCCATATTGTCTTATCTGCGCCGGGAGACAAAAAGAGTGCACATTTTTGGGGGTGAAAGTGCGGCATGCCCTGCGGCTCCCTGCTCAATATTAAAACTAAGCGCCGGCTGCGTGCCTCCGAACTCCTCAGAAGGCAGCTCACTACTCTATGAGACTTACAGTCCAATTACATCAGCTATCTCCCAGGCTTTGTTACCAGGCCTCTGTCTGTGTATATCTCTAGATCTGTGTATCTGCAGTCCCCTCTGATGTCTTTTTGATGTTAGATTGGTGCTTTTAAGGGCTAAAACTGCAGGCCTGTCTTTCTATCATGTCTAACCTAGCTTTGAGAGAGAAGGAAAAGTTAGTGTATGTGTCTCAGTATGTGTGTGCAGTCTAGCTGTGGAGATCTGAAGGTTTTCTTTTTTTCTTGCAGACAGCAGTTTGACAGGTAGCTTTGTTTAACACTTGTGCTACACACTGCCTTAAAGGTCTTTGTTCTCTACTCAGTGTGTCTGTCTGACTGCTTCTCTTCCTAACAGCTCCTCTGTGTTTTTTTTAGTATTGTTGTGGTAAACAAAAAAAACAATCTCTCATCAACTACCGTTATGACATAAAAATAACTAGATGACATCCAACATGTTCAAACCCAGCAAGAGGAAGCAGAACTCATGGTTGTCGCGTGCAAGACTGCATGCCAACTACCTTTTTTCCACCAATGTGAAACTGAGTCTGGTCCAGTTCTAGCACCAAACCTTGGACCATTTGAGGCTAGAGAGCTGCTCCATATTACTGTCTTTGGAGGTCTTCAGCCTAAGCATTATCACTGACTCAACCCTGTTGTTTGGATCAAGCCACAGAATTTCTATCTTAATCTTTCCTCAACCTGAAGAACTCTAGACTTATGTCATCACTTCCCGACTCCTTTAGAGAGACCACATCCATGCTTGTGTTCAGTCTTGCCATAACAGAATCCAAATTGGACTGCCCGATAAAGCCCTGGACAGACTTGAGTATATCTAGAACCTCCCAAACTTGGAGGCCATTCAACCAGCAAAATTTAAAGCAGCAAGGCAATATTAGCAGCCTGGCTACTGTCCAAAGCAAAAAACAATCATAAGAGTCCCAGCTGCTGAGACCCTGATCTCAGTGCAATGTATGGCACTCAGTTGTAAACCCTTTTCAGGTAGTTAGCGCAGACTAGTTTTCAAGGAGTAAGAATGGACAGAACAGGATTAACCCACAATACACAATAAAATGTGCTGACTTGCAGTAATATTCAGAATGTGCCACTTCTCTCTATGGTATCCACTCAGATGTTATGTTTGCTGTTGCATTTAACTTGCATGTTGGTAATGCCGCCAGCCCTATCAGCAGGTTGAAGTGACAAAGATATGTAGCTGTGACAAAATCTCTTTCACTTTAACGCACAAAGAATACATCCTGTTTGCTCGATACAGATGTGTTGACATTTTAAAGTAAACACCTCAGAGCGATTGTCTTTTCAAAACAGCCCGAAGGAAGAGACCTCAAATTCTTCAAGCCATATTGATTTTGTCACCTTTTGTCTAAATTTACCTGCCTTCTCAACAAAAAATGATCTCTCTAGACTCAATCTGTCACTTGTAAGACGTTCCTCTATAAGCCTGCTTGTTTTTGTTGTTGGGAAATGTTTTGAAGATATTTGGGTATGCTGTGAAAAAAAGGCAAAAAAAAATCCTGTGGTGATGTCTTCATTCTAGCAAACAGCAATCCAAGTATTTTAATTAGGAGGGTTTATCTTATTTTAGTTGTTGCATGGGAAATTAACAGACTCAAAGCACATATAAGACTCAGGAGAGCCGTTGTTGACAGTTGTTGTGGTTATTTATGATCGTTTGGAGAAGTCAGAACAGAGAGCACGTAAACACATCCCTTTTTATCAGTCAAACTGTCAAGATGGCAGCCTATCTAATTTTTTTTTTTTATCATAGACCGTTAACAAGAAGGTCTCAGCCTCAGACTTTTGCTGTGACTGACATTTGCTAGTGACATTTAGACCGCAATACGACACATCTGAGTTCATTTCACCATTTCTGAATAATTTCGTGCCTTTTAAAAATTTGCACTGTTAGCGGTTTGTCATAAAACTGATTAGACCTGAGTCAGCCCAGGTCACATATTCTTTCTACTCATGTTCTTCACATGCTGCCTCCAGTGTGTTTGACAGACCCAATACTCCTGGTACAGGAGGAAGTGGAAGCAGCGCGGTTGCTGGTTGAGCTGTGACACCAGTTTGGTCCGTGTGAGCTTTGCCAGGGGGAGTCAGATGAGGCTCTTTACGGTCTTTGGTCTTGCTGAACTGTTTGAGTGAATATTTGACATTTTCCTTCAGATGAAAGCCTTCTAGGGCTCCAGCTCAGGCTTGTTCTCTGACAACACTGACTGTCCACTGGGACACTTGAATGGCACTCCACTTTACTCCCTCTCCACCGTACACTTATTCACTCAGATTCTCTCTTTCATTTCTACTTTTAGTCTGTTGTTTCAAGAAGTATATTCCTGTGAAATATTTATCATTGTTAGTTCAGTTCATTCACTCTGGGCTATATTTGTCCCACTACCCTTCTTGATAATTCCCAGCGTGGCTGGCTGAATGCACGCACCTAAATGGATTTGGTTTCCTGTGAATAGCCTTCTCATTGTATAAACCAGTTGTTTTCTGGTGAACTGCAGTGTATTTCATTCAACCCAGGATTGAGGTGTTTGTCAACCAATGAGTAATATGGTAATTATGTGCCTCCTGTTTGTCACTGTCCAATGATGTTGTTTTCCTGGCTAATATGGCTTCTGACCAATCACACTATTGGTTATTGATCTTATACATTTTTCTCTGGTTCTTCGCTTGCTCTGTTGAGGAATTTGACATAAGTTGACTGTTAATTGTCACACAGATAATTGCGGCTACAATTTAGTTGGATCTGCTTGTTAATTTTATGTTATTGTGTTTATGCCTAGGCATTTTTTGCAAGATTTCCAACATTAACCAGGGTTCGATTCACCTGTAGCGCAAATTCCAACTGAATTTACTGAGATTCAGCAAGGCAAAAAAAGTCAATTTATATGCGTTTTCATCCAATTGTCCAATCAGGTGCCATTAAACCATTGCAGAAGAAAGGGGCAAAATTAGATGAATTTCAAATTAGCCTAAAACTCTCTTGATTGTGGAATTCAACGAAAGTGATCAGGGTCGTGTATATGTACAATGACTGTGACAGGCCAAGATGAAGATATGTTTTCCAGTTCATCCATTTTATGTCAGAATTTTATTTAAGAAAAGGAAAAAAAGTAATTACCATTGTATTTTTTCCCAGTGTGCAAATTTCCACTGCAGTCTTCCTGTCAGGCTTCTTGGCCAGAGCGCACATGTAGTTTTCTGTTTGTCAGCAGTTGCATTTTTCTCCACAGATAAATTCAAATGTGAACAGGGAAGCAAGAATCCAATCACAAGTGGCCACTTGAGATGCATCTAAATGTCAGGTGTGAACTGCAGTCTGTCTCAGCTGGATCAAGGCACAGTGTGGATAAGAGATATTCAGTCTGAACAGATTCTCCCACCAGAGTAAATGCTTAATGGCACCCTCACAACAGGTTATAAAAGTGTAGTTGCAGGTACATATCATGCAAAATCCTGTGACTTTGTCTTACATATCAAAATGCATAATTGTTTGAAGCATTAACTGTAAGCTGAAATGCACAGTGTCTCCGAAATAGTTTGATTTATGTCAATTCTTTGTATGTGTAATCTGATATAAGGTGTACTGATGTTTATTCTGTTGAAATAGATGCATATTGTCGCAGAGCATTACACCTCAAATCGCTGCTTGTTGCAGTTTCTATCCCCTCACCCCATCTTAGCGTCCACACCTCCCCTGTAACTTTCCTACCTAGATGGCAATTTTCTATGTAAATTCACTTTCCCTGGTCTTCTTCATTTCCATAGCAGCATGGTCAAAAGAGCTGACTGTCAAAAGTATGCCAAGTCAGCACCGACAGTGCCACGAGAGAGGAGAGGGAATATTATCAGGAGTTTATTCTCATTGCGTGTGCATGCACGTGTGTGTGTGTGTGCATTGGTATGCAAATGCAAGAGCGAGGCTGGGATTGCTAATATTGAGATGAAGGATAAAGCCAAAGCGTTTTCCTGTCTAAGAAAGCGATTCTGCCTCTCTTGTCAAGTGCCTGTCAAACTAAACGTTTTCCAGCACTGAACCAACAAGAGATCGCAAAGTTTGGCATAATTTGATTGACATTATCTTGACATTTTGCTGCCTCGTGGGACAATGGAAGTAGAGTCGATGTGTATTGGCTTGAACTTTTAACACTGCTTATTAGATGTTCTTCTAAACTCTTGCCTCATCTCTGCTGCAACATATCAGCTATTTAAGTTGTGTAATGAGGAAGTTTACTCATGAATTATATTAGATGCATAAGAATGGGATGCAACAGAAACACATCATGAAATTTGGACTTTAACGGAAGAATATTTTGTTTTATCACCAGAATACTGTAACTGTGATATTTAATGTTGTGGCAACACTGTGCTCTGTTTAGCTTTAGGCAGAAAAAACACTTAGTTAGGGAAAGGAAAAGATCACGTTTTGACTTAAAATACCTGACCTACAAACACTGCTGACAAAATTATCCAGTAGTTCTTCACTTACAAATCCTCTCCATCTCCTCCTCCTCCTCCTCCTCCTCCTCCTCCTCCTCCTCCTCCTCCTCCTCCTACTGGTGGTCAGTATATATCAGTGGTTTTGCAGTGGTCTGTTAAAGGGATGGATCATGATTTTAGAATATTCAGATAGTTCTAAAATGGGTAGAAACTGAATAGATTATATCAATACAGTTTTGTCTGGAAAAAAATGTTGCCAAAAAATGCCATTGTCTTTGCGAGCGCCTTGAAATAATGCGATACCATCAGTACAAGCCTGTGCCGCTATATTCTACAGTTCATACAGCAGATCTGCCCAGATATGTCCAGCCCAACTGTTCGTCTGTGCACGCAAACTTTTTTTTTTTTTTTTTTTTGCTGTGGATGTCATCTCAGGCTTGCCATCAAGCTCTAATGTCAAAGATTTGTTTAATTAATCAAGATAATAATCACATTTTGTATCTCATATCAACTTATTGTATTATTGTAGCTGTAAGTGTCAAAATGTGACATATTCACAGTGTGGACAGAATGACACAGACACTGTGGTAAGTTGTTCAGGCTGCAGTTTATGGTTTCGCTGCACAAATTAATCAGAAAAATTAGAAACTCTTTAGAAGTGGGAACCAAGAGACAGATAAGGACGGCGTAGACTGCAAGTGAAGAAGGATGTGGTGAGCAATTAGTTTACAAATAGAGCTGAGATAAAACTAAGCAGGAGCCTGCAGGTGAAGATGAGGCACACTCAAAAGTTTAAAATTTCTAGTAGAGCAGTCTGCTGTCTGACCCTACAGCTCGTCCAGGTTTTATGTCTGGCCCAATCAAGTCAGTAGAAAAGTCACCCTGCAGGAACTATTGTTGTTGGTTCCACACAGAGCCGCATCAACCTTTGTCAAGAGCAGCTCACTTGATAGATTTGTTACTGCAGAAAAAGTCCTGCTATTGTCAAGACAGGAGCTCAATGTGAAATATTTAGCTTGTTACCCTGCTGAGAACCAAAACCTCAAAATGGCAGAAAACAGCGAACAATGCCAGTCATGATCTCAATTTTTGATTTGTTATGTGTTGTTTTGCCTGACCAGCCATACGAAACCCAAATATATCAATTTTAGAATGACTCAAAACTGCGAAAATCAACACTTTCACAGTGTAGAAGCAGGAAAACACATGTATTTGTGTTTTTTCTTGATATGACTTGAACATCAAAATAGTTCCAAATGCAAAGGCCAACATTAGTTAAGGGGATTTTTAATATTGAACGTTCATACTTGCTGTAATGGGACCATAGACACGTATCACTTTATAAATGAGGACTTGATGTCTTTTTGTCATCCTCCCTCTCACTCCATCACACCCTTGCAAACACTGAACCTCATAGATGATTGGCGAGTGTTTGCTTGTCCTTTTGCTTTTCATCGCAGCTGACAGGTGGCCCCTTGCTGAAACACCAAATTCACTCAGGAGTTGATCGCTCTCTCCTTTCCCATCCATCTCATTTACATTCAAAAAGCTTCACCTGCAGCAGCTCTCTAGGAATTGTGCTGGAGTCAGAGTTTAATTATTTCGGACAGTAATAAGTATTCTTTGGAGGATCTCCCTTTTAACTCCAGAGTGACCCTGGAAGAATGTGCTGTGGGGGTGAATGCAGAGAAACCTGCTGAGGTTCAGTTTTATCTGCATTTCCATAATATGCATTTGTATGTCACTTCCATGTAAGACCACGTCTTACCTTGGGTGTGCATTCTCTCCTGGGGCGTTTTGCCGGCAGATATTTTAATATTTGGTTGGACATGGTTGCATTTTACACTGCTGAATGGCAGCAGTTCTTCCTCCTGCTGTAAGTCACAGTTACAAGGTCAGTGTCTGCAGGTGCTGCTGGACAGACTATGTAAAGAAGCTACCGTGTTAAGTTATATTCATATATAGTTCTTTCATTTTGTGTTGAGTTTCTCTTTTTGCTAATCAGACATGTAAATCGTTATTGTGTCTACTTTTTCCTTTTGATGTTCTACTCTCCTTTCTTTGACTTTTCATTTAATTTTCCAACCCTTTCTTTTCCACTCCTGTCCTCCTACTCTCCTTCTCCCATTTCGTTCCTGCTGCTCCCTTCCTCTCTTCATGTGTCCTTTCATTTCATTTCCTTTCCTTTTCTTTCCTTTACATCCTCCTCCTAGAATCTACTATCCCTTTCTTGTCTGCTTTTTCCCCTCCCCTCCCTTTACCCTTTTTCTCTCCTCTCCTCTCCTCTCTTCTCTTTAATTATTACTAATTCATCTCCTCATCCAGTGTTTGTTTTTCTGCCTCCCTTCATCCCATGTTTTCCCTCCCTGAAGCAACTTATTAAACTCAGGGAGAGATTGAGAGAGACTCTGACAGAGAGTGGAGAGGAGCACAAGAGCAACCATTCACACAACAGCAGGCTTCTTAACCACCGAAAGCTGTCAACTCCTCTGTGTGCGTGTGTTGCCCAAGCCTCTCCAATACAGCCATCAGGGCAGCCAGCAGCTAACAGGCCTCATTCAGCTGACAGCAAGTTGTTCCCAGGCTTACTCTCTCCTCATTTGCATCCAACATGCAGAATGACATGTGTGGAATCATAAATGAAGTTATGAAGCAAGAATATAAATGTATAGTTAATGCCTGAAAGATATTTGTAACGCTGACACTCCTTATGAAGTCAGTAGATGTTGTATGGAACTGATGTTGAACTTGAAAAAACTGGCAGGAGCCTTTATTCACAATATATTGATGAGCTGGGCAAACATGAGCCACAAAATCACAAATAAAGACCCACACCGCTGCACAACCTTCCAGATTTTGTGCTTTGTCTTTTCTGGTGTTTGCTCTCGGCTCAGCTCTGCTCTGTGTAGCTCCACATCGCCCTCAGTCAAACATACATACAGACTTGCTGCTGCAGAAAGCCTGAGACAGGGATGCAACCTGGCTGCTATTTTATTTTTCATAAAGTTCCAACCGCCAACCCTTTGTACTGGTATCACTTGAGTGCTACTCACATCTGACCACAGGTAGTTGCCCAGAAGCAACAAAACAGTAAAAATTAAGACAGTTTATCTGCAGGTATGGGCACTGTCACTCACTTCAGTTGGGTCTTTATTGATGATTGAGAGGTACTTTTGTATGAATATTGTTTTTGTTTTCTTTTTTAGGAAAATTCCTGCAGCTACAGTCTGCTCAGGTTGATCATGCAAAGCTTCACTCCAGGTGTTCCATTTTTCCAAGACTGTTTTAATCAACTGTAGATTAAGGTATTTTATAACAATATGTATTAAACTGGTAGCTTAAAAAAAATAAATAAATAAAAAAAGTGATTAGATGAGGCCAAGAGGAAAGGCGAGTTTTACAGGTGGATGCCGAGAAGTGAGATTTGAAAGAGTTTAAGGAAGTCTCCTGGATGGCTGTGGTATCGGGAGAGTCCAGGGAAAGAAGAGAAATGATCTGATGAAGGGCAGAAGGGGAGAAAAGGGCAGTGTGTCAGTGTCCAGGAGGAGGAGAAGCCACACGGAGGTGTTGGCATGTTAGGCCCGCTCCATCCCCACAGACGTAGCTGTAATCTGGGCCACATGTCCCACAAGGCCTGCTGGGTGATTCGTCTTAGTTAGGGAGCTGTCCAGGCGACTCTCTGTGGGCCGCAACACATAATCATACACACGCACACACACACACACACACACACACACACACACACACACACACACACACACGGGCACACGCACCCACACACACACGCACACACACACACACACACACACACACACACACACACACACACACACACACAGGCGACATGTCTGGTTAAAGAACTAGAGCTGGAATCTTGACTGGGTGAACACACACCCAGCACACAAACACACGCACATACAAAATCCTGCAAACACTTAAAATGTTAAAATCCTTGTGGGGACCTCTCACAGCTTACTATAGCTATATGTGTCTACCTATCTATACTTGACTTTAACAATAATATAAGCTTTAATTTAATGAATTTATCTTTGTAGCAGCCTATAAACATTCTTGTCCATACAGCTGTCAGCTATACTATAAGGGGAGGGCAGGGTGAGGGCTGCAAGTTATTTAAAACTTATAAACACGTCCTCGATAGGTGGAACTAAACCTGTAACACTGTACAGTAGAGCTTAAGGGAGTTTATTGATCATGCTCAAGTCCTCCAAACTCAAGGTATTCACACCCTTGTGCTAATTCCTTGTGCTAATCAGTTATAAAGGCATTATAACATGGGCCTTTGCTTAAATAGAGCTCAGTAGGGAAGCAACAGAAGTTCAAAACATAGAGCATGAGTTTTTTTCTTGATCTTGGAAACAGTAGTTTGGAAAACAAGGACTGCATTAACCCATTGTTGACATTATCTATTAATCTGCCAATAACTGTTTTAAGTCGAATTTTAAAAAATGACCAAATGAGCAAGTGACTGTTAACAGCTCAACTTTTTATTCAACATGGGTCTGAATCATGGACATGTACTTTTAGCTCAGAAAAATCTGCAAATGAGGGCCATGTGATACAGGTCAAAGTTCCTGAACACTCGAGTGAGAGGACCTTGAGTTGAGATTGTTTTGCCAAATGTTAAAAAAGAGTTCTGAAACACATCAGTTCAGTGAAATTATTAAAACCAGTGTCATGGAAATGACACACATATAGTATAATTTATCATTCTGCCCCTGTTCTTTATTTAAGTCTTCATTATGTAAACCTCAGCTTCACCCCAGTACAGTTGGAATATTTTAAATAAGGACTGTATTATGTTAACTTACATCCTGGCACATTTTAATTTGTTTAGATAATTGGGGCTACATTTACATTCTCTCTCATTGTTAGTCTGCTTGTGTTTGCTCTTCTGCAGTCCTTTTTCTTAATTTTGCTCAGTCCACACAACTCAGTAATTAAGTTGGTGAAAACTGTATTTTTACCCCATAGCTGCTAGAAAGACTGAGGAAAAAAAAAAATTCCAGGCGTCCATAAAACTTCTGTGCTGTAAAGAAACCTTTCTCTGGATCGATCTGTCAGCTTGAATGCATACCAGGCATTGTGTTTTATACAAATAGAGCTGTTGTTCTTATTTATGGCAGACAGTGGATCAATTGAAGCCAACTTTCTGTGAGCATTCGTGTTTTGTGTTTACAGAGGCCGTCACTAACATCATCTTTCTGTTGGTTTCTGTTTCTTCTCTTTTCCTGAAATTTGAATCTCTGTCATGACCAAAGGGACAAAGGACGTGTCAGTAACAACACCTGTATTGTGTTTTAAGCCTCAGTGAGTGTTGGCGTCTTCACATTGTTGACAGTGGTGAGAACCAATCCATACGGTGGGGAAATAGATCAGTCATGTGTGTGTAAAAACTGTATCGACTTTTCTGATGTACTCACTTTTCCTTTCCGGCTGTTTATTCTTCTTTAGTGGCTTACTACAGTACATGTCCCACAATGCTTTTCAGTAGCCTCCAGAGAGCTTCTCTGAACACATGCCAGAGGTTTCACATGTACTCTGAGGTATTAATGGAAAGCGATCAAGCATTGAACCAGTGTTGGAGAAACTGGACCCTCTACACATGAGGTTATTGTGGAAACAGATGTTTGATGCCGAGCCACTCAAATCTGATACTTTCTCTTGAATGTCTTGGGTGGTTGGAATTGGTTCTGCCATGTCTTATTTTCTTTGTTCTGGAAATATCTTGAAACCTAAACCGAACCTTATAATCCTCATCACAGGGTTAACCCGAAACCAAAATAGTGGCCTTAAAATACCGCACAAAGACGATGTAACTGGCCGAAATGTCTTTAGTTTATAGTTAGTTAGTCTTTGTCAGTTTATGCAAACACATAATTACACACACAAGAAAACTGGGCTTAACGAGGCGAACTCCCTGCTGGTACAAGTTGCATGCATGTTACTGCATCGAAATGGTTTTGTTTGTCTTTTCCTTTTCTTCCTTTCTCATTCTCTATCTCCCACAAACACACACTCTACTCTCATTCTGTGGATTAGATGGCCATAATCATGAAAATTTCCGGTACAGCAAATTCCTCTCTTTTTACCTCCCTTCTCTTTCCAGTACTGATCTTTTGCCAGTCCTGTATATGAGATTGTCTTTTAGATGATCCTCTGAACTGAATCATTGCCATTAGTTTGACTGTTTTTTGTGGGTTGTGTTGTTTCTAATCTGTGTGTCCACTCTCACAAATGTGCCATCAGAAAATACTGCTAGGGTTGGTATTTGAATTCATGTTGCCCTTTTCTGGTGAAAACACATTTTCAGTTATTTAGTAATTCTCCCAGAGCTGTATTTGTCAGAGAGAGGAACAACCACTAAAACTATAGCTAGACTTCAAGATCACAATGCTACTTATTAATAAGTGACTATTTAGAATCTTAAAGAAACATGTCGCATTTAAATAATTTCTGAGCTTGACAGGTACTTAACCACCAGTGTTGGACAAGCTACTTGGAAAGTGTAGTGAGCTAAGCTACCAGTCACTCTACATTAAATTAAGCTTCACTACACCGAAGCTTCCCCCCAGAGAAATGTAGCAAGCTAAGCTACCGTAAAATGGCAAAAGTAGCTTAACTACATCAAAGCAATTTTTTTTATATATATTGGAACAACTACATTCCAAGTCAAAGCTGTCTCCGTGATCAATAAAACTGTAAATCAGACAGATAAGCAGGCAAAAATGTTGTAAAATGTATACTCAGCAAATAGTATATTATAGTCTGTATTCTGGTTTCTGCTTTGTCATTTATGTTTGATCTTTGAGTTTGTCTATTTAGTTATTGTATGTAATTCAGCCTTTAATTGTATTTGTTTCTTTTATCTACCTCATAGTTTTTGTATTTGATTGATGTCAAGTTGCTGTAACACTTTATTAATCCCAAAGGAAAATTAAAGTACTCTGTCCATCTACCATTATCCCATATAACTGGCAGTTTCAAAAGTGGTATTTTTATTAGGCCTACTACTACTACTGCTAGTAGCTATATCTACATAAATTTTAAGCTAATAATTTTTTTAGAAACTGCATTTTTGTTGTACCCTCTGCTGGTTTAAAATTACAAAAGTAATAGTTCAGAGTAATGTAAACTTTTCAAATGTTTCTCGGCTCCCTCATTTCCCCACCTTTTACTTCCATACATGTAACTTTACTGTATTTGTTTATTATTTAAGTTTGTCTTTTGCATCCCTTGGGATCAATTCATCTCCGTCTTCCTCACCCTCTGCCATTTTTCCATCAAATATCGTAAACTTACTCAAGCTAAACTGTCTGTAGTCCCCTGCAGCAGAGAGGTTGTAGACAAGGATTGGTTCGTGATGTCACCGTCTTACGGAAATGCTTCTGTCGGCTCCACATACACGGCCGTGTATGGCGGTGTCATCACTGACTGATCCTTTTATTTCAGACCTCAGCAGGAAGCTCCGCTGCGCTGAGCTTCAGAGGTGTTCGTAAAAGTGAAGCTTGTGTGGCCGCTACCACACTACTTGGTCAATAAAAGAGCAAAGCTATTGAAAAGTTATTTCGTTCAGAAAACAGTGATGCTACCACCACACTACTGAGAAATGTAGTTTAACTAGTAACACCACTACTTTTAGCAACGTTACTTCCCAACACTGTTAACCACACATAAAACTTTCCTTTCCTTCAATCTGGTTTCCAAAAAATTGGAACCAAGAAGTTGACAGTGCTTTCCAGTGGATAAACTATGTAATAATGACACTGATATTAACTTATCTTTGCCATATCTCTACTTCAAGTTCGTGTTTCCTGTTTAAACCAAGAGTCATGTCATGAGTGTTGTGTCACCACTGGCCAAACATCATTCCTTGTGTAATTAAGGTTTGGATCACTTATCCAAACATTTCTGGAAACAAGCGTCACACCTTCAAAGCCAGCAGATAAAGTCACGCCAGTGCACCCCAGAGAAAAATAATAAGGTTGTGTTTTGATCAGTCACTTCTTGTTACTCAGCAGGTAAGCTGACACCACAGTGCTTTTCCTGCTGTCACAGTTTACATATCATGAAAATAGTTCCGTCATCTTGCTACAAACACTGCAGGGCAGACACTCAGATGGATGTTACCTATTAATATCTATAAACAAGTATCATGCACTTTTACCACTCTCTGAATGTTTTGCAGTAAAATCAGTGACCTCATACATTGTCAGAAACTGATCACTGATTCATCCAGCTGCTAAGTTGTCACACAGTCAGGAACACAACATCAGTAAAGTAGTTCACTTTCCTGATGGATACATGTGCCATAAGTACTCAGGTGTGAAATGTGATAATCAACATCAGTCTTTACAAATGATATTAGCCACAGGCCCTGTGTGTGTTCATATGTGTTCCTCACTCATTGTATAATTCAATTGCTTATTAGAGGTTGTTGGCAGTTTGCTTGATGGCCTTGGACACGAGGTGTGTTTAATTTATTCTTCTGTGCGTCCCTGGGAGTGTTTTTATTCTTCCCCTCGGTGTGCTCCTGGCATTATTAAAGACATTAATCACTGGGACCTGACGCCTTGTTTCAACACAGTCCTGGTCCCACAGTGCAGCCCCAAACACATATATACACACACACACACACACACACACACACACACACACACACACACACACACACACACACACACACACACACACACTCAACAGTGCCACAGCAGTGATTACTTGAAAATACAGTATATTGTGGGCCCTTTTGAAATACGGTACAAATAAAAGTTTCAGAAGATGAAGATAATAAAACCGACTGAGCATGTGTGAGGGACAGTATCAGTATATTCACCTTTCATATTTTTTTTTAGCATTTCTTTATTAAAGTTAACAAAACAATCCATAACCTCCAAGATGTTATTTAACAAGGGTTTGTGTTGACTTTTTTGCTTGCAAGATATCTGAAGAGATCACATGAGATTGCATCCATCTTGCCAAGCTTCAAGCTATGGGCTTGCAGCCAGTTGGTAAAGTACAGTGGATTCATGTTGTTATTATCTTAATTGTTTCTCTGGTTCTCTATCACCACTTTCATTAACCATGTTTCCATAAAAAACTAGTAAAGCTGTGAGCTATAAAACTAAAACCATGGTCTTAAAGATGCGTTAACCGAGTACAGCGATATTTCTCTGTGGGTTCCTTGCTATGAAGAGTCATTGGTCACAATACACATCCTTATTTGAGGCCTTGTTGATATAAAATGATGATTTTATGAAAGAAAATGTATGGCTTCAACTTCCAACTCCTAGTTTTTATTTACCGTAATCGTTTTCAAGCCAAAGTTTTAAAAATTCAACTGGCCATCGTCTCTGACAAAGTTCTGAATTTCACAGGGGGTCATTAGTTTCATCCTCTGCAGTGAAAGACTTTGATCCTCAGTCTGTTTCACCATGACTGAAGATGCTTGTAATGTGTCAGGCAGCTTGATGGGAACAAAAGATATACATATTAAAAAGACCTTTTTGTGCTTTTTGTGTGTGTGTTTCTGCAGTCATATAGTTCTAGTTTGTCCCTGAAATTCAATTTTGAACAGGACAACAGAATTAATGCCACGCCAAAGCAAAATATTGGAGTGCTGAAGAAGAAAAGCATTTGATGACCTCTTATATTATTAACCAGACTCTGCAGAATACATCGCTTGTTGCATATTAACACTGTGACACATCAATTTTGACATTGCTGCTTTTCGCCCACGATCTTCTGATTGTTATTCCCTGAGTGTATTCTTTTTCCACATGAATACAACATTTCTTTTGCTGCTCCCCCTCGTCCAACTCGCGGCAACCTTTCCTTACCTCTGACTGCTGATGGAAAAGCTGTCGAGTTACCATGCTGTTTTGACGAGTGGCCTCCTGAGCTTCTTCTTTTCACCATTCTTTTCTCCACCCTGCCCCGGTCTCTCACACCCAGCTGAGTGGTAGTTCCTCTGGGAGCAGAGCTGCCAGCATACCGACGTAGTGTATCCTTCTATATCACCTCTGTGTGTATGTGTGTGGATATGAAAGAATAATGGACAGATTATAACAAAAGAGAAGACTGCATTCACTAATGGTTCAGAATGTTCATCTTTAAAACAAGATGGAAGAAAGTGTAGTGGATTGGAGATTTAGTGTGTTTTTGATGACTTGCTTCGACTTTTAATGATAAAACTGAATCAATACTATCCAAACAATATATTTTGGAGTTGATTATGAAACTAGACAGAACTTAACATTCAGTATTTTCCTCATCGTGATTGCAGTCCTTCGTAATTAAATCAAGTAGTACAAGAATGTATTCACTTTTGCTTCTCTTCTTCCTTTGTGAGTTAATGCACAGTAGTTATAATATGAATACTAACTAGGGCAATGTTCTGCCAACCTGATCAGATTCAGTCAGTCAGTTGGCTGTTTCAGATCAGAGCTGTGTTTGATTTGCAAATGCACCAAATCAAGGAAGCAAAACAGTGCTGAGAAGTTTTGCTTGATTTCCTGCATTTATATTCTGGAATCAGAAGTCTTTCTTGGGTGTACACCTTCCAGTGCTTTATGCCTCCTCAGATTTTTTCAATTGCTGTGTGGTTGTAATTTGATTTCCTTCCTTTAACAAGTGAGACTTTATCCTGTTTCATACATCTCAATGCTGCAAAAATACTTTGCTAATGTTTGTACTTATATGGCTGTTTTGAAGGACAGGCTGCTTCTGTGTCGTGACAGGTTTGACATCTTTTATTTCAAATTCAAAACATTTCAGGGTGTATCTTTGCTATTACTCACAAACTAAGTCAGTGCCAAAGGAGCACTTCCTTTCTACGTAAAGGCTTGGGGATAAAAAGGCCATATACATGTGGACTTGAGTAAAACTGAAACAGACATGGCGTCATTCTCGCTCTTGTCAGCGGACAGCAGCAGCAGCAGTTCTGGTCAAGCTGCTGAATCCTTGGCAGCAGTGTCAAACAGTCCACCACGTCTCGGGCCAAATCCCATTCTATCTTAACTGCTTGAATAAACCCGCGCCAGGAGCCAAATATGGAAGTACTTCACTTTTACAGCCAACAAAATCGGACACCTAGGAGACATCGTAACCCCTCGGCTTAAAACTGCCAGAAGGCTGTCCAGTCAGATATGCTTTAACATAAAATCTCAGTACAGAAAATCTAATTCAGCAACACTTGTAGCAGATAGTTACTCAAGGAAAGACTGTTCCTTTTGTTATAGCCCTTTCCGGTAGACAAAAAAAAAACCAATAACATGAGTTTCACTAGTTTGAGAAAGATCAACAAAAACATGATTAAGAGTCAGGTATATAAATCTATTAAAATAATAATATTTTGTATTATGCCACTAGTAACTTAAAACCATAGATTACAATAAAGTAAATAGATATCCTTTGATCAGTGCCAGGTGATCATGATCAGTTGATAAAGATGCTAGCAGTCAGCCCCAAAGATCCTGATCATAGCACCCTTACTAAAAAGTACCAAAAATAGCAAAAGTGGCACTCATCAAAGAAAAACACAAATCATACATCATAAGAAATGGACAATGTTCATTGAAATAAAAGCATTTTTGAAGCCCATTATGAGTTCTTTGACAGGTTAAAAAAGAAAACCCCACTTCACTGAGGTTTAAAGACAAAGGCCAAAAATAATGCCACACATACACCAAAAAAATGACTTTTAAGGAACATGGTCAACTAGTTTTATTGAGGTCATCACCCAGTTTTACATCCAGGTATATTTGCTCTTTTGCCCTTGTTTTACAGTTGAATAGTCATGAAGTTATTTAAAGCGACACCAGCCCTCTGCACACATCAGTAGAGGCTCAAAGTGGGATAGAGGGTAACATTCAAAAAACTCCAAAACTGTGTGAGTTGACATCAGTGCACTGACAACACATGCTTGTGTTGCCAGCTGAGCCTGTGATATCTTATTCTGTAAGGCAACAAAGCAATGAGAAAAACTGAATCCTCAAATGTTAGTCCAGCTTAGAGGGATGACTCACTGCTGTTGAGGAGTGAGTGAGTTTGTATTTTTACTTTCGACTTTAAGATTACATTTCGTTACTCTAGTGAGCTGAGAATCATCAGCGCGCCCAAACTTAAATCATTTTCTTTGGGAGTTGCTTTAGCCTGACAGTTTGTGTAGTGGTGCAGGAATACCCATAATGTATAAAGGGGAAACTGTGCTGGATGCTTTGCATGTGCACATCCCAATAATGCTGCACAATTAGTTCCACAACTGTTATTAGTCATGTTTAATCAGATGTAGGCTGATTCTTTCAGACTTGTTTATTTTCAAATGTGAATTGGCCCAGAATCCATTGTGTCGAAGCATTAAAGCAGTGTTAAATTGTTTTCATCGCGCCTACTTTAAATATTCATTGTGTCTGCCAGAAATACTTCTCCTTCAGCACCAGACTTCACATCTCATTGCATTTTTATTTTGAGTTTTAAGCCCCATTGGAATAGATTCACTGGAAGGTATCTTCCAACTACTTTCTTACATACTCCAAGTGACCTTCCAGAAAAGCTAAATGGGGTCAAGAATCTGTGTAATCTTCCTCAAACTACAGATGGAAAACATCATTGTGGCTGCAAGCAACAATAGGGCAGCCAGTGAACGATATTGGCAAAAGATTACATGGACAAAAGAAGTCAGACAGGAAGCAGCGAAAGCCAGGAATAAAGGAAGGAAGGAGGGAAGGGCTTAGCTCCAGGTGCATGCTATAAATGTCTTATTGGAGCTTTATATATCAATACGAGTGGTTAGATTTTGAGAATCAGAAACCAAGCCACTTTATGGACAAGATACAGAATGTTAATGAGGTGTTTTAAAGAGTGTGACCTATATGAACATATCTACCTATGTAGAGAGATTTTCATCAGCAATGGTAGTTGTTTAACAATGAAGACAGCAACTCCCATGATCCCACTCTACTCTGTAAAAAATTTGGAGACTACTTGTGGCAAAAATCTCATACTGTGTTCCAGATTCCAAAACAACAGACATAGAAAAATTCAGGCAAATTCATGGCTGCAGTTGATAAAAATGAGTTGGTCGCCTTGTTGATTAGTTAAGAAAAACAGTCAGCTAATTTTTTATTTAAATTTTCTCGGCCTATGCTGATTTATTTCAGCCTGATCCGCTAATTCCTATTTCTATTCCTAAACTGTTGTTAAAAACACAACACACAATCATTTTTGTAAGATGAAAATTGATTGTTTTAGTTGTTTTTCAAGCAAAAATGCCCAAAGTTTGCTTGATTCAGCTTCTCAAATGTGAGGACTTAACACTTTTCTTTGTCCTTTATGATAGTACATGGAATATCTTCAAAGGTTTTTGGACTGGACCTTTGGCTGCAGGAAATGATAGTGAGCCATTAGTCAATTACATGAGAAAGAACTTGTCACGTTAATCCCTAAAGAAAATATTGTTTAGTTGTAGCCCAAATCCATAACTTTTCTTACTCATATTCATTAGGTTAAACTAAGGTTTATGATGTCAGGTATCATTGTGTACATGGTCGAAATAACTGCCGCTCTATACCTGAGTAACGGTTCCATTCCTGAATGTTGTTGCTGTGTAAAAATACTCAATGTCTTCTGTCAAAAATGACTTTATTACCTTTGTTGGTTGCAACATCTGTTTTAAAGCTTGGCCAAGAATATGTGATCCCCTCTCTACAAGGAGAAACGTTGTCTAATGTGGTGCTGTGGTTCTTTCTTTCTCAGGTATTCCGTAGGAAGGCGGTGGAGCTGGGTGAAAAGCTTCTGCCAGCCTTCAAAACGCCCACCGGCATCCCCTGGGCTCTGCTTAACCTCAAGAGGTAGAACACACACACACACACACACACACACACACACACACACACACACACACACACACACACACACACACACACACACACACACACACACACACACACACACGTGTCGACACACACTCACTCGTTCTCTCACAGTAGTCCACTCTAGTGGTATTTGAGGCAGCAGGTCTGTTTTTATGGTTTGATACTTTAAAGAGCTCTTTGGTCTGAGGCTTGATGTGAGTCTGCTGAACACAGGCTCTCTCTGTTCCGCTCTCCCACACTGAGCAGAGATGTTTTAGTTTTACATGACAGAGCAGACTTGTCAGACAGAAGCTGTTTGGTTTTTCATCCAGGACTACATGCCAGCGGCTGGCTCTGAAACTAAACTACCACTCAAAAGACAAACCAAAAGTTTGTGAGAACTCTGACAAGGTTGTAGGCCACAGTGGGCCTTTACCAACGCATTGTGGCACGCTGTCAAGGGGCTGCCTCGGGGTTTGACTGCTGCACTCACACGTGCAGAAATACATGTCAGTTAATAATGGAGATATGAAGCCAGTTGCTCTTTTGTTACAGAACAATCACTGTTGATGTGTTAGGTAGGATTGAGCTTCTCTTGCTGTGGTTGTATTTACACAAGAGGGATTGGGATTTTTATCTAGAGTACTACAATATAAAGCAGATTAACATACACCAGTTTAGCTGTAGTGAGGCTGCTTTGTGTTGTAAAACCATGGTGTTGGAAAAGGTGCCTTTAAGGACAAAGGAAAATAAAGAAAAAGACATGGCTACTGTACTACAGTTGTCCAGAATTATGTTATTAATTACATGCAGTACATTATTTATGAAGTGTGAAATCTCCTCAAATAAAGGGACACAAATGGAATGTTTTTTTCAAATAATGCTAAAAAATAAAAGCTTAATTGACACTTCTTAAACCTCATATAAATCCTCATTATTTGAGAGAGCTGCTCCCCGAAAATGTTTTAACATTCAGAAGTGGGCCTGAATTGAGTAGTTGTGCAACCAAAAACTGCTGCAAACTGATGATTTCATCATTCCATTTTTATTTTTTTTACATACATAAATGTCAATCGGTAACTTTGTCTGTAAATCGTCAAATAAAAGATTTAAAAGAAGTAGTATCCAAGGTCCTTCCACAGTCAATGCTGTGAGATTTTTACCATGATGGCAGTCCGCTTGGACTAAACTATACCTAATATTAAACATGTTCAAAAACAACACAAAAATTACTTTACTTACTTACAGCCTATCACAGTTCAGCTATTTCACACTATCACCTGTAATATCAGTATCTGTCTTGAAGAATGCTGAAAGCATGAAGAGCATTTGTAGGTCTGTTCCTCCGTCAATGATAGGTGATGAGAGGAACTTTTTATTTCTCCTCCATTTTCTTTCCATTCCTCTCTCCCCAGAGAGGGACTCGACACTGCTGTTTGTCAGCCGTTAATTAAAAGGCAGGTTGTCCTGACGATAAACGTGCTGTGACAAATTAATTTTCTTTCTGTCTGTATGGGTGAATGGACTCTGCCCCCCTGTATCCTCCTCTATGGAGTTAGAAACACCCCAGGGAGAGAGAGAGAGAGAGTGTGTGTGTGTGCGTGTGTGCGTGTACATTAATGTGTGTGCACATGCATGATCCCCTAGAGGCCTGAGCAGATTGCCAGTGATGATGACTTTACCTGCATGACTGAGCTATGATAGCTTGGAAGCACACACACACCTACTGCCAACATCCCTGCACACACTCATATTACCATCCACACGTTGCACAATGACACATACACACAGCTCCACAGTATTCGATGTGCCCCTGAGTAGAGAACTCAAACTCCTGTTTCTTGTTGAAAGTTTTCTCCTCTGATGTGACGTGTCCTCATGTGACAGAAGAGCAACCAAGTAAGAGTTAGGTAGGCTTTCTAGGAGAACCGGTAATTTGTGTAAATGCATGTTTTTCGATTCCATGATCCGATTTCTGGAAATGACTTTGGAGGAGCAATATTTAGCCATGCTGCACTTTCGTCCAAATTGGCAGTTACACATGCATCAGTGCACGTCTATGGTGTTTACAGTACAGTGGACTGGAACAATCGCTTACAAGCTTCATGAAAGAGAGCAGTCATACAGCAAAATGGGAGTTAGGGAAGTCAAACATGATCAAGGTTGGTAATCAGACTGTACTGTTTTTAGTGATGGTGCTGTCACTGCGCCAGAATCAGCTGATACTTGTTAGTCCTGCAAAAGTGAATACAAGGAAGTAGACAAAATGTTCAGATTTTTCTGTGTTTCAACTTAAAATATTAAAAATATTTTGGCAGGCTGTCTTGCAGGAGTCAATTGCTAAAAATATTTTCTTACCTTCAAGAAGGCTATGGGTTCAAATCCCCACTGAGGCAGGCGCTTTCTGTGTAGAGTTGTCATGTTCTTGCTATGCTTGTGTGGGTTTATCCAGGTCATCCCATCTCCCACCCATCAAAACATATATACTAGGTTTATTCTCCCGTCAGTGCCCTTAACCAAAGAAACTGACTGGATTTGATCCCCATTGTGCATTGGCTGCCTACTGCTCCTCAGAAAGTGGCTACCTTGCGATTTGAGACGATACCTTGATAATCATTTTGAAATCACTCTGTAGTCCTTTGAAATAGTAAAACAAATACTGAGGTGCCTAGAGATTGCCTCCCATAATCATAAGTAAAATCTGCCAAATTTAAACAATATCCAAACCTAGTTCTACATTTATCACAGACAGAATTTCCATTCATATCACTTCTTTAGTTTCTTTGAAAATGAAGATGCGTTCTTGTCTGTATTTCAGTTTTGTTTGTTTTTTTTGCTCTCAGTTGCTGTTACATTTTCTACCACTTCCCTGCTTTGGCTGTAGCTTACAGCTCCAAAGTAACAGTGTGAGGGCTCTACATCACAAACCTCCTATAATCAACATGAATAAAAACAGAAAGATTTATAAACAATAATACAGGATGGCACAGATCAAGAACACACCGTTCAGAAACAAAAGGTTGAATATATGTGAATTCTAGGTTGAATATCTGTAGGATTGTAAGGTGTTTTCAAAGTCTCCCAGTATTTAAATATGTTTTATTTGCTTGGGTACATGTTCTACATATATAGAGGTGAATGAGTAGTTGAGCAGAAACACCAGTGAAGTACTTTTGAAGCAGTGTACTTAAGAGCTGTTAGACTGCCTACATAACCTTGACCCAGATTGAAGCAGGATAAATCTGTGAAAAAAAGAAAAAACACTCAGACACACTCACTAACTCGGGCACACACACACACACACTTGCAAATGAGGCCCAATTATCATCTCTCCTTCATCCCTATTTCTCCCCTCTTTTGCTCACTCTCTTTCCACTCTTTCATTAAAAAAACTTTTATTTCATGTCCCACTCTCCTGTACTCCCTCTCTGTCCTTCCTCGGTCCATCCATCTTGCCTTGAGTGACCCAGAATCTTCTTCTGTTTTGGGACATCGTGTTGTTGGTCCACTCTCCACTCCATGGCCTTGTTCTTATTTTTTTTATCACTCTACCCTGCAGCTACCTAAAAAGCCCAAAAGGGGCCACAAGAATTAAGGTCACAGTTTCAAACGTGTTGCTGCTTCTACATCAAATAAACCTTGTTTTATCAATTACTCTGTGTTAAAGTTTGCGTCACAAAAACACAATTCTTAATTCAAATGATTGTACATGAATGAAAACACAGTTATAAACATCATGTTCCATTTCTGCCCCCTAAATATTACACTTTACACATAAAATAAATTGATGAAAGCATCAAATTGTTTTTTAGCGGAGCAATAACGAAACATTCTTCCTTCAGACAATTGAAGAGTTATATCTAGCCATACTGGATGTGCATGTGTGGCTTCTTACAATATTAAGTTGCATAGCAGCACTATACAACTTACTGCCTCCCCTGCTTTCTTCCTCTCTTACTTTTGCACACAAACACACAGACACTAGTTACCCAGTCGTTATCTGCTGCAGCCAGCATGTCCCATAGCTCTTCTATTAACATTCAGACTGATAAAGCCCTCGCAAATCACTCCCACTGCACTGCATACTGACTGGCCTTAATGGGATGAGGCTGTGTGTGTGTGTGTGTGTGTGTGTGTGTGTGTGTGTGTGTGTGTGTGTGTGTGTGTGTGTGTGTGTGTCCGCTGAGGTGCCTGGATCTGTACTCCACCCTGAAATTAGCTGTTCATTCCTCTCTACACGCATCATGGTGATGACTGTATCCCACACACACGCATTCACAAAACATAATTCTTTCCTGTTAATTGACACAATAAAGGGTTTGATAGAATCGGAAATCTGCAAATCTCAAATGCCATGCTAGCAGAAAACCTGCTGAAAATAAATTACAGTGTTTTAAAATCCCAAGTGGTCGATTTCAATCAGGTGTTTATTTGATAGAGTTGGTGCTTTTTAATGAGTTGATGTGTGAACCTTTTCCAAATGTATGTTATTTGTCTTCAAGTGTACTAACTCAAAGAATGTATCTGCCTTCCAGACGAATGCAGCTAAACGCAATGTCATCATCTTCATGACGCTGCATAGTTAAAGCTTACTCTTTTGCCCCTGCTCTCTTTTCTTATCTCATGGAAGAAAATGTTCACAAAAAAGGTCAGTTTGGGACAATTTGCTCCTTCAGCTACAGGCTCTGAGACTGAGGCAATCAATCCTGAGCTCTTGGGGTCTTAGAGTTTGATTAATAGGTCTAGATGGAGAATGGCTCTATTAGTACAGCTGAGTTCTCACACTGGGTGACCTGTGAAGTGCCACTCTGTCATCAAGGTTTTTTTCCCTACATGTGATAAGAAAATGTACTTGTTAAATCCAGTGAAGTACAGACTTATGTCAGTTTATTAGCATTTAAGGCCTCTAGATTGTAATTTTCATTTCCAGGTACTTTAAAATGCAGCAGTAGACTCAGGCCCGAAGTGCCTCACAGGATAGACAGGAACTGTAAAAGTAGAATTGCATGTCATCAGTGTAGCAGCAGGAGACAAGGTGGTAAAATGAACAATAACGTGATTAAAATCAAGAGATCTGATGAATTTCTACTCAGACTTTGATGGCATCTTTCTTTCCTAATGGAAGTATGACATCCAGGATATCAGTGCACCAAGTGAACAATTAATTTGACTGCAAAGATTTTACGTTAGTATTAAACACTATTGCCAGATTAATGCATGGAAGGTATTTACTGGACTGGAGAATTACTTAATAAATGTAAGTCTCTACATCGTAGTCCAATGGTGATAGGGTTATACATGTTCTTACTCCAGACTGGTCTTCAAAGTCAGATTAAGTCATGTTAGGCTAACTTGAGTGTAGCAGCTAAGCCTAAACTTAAAGCTATTTAGAGGCTGCATCCCAAAAAAGAAAACATTTGCATTGCTGTGTCATGCCATGCCATTTGATCAAAAATCTATACAGTATGTGCTCCTCCATCAAACAAAATCTGCCCAATTAGTGAGGGTTCCTGCCTATATTCCCTTTCAGCCCAAGGGTGTCGTCTACTAGAAATATTTTTGTGTTAGACACTTAATGCAAGAAATGGCTCCTTTAGGAATTGGAATTAGAACATGATGAGTTAAAGAGCCCAGTCATTGACATATATAAAGTTGGACCAGGTCCAAGACCTATCAGTTTATAAGGTGTGTGGCAGAGCCCAACTGAGACGCAGTTTTGGGGGCTGATACCTGACATCAATCCACTCAAACTGAAAACCTCACTGTAAATTCAATTAAAAAGTACCCAGAGTTTTTTGGTTGTTGTTTTAAGTTTTTTATATCGACACATATCTGACAATATACCTGTGATGAATACAGCCTCGTCTCAGCACCATATCTCGGTAACTTAGCTTTGTTCGGCCTCATATGCATTAAACAACGCTGGCCGACCAGCAACTGAGTGTCTTGGGTTTGCCTAAATGAGCTGGTTCAATAAGAATATGATAAACGTGACATGAGACGTAATGTCAGTGCACTGAGCAGCAACAGGCTTCTTTTCATTTCCTCTCCTCAAACATTAAAAAGAAACAACAGTTCTTGACTTATGGCAACTCTGAGGGGACACACTACTTAATAGTGCTCTCTGGTGGGGAGTCTTTTAAATCCCGATGTTACAGTGGTTAGTCATTTGTAGTCATCGGTCCAACCCTAATGCCAATAGATATATCTGTCGGGCTATAGTGTGATGGGCCCAGTGCTGACTGTAAGCATCTCTACCCAATGGAAAAAGGGAGAAACCATTATATGTGTTCTTACAAAGGTCACAGTCATGAGCACACACGTACATACAGCAGACACACAATCATGGTATTGGTAGTGACTCTGTCTCACTGCCTTTAAGCTCTTTTCAACAACAGAGAGGGATTTCTTTAAAGCAAACACACACACGCACACACAGATCCACACTCTTCTCAGTGCAGCTCTCCCCAGCGGTTACCTAAGGCAGTGGAAGGCAGCCATGATTTAAGGCCTCTAATTAAGTTGCTAACTGTGAATCTATCGCAATTCACATTTTCTCTTCGCCTGGAGGAAAAGACGTACAATAGATTTTAAGACAGAGAGGAAGAGATATTGAAGGTAGAAAGGCAGAAGGAAAACAGAGGTCATGGCAAGGATGAGGAGAGGAGGAAAGGGGTTGGCAGAGGGAACAAAAACCTGGGCCAAAATATAGGCTTCATCCAACCAGAGAGAACAAATGAATTGGAGGAGTGCTTTCTAACATAATACTAGAGAAGCGTAAGAGGGCACTTCCTGGTGTGACATGGTAATTTATGGAGATGGAATGCCTTTTCTGTTTTTCCAGGTTACTGCTTGGCACCACAGAATTAGAATCTCTGTTGTTGGCGCTGCAGAATGGACGGGAGGGTATAAAACTTGCAGGCTACGATTTGTCATTTTACAGCTGGCCAGGAAATGGTTATGGGTATGAGAGGTTGAAAATGGAGATTGGACACCCAGAAAAAAGGGCAAACAAGATAGACAGTGGCATCGGGTAGAATAACCTAGTTTTTACGAGGTCGAGGCTTTGGATACATGTTTGTCACATGCACCCCTTGAGCCCCTGGTTTGTTGTTTCTTGGCTGAACAGTAGGGAAGCATAATGTGGAGAAAATAGGTGATTTCTGTTAGAGGTCAAGTGATAGTGAATTTTTAAAGGCTGATATAATAGAGATAGTTGGGAGAAGGAAAAGAAGCTGATAGCTGATTAGTCGGCCGATAATCCAACCCTCCCAGTAATGAGATACATTGAAACTCGGGTTTAGTAACGTTAGAATAGAGTAACCTTAGAGATGTGAATAACACAGTCCTTAATTTGAGTTGAAATGCTAGCAGTAGCTGTCTGTTTGATAGCAAGACACAAGATCTGGAAAGGTGTGATCAAGTGGATGAGCTGTTCTGTGGCTGAACTGGCTGGTTACATTGTTAAATGCCATTCTTACAAAAGTGTGTGGTCCATTTCATGAATAGATGGATAGTTAAGTGGCTGGATTATTTGACAGAGAGAGCGCCACATTGGAAAGTTCAGTATTAAGTAACTGAACATTAACATGATGGTTTCAGTTCCTTGCTGTCTTTTGGGCCCTTTCCCTGTGGACAAGGTGATGTGTTGTATACATATTTGAGACTAGATGAACTGAAAACAGGACCAGTGGAGGGCAGCATTACACTGGATAGCGTACAGCCTGCTGGAATTCCAGAAGAAGAAGAAGAAGAACTGAAAACAGGTCAGATGAGAGAGGACTGGATATGACACACCTGTCAGCCTTGTGTAAAATCAGATGCTCAAACATTAAATGTTACCCTGGGACCACAAAGATTTTATGTTTCTGCCATACTATGTAACTCTATCGCCAGCGTAATACGTGGAAGGTATTTCATGGGATGGAGGATTACTTAATGAAAAGAATATCTCTGATGTAATGTTGGTTTCTCTTAGTCTACACTGAAAACATGACATTAATTAAGTCTGTATGTATGGCTGCTGTTGCTTTGAAAAAAATACCCAAATGTCCTCTTAAATTAGCAATATGACTTAGAATATTTGAATTACAGTAATACTAAACAGAAACAATCCTTCATTGAATGATCTCTCATGACAGTTAAACAGAATAAACAGAATACATAATAAAACATGGACTGAGGAAATTAATTAAAATCCACAGGCTTGGACTCCTATTAGCCAAACAAACAGCATCATATCAGTCCTATCAGAGGTGGATGAACACTTGATTTATAATGAATGTTCAATATCAGCTTTGGTACACTGGTCTAAAGCTTAGCATAATCTCTTAAAAGTCCTCTAGTTCTAGGTCACCGTGACATTTAATTAACATTTCCAATCTCCTTTTCAAAGAGAACTGATGTTTCAACATTTCTGCTGTTTGGTGTAAAGCAAGGCTCATTGGTGCATGATGACTGAGTGTGAGACTTTTTATTCAGCCTGTTTTTTAATATCAATCGTCTTACCCCTGACTGTTGTGGAAATTAAACCAACTCAGATTACAAAACAACAGTACACAGGAGAAATCCATTATGACCCCAGCAGATATTATTGCTTTTCATTGCTACATAATGTCTGCAAATGTAGATGAAAGCTAGTTGAGGCATCGGTATAGATATATGCTCAAACCTTGACCACTTTTGAAGTATTTTAAAGTCTACATTAAAGTCTGTAAAGCAAACAGTGTTTTTAGACATCCTGACCGTTGTCCAAAAGGTCAAACACAACAGTGGACTCCAATCTTTCTCACCCAAAATGGAGCAGTGTCTGCTCCCTGATTCTAATTTTTATTGGGTGTAACAGAATTAACGCATGATTTCAATCACAGTTTTTCTTCTTTTTTTTACTCAAAGCTGTTATTATGAGCAGCCACAGTGAGGAGTCACAGTAAAACTCACACAAAACCATCATCTCTAAGATATTGCTGTCAGAGCTTTCAAGGCAGTTGTTTGGCAAAGTTTGCAAACAGATTCATTTTCCATTTTGCTGTCTGTAGTATAGTAATAAATATAGTAATAAAATAGTAATAAATGTTTCTGAGACACTTTGTTTTCTTGATTGTCTGTTGCTGGCTTCTTCAGTTTAACAGAACACACAACAGTAGTGCAGGGAAGTGACAGGGCATACACGTGATACAGGTGGGGTGTATTTTGAGAATACAAACCAATTCTGGCACAGTTACACATCCAGTATTGATTATTCAATCTCTTCTCCACATTGAAGAAACTGTTTGAATTTCAATTGAATAGTCAATACTTTTTTGATAATAAATATATGCAAACTGTTTTGCCTTCACAGGGACTTAATGTCGCTTAAGGCAAACCTGCATGTCTCTGGCTGAATGGCCACAGTGGCCACAAGTTACAATTACAGGTTCATTGTAAAAGTGAAGTAAGTAACATTTATACAACCAAATGTCCCAACTCGCAAATCTCAAGGGGCTTTCCAGTCTGTAAAGCATATGACATCCTCTATCATCATGGTACATGTAGGGCTGTTTTTGGACACTTTTGTGCCACTTACAAGCACTGGACTGCTGATGAGCCTGTACTAGGCGTTGGCACAACGATTGGCAGGTGCTCTCAGGTGACATTTAATTGGACAAAGGCTTTCCCTCGCATACTGTCAACTGGATTGACAACTGTGTTACTGAAAACATTCAAGGTGAGAAATAAGCTGCAGAGTTGCTGAATCTATCATAATTTTAGATCGACAGCAGTTATAAAAATGTTTTGGGGAATTTCCAGAGGCAGCATGTCCCATTGGACACAAGTGATGTGCATAAAGTAGCATAGACCTCAACTTCTTGCAAATGAGAAGTGGCCAACGTTGCGTCTACTGAAATGCAACACAGAATGCATTGCACAACTGCTTACATACAGAATGAAAGGGAATCATGGAAATGGATCCCAAGGACACATAAAATTTGATACAAATCAGGTCAACTAACTAAATCAGAACTCTAACATTAGCAACCTTATGGTACTGCTAATACCAGACCAAGTAAGACTGTTTTCTGCAAAACATCCCACTGTTGACATGGATTTCACTTCTTAAGAATGCCCTTTTCATTTGTAAGGGTTTTGGTGCTTCAAGTAAACTCCCAGTGTCTCATTTTGCCCAAGTAGTTCCATTACTTCAATATCTGTGATCAAACAGCAGTGACATCTCTGGTTTCTAAAACTTCTCCATTTTCTAATTAACTTCCAGCCAGCATTACAGATCTCACATAGCCTGAAAATTATCTTTCTGAAACTCACCAGACACCCTGGCCAGATTAATGATATTCCAAACACACCCTCATCTTTTTGTCTCTAGTGTTCTACTCCATGTCAGCTCCTCATTGGTTTGTGTCTGTCGGGTTTACCCAGCAGCTTTTCCCTGCTGTCTTTTGTTTTGCGCTCCTTAACTGGGATTTAGTGTTTTTCACAGTGGAGCTTTGGGAGGGATTGTGGTGGACATGGGTGAGCTAGAAATAGGTGTGTGTCTGCCTCCCCACCTACCCCCTGCCAAGAAAGGGGGTTTATCGTCCATCAGAGGGTTTATAAAAGGATTGAAAAAGATGGATATACAGATAAAGTCTACAGCTGACTGAGAGGAAGTGAAGGCAGAAGAGAGGGTGTTGGGGAATAAAGGAGTTATGTTCTCCTGGAACACTGAATTTAAAGCTATTACACTGAGTTTTTAACAGATTATGAAACGGCCTCATGAGACCACCAGCAGGAAGATTAACCACTTCTATTTAGTCATCTCAAGTCATGTTTTAAGGCAGTAGGGCTGCAAATAGTTATTAACTTCATTGTTGATTAAAAGTTGATTTTCCAGGATGACTTCCTAAAAATGTCTTGTTTGGTGCACAACCTTAACAAAACTGTTAGTTGTAGTTTACTGTCATAGAGGTGTAGAGAAACGAAACAAATATTTATATTTAAGAAACTGGAACTAGAGAATTTATCCTTTTTTCTTCTTAAAAAACAATTCATATTCATCCATTTTTTTAAACTTTTTTCGAGTAGATCAATTTTTGTGAACTTACCCATGAATCTATTAAGTGTTACAGCTCGACATTTCAGCTATGTGACTATGAATAAATTAAAATGTCTGTGCTAGTAATCATAGGCTTTAATATCCATATTTAATGGCTGCATCCGTCTAGAGCTGACAAACACATAGCTCCCAGTTTAATGAGGCTCTCCCTTGATAGAATTTTTACTCACCAGTTATGTTCTCTGACCCTGATCTGCTTCTCTCAGCTCACTGCCTCATGCTGCTGTGGTCCGTCCTGTGTTTGGTTGACTTGATTAAATCCATGGTGTAATGGGAAACAAATTATGGCTTGTGCAGCATGATGAGTTGAAGAGGGGATAATTAGTATGTTCATCCACCTCTGTGAAAAGATGTGCGTGTATGCGTGTGTGTGCGTGTGTGTGTGTGTGTGTGTGTGTGTGTGTGTGTGTGTGTGTGTGTGTGTGGCACTTTTCCCAATTCACACTGTCTCCACCCTCCTTCCTCTCATTTATTGAACATCTCCCGTGTGCGGCTTGTGTCTATGTATGTCTACATGCGCAGTTGTGCCACAGACACCCTGGTGTGTGTGCTTCACACTGTAGTGAATCCTTAATATGTATTCATGAGTAGTTACTTGAAGCCACCAGGGCCATCATTCTTTAGCCTGGAAGTGATCTGTCAGTGGCTCTAATGATCCAACACAGACACACACACACACACACACACACACACACACACACACACACTCCCTGTCACTAGGTCGTCTGTCCTTGTCAAGCATGCCAGGGTTAGTAACCCGCATATGGCCCAGGAGTCAATGCAACCCCAACGCCACTCGAGAGGGGCAGGGTTCAGGAAGATCTGATTGACTGACAGTTGGACGCCAACAAGGATGAGATGTGCTGCCAGAGTTGAGTGTGTGAAAAAACAAAACGAATACACCCACAAGTATGACAGATGGAGTGTGAAGTTCGGTTTGAGTGTCGCTGATGTTTCTCAGTCAGTATCCATTTTAAGAATCTTTTTGTAAATGTCACTAAAGCAATACAGGACGATTATTAATGGCTCTCTAAAAATTGAATTATGTAAATTACTGGAGTGTTTTGCTGAGTTCCTGAGTCTTAATTGTGGACTTTTTGAAGATTTGTCGCCTCTGTCATCTGTCAGTTTAGCATCAAGAGGAGTAGGTTTTGCTGTGTGGATGATGATTGGATTTTCTCACATGACTCATGTTGTACTCATGTGTTTTTGTCCACAAGGCACTTGTGGGGATTATTACAAATGATATGTAATTATGCACAAGTAAGAACAAAATAAGGTGACAATGTGTTGAGCAAGTTTTCAGATCTTGTCCCTGTAATACACACCAGCTCTGTTTCGTGTTTCTTTTCATTGTTCTGATTGTTAAGCCTCTGCCTCCTTCTCTCTTTGTCTTTGTCCTTGTCCAGTGGTATCGGTAGAAACTGGCCATGGGCATCAGGTGGCAGCAGCATCCTGGCAGAGTACGGCACCCTTCATTTAGAGTTCATGCACCTCAGCAAACTCTCAGGGAATCCTGACTTTGCACAGAAGGTAACGGACACACTCGATGAGCATAGATAATATTACTTTTCCATGCTTAATGGTTGTGTTTGAGCACAATTTCCATTTATGCTCTCAACCCTATATATATATATATATATATATATATATATATATATATATATATATATATATATATATATATATATATATATATATATATATATATATATATATATATATATATATATATATATATATATGTGCGCTTTAATTAATGAATTTGTGTTTTATTTATTTAATCTTTAGGTAATGAATATCCGGAAAGTACTAAATCGTCTGGACAAACCCCAGGGGCTGTATCCTAACTACCTGAACCCCAACAGTGGCCAGTGGGGTCAGCGTAAGTCCTCCGCCCACCTCTATTACATCCAATCAAAATTCTTCTGTTATGCCTTTCTTCTGCATTTCCCATTTGTACACTGCTTGTGTGTCAAGCAAATACCCAATTTAAACTGAATACAAGTAAGTCATAAATGGTTAACTTATCAATAGAGTTAAAGCTTTATATTGATTTCAAGGTATACTGTATACTATTTTTTTCATCTACAGTAGTATTGTTACTATATTGTTATTATCTATGGTACCGTATAAATGTTCTTAAGTTAATTTACATTTTCACATCAGTCAGTTAAATGTGTTTGTTCAACAATAAAACCCTTCTGTTTTCATTCGGTTAGGGGTCATTGTGACAGATAGTGATTATAATAATTTGTTATACCATGAAACTATGACATTTTCTGAGATGGCTATCAAACCCTGAAAATCTTTAACACTTCTCACCAATTAGTGTAGTAAGTAAACTAAATGTTGGTAAGCTAAGCTGACATGTAAAACTAGTTTAATTTATCACAGATGACATATAGTAGTCCCTACTTACTTGTTAGACCTGCTTTTAACATATCGGACCATTAAGTGGCAGTAAAGATCAGTTTCCACCAGAAAAATATAATCAACACAGAGAAAGACAGAGATGGTAATTTCCCACTTAAAGACATTGGAATTGAAATCTTTGACTTGACAGGCACCTGTACTTTGGGGCTGATATCAGAAAGATTCATTTGCATTAATCAGTTATTATCACCAATGTTAGACCTTTCCCAAGATGACACGTTAATGCATGCAAATTACAACCTTTCTAGTTTGCGATGCACTTTATACTGTTCTTTCAAAGAAAACCATTCTACTCCCGTCATTTATACTAAAATTAGGAATGCAAATATCCATCCATTATAATCCTTTCATTTGGTCCCACTCAGTCTGTCCATGAACTGGTAACTATTATAATAATCAGGTTTTCCCTCTAATTTTAAGCAAATATGCCTGAAATTCACTGTTTACAGCTTCTTAAGTGTGAATACTTGCTTTTTTTCTTCATCTTTTATCATAAAAAAAGGTTTTAGACAGTAAGTCAGACAAAACAAGCATTTGAATAAATCAGTTTGGGCTTTGGGAGATTGTAATGATGGTGTAATTCTTTCTTCACTTTTTTCTTACATTTAACCAATGAAAACAATTAAAGGAATAGAGAAAATTGCCAGCAGTGGAATCTGTAATCAAGGTCATAATTAGTTGCAGCCCTGACGGTAATGCAGCTATTAGTTTATTACCATTTAGACTTAAGAGTTTTTGACTAGCAGTTGTATGATAATGACTGTCATTTTGTCATTTATATACAAATTATTTTCCCTAACTGAATCTGTTTTCTGTTTTATTTATCTTTCATTTTCTTTCATTATAATTTCTACTAAATTTAGCAACTGAAAATAGACCTCCTGCTCCCCACTCCCCCCAGGAAATTGTTTGTTGCATGATTCTATTTGAATCAATTGAAATATAAACCATTAAAGCCAGAGTATTTAACTTTTTAACACAGTAATATAAGACTTAATTGATTAGCCATATAACGTAGTATGTACATTATGATGTCAAAACAGTTTGTGACATTAATTGCAAAATGTTGTGACAACACACAGTGGTGCCAGTCAGTCGTGGGAGGGGAGCAGAAAAGCAAGTTGATAGCTAGAGAGAAGAGGACAGAAACGGTAGTTTTGAGCATGATGTCTGTTGTAGTGTTGATTTGAAGGGGTATTTGTAGTTGTGAGGATGTTAAGCGCTTAAAGATACTCCAAGAAATTGGTTTTGTGTTTTTATTTGGTAAAAGATTTTCATATTAATTTATTACATAATTTTAATATTTTTATCATTGTACATTGTTTATTGACTTCAAAAGTCTTCTAGCTCAGGCTGTACAGATTTCAGGAATATTCCAAGAAATTACATAAAAATAAGCAATAATACCAACGTCGGCACTGGCAGATCAGTTCAAAGTGTTAAGATGCATTTACGATTAGTGTTAAGTTTTCTCTTGGTATCGTTTTAAATATGTGATGACTGTTGACAGTTTACTTCTTGTGATGTAAATTGCTAAATTTATCCGAAACAACGCTGATTTATTTTGCATCGTATTGTCACTGGAGGCAGTGTTGGAAACGTAGTGCTGAATAGCATTTACATTTCTGCATCCCTCTTTTGACCAGTATCAAGTATTTTCATACTCACTGAGCCCTGATTCCTGTCTTTAACATCATGTCATGTCAGTGTGTGCACAAGTGTCTGATCATGTCTCTATGTTTCTGATGGGCTGTGGTAGCAGGGTATAATTTTGAATCCATTATCAGACCTTTCAAACTGTGTAGGTGAACATGTAATAATGATAATGATAGAGGTGAGACTTTGAGGAAGAGGAGAACGGAGGTGTTCAGGAAAAAGAGAGGACATATGGAGTTACAGAAGTCATGTCAGGTGTAGTTGAGGACAAGAATCCAGCAGAAAAAACCTCTCCTAATGCTGGTTGTCATGTCGGGGTAGAGCAGTAGCTGAGCAGATGTAATGAAAGTGACATGGACATGTGGCAGCAGAAGGACGGGACATCAAAATCCATTTCTGCCCATTTTTCTTAAAGTTGCTTACTAAAGTGATTTTTGGCCACTGGAGAGCAGAAATTGGACAAACGTCAACATAGCATCAATATCAAATTTTCAAGTTCTTAAAGTTTCTTTCTTGCATAGAGTTAGATGCACACCACTTTCTTGTCTGTACAGCAAGTATGAAGCTACAGCCAGGAGATGATGAGCTCATGCCATAGTGGAGACTGCGAGAAGAGCTCTACCCAGACAAGAAAATGTTTGGCACATGGCCATTTTTTTGGTGCAGATGAAACAAAAACAATATAACATGTTAATTAGTGTACTTGAGCAGGCTGTTTTCCTCTGTTTGTGGTCTTTATGCTAAGCTAAGCTAACCACACCGGTAATGGACAGAAATAAGACTGGTATAGTTATTCTCAAACAGTGTGAGTTCTGTAATACTTCCTTGTCAAACTCTATGCACGATAGTGATTACGTGTATTTAAAAAAAAATACTTAGAACCGAAACTCAGTTTTGAGGCTTTTCTGTAAATAACTTTATATGAAATGATAAATACCAGCCATTTCCATATCTAAATCTTGTTACAAGTTTCTAGATACTGAACACGACATCAAGAAGCTTTTAGCCTGCTGTGTTTTCATTCAAGTCTCCAAATTACACCAATAATGGATTAAAAACTGTCTTTGTCCTATTTGTATGCAAAATATATTTTCGTGTTCTTTGTGATTTATGTGAGACTGTTGTGTCGAATCAATAGAGCAGACACATGCAGAGGTGGAAGTGGAACTGAAATGATCAGAAAAGAGGTCTCTTTAAAGAAACTGCTGAGATTCTCTTTCCCCCCCCCACTGTCAGCTCATGAGCATTTCGGTTTTGAATTAATTAAACTTAATTAGCTTTCATGCTTAACTGCTTTAGTGCCCATTTCGGCTTGTAAAGGTATCATGTCTGTTCAGGCCAGTCACAGTTCTACATAAAATCAGGGCACATTTCTTATGAATCCCACAAGAAAGTTGTGTTTTTAAATTAGAAATCCTTTGATCCAGTTTTATTATTTGGATTTTTACAAGTCTAGATATATTTCAGAGTTTATTACAGTCCTGCCTGGTGCTGTTTTTGATACCCAGGCCTACTTTTGGAGGGCTGTTAGTGTCTGTGATGGTTAAATATGGACCTGCACCCCTGCGCTACTTACTTTATATCATCTGGTTAATAAAACTACTGAAAGCACATCCACAGTGATAATTGTTGGCATTTAGCTGACACTCTTAACCGCAGCCAGTGACTGTGTTTTCATCCAAGTATTTTATGCAAATGATGACATATTCAATTAGGAATGCTGAATAGAAACAGCAAGTTTTAACAGAAAAAAAACAGCTTTCATGCTCATCTTAGTCAGAGAGGGGTTTTCATCTAGAAAGAATGATGGGATTTGTTGAATAAATTATGACCTAGGGATGTTTGCAGCCTAATGTTGTCTGAAAAATGTCTCAGTACAGCCTCACAGAAATGCTTACTTGGCCTGTGTCTTTTCTTAAACTATGCATACATACAAGTCATGTTTCGTAGGTTTTATCAAAAAAGCCGTTATGTTACCAGGTGTTGATAAGAGGTGTTCAGTCAGATTTTAAATTACGAATATGTTCTTTTGTCATCGGCTTCATGACGCCTATAATCAGACAGTTGAAGTTTTATTTTGCAGATTGCTGATGCTCTATTTGCGGTCGTCTTTCTTGATTTTGTGACGCTCATGTCCCTGGTTTAAATCGTTGAAGGTGGGGTACTCTTATCGGCTCAAAACCAAACCGTCCCCTCCGCCAGCCTCCCCTCTCTTCACTTCAAGATGATCACATCTGACATTTAATCTCTGCGCTCCACAAACAGGGCTGGACTCTGTTAATGACACATGCATATGGATGAGCCTTCACTGGCTGGAGGCTAACCTAAGAAAGCGACCCTCCCATACACACACATATTACTGTAGTGCATCATACACTGCAGGTGTGTCCTCTCTATATTACACGCATACATCCAGCACTGTGACATGTGAGGATGATCTATATATGGTCCAACAGTTGTAATCTAATGCAGCATACGTGTGTGTGTGTGTGTGTGCGTGTGTGTGTGTGTGTTGGTCATAATCATTGTGTATGTGTTTGTTGCAGATCACGTGTCTGTGGGTGGTCTAGGTGACAGTTTCTATGAGTACCTGCTGAAGGCCTGGCTCATGTCTGACAAGACTGATGAGGAAGGAAAGAAGATGTACTATGAAGCCCTTCAGGTAACACACACACTGCTGCCAACAAACACACAACCACACACAGTCAAACAAGAAATGTTTTCAGTAAGCATTGAGGTGACTTTGACTCAGTTCAGATAATCAGTGAATCATTTTCAGTCATTTGTCAAGCAAAAGTGTCAAACAGTTGTTGGTATTAGCTTCTTAAATGTGAGGATTTGCTCCTTTTCTTTTGTCATTTATGACAGTGAATGAAGACTATTTAAGTTTTTGACTGTTGGTTGGACAAAAGATTCAGTTTGGCTCTGGGAAATTAAGTGCTTACTAAATATATGCTTAAGCTGCTATGACTGAGGCAGTTGAAATGATGATCAGCTAAAAAGTTTATTATTTAAAAGTGTCTTTAGATATGAGTTACATGTCACTGTCAGAAAAAGTTGTTTCTTTAGTTATTTTTCCTTTACTTGCAGTATGTAAGTGACAGTATCTTCTGTATGGATGTCACTATATAACACATGGCACATGACTACTTATAAAAGGTTATTTAACTAGAGGTCCACTTTGTAAAAAAGTATATTTTTAAGTCTTTTTAAGTTTTAAGCCAAACTCTTCAAATACTGACATGTTGGGTTTCCGAACTAGTTAGATCCTGTCATGTTAAGATTGCAACCAACACAATCTACACCTAGTTTGTGAGAAAGTTTTCTTTTTTCCCCTACTCGTCACATACTGAAGCTCGGAGTTTCCAAAGTAGACCTTCATAGAACTAATGTGTACAAGAAAAGTCAGTCAGAAGCAATAGAAAGTAAACTTTTCTGCCATGTTAATGATTAAAGATATGGCTGCATATTTTACGTAGATTTTCTTTGTTTGTGAGTTTTCCTTCTGAAAGCTGTATCTGTACCACTGAAACAGAAATGATCCTTTGTCACCTGTCTGCAGGTCCCTAACAGCACCATCTGGGAATGGTGTTAATCCCTTTTTTTCAGTCCCAACAATCCCATCATGTCACAGCACTGATCTCGACGGGCTGTAATTTCCAATCTGTTGTACTTCTACTACTGAGACCTGTCCTTTGTTTAATGGCTGAGCAGCCCAAACTATTGGTATTGCCGCAATATGTGATAACATTTACACGACATGGATAACCACTATAAAGCACTGAATATGTACAGTAAACAGCCAGTGACCTCTACTTGGAAGATGTTCTCAGTGAATGAAATGGAAACATGCTGTTTTACCCACTGTGAGCTGCATGGATTTTCTCCAGATGGGTTTTGCATCCCTCACACACCCTTTGAGTGATGATAAGTGGCCGTTTGATAATAGTGGACAACAAACACGAGGTCAGCATTAGATATTGAATAGTGGTCCCGCTGTTGGATTTATTTCTCCCTGTGGGGGAGGAGGGGGTATTACAGGAATTCAGTTGCAGAAATAATCTTGAAGTATCTGAGTGTTGCTCATGAGATAATGAAAAGAATGATTAAAATGATGATGATGTTGTTACTGAGATAAGCAATGAAGTTTTGTGTTGCTAATGCAGATTTTTATTTTGCTTAAAGTGGCAATTTAGTGATTAAATGTTCTCCGTCTTTTACTTCCACCACTGTCACGCTGACATTTTTTATATATTCAAAGTTCCCTCTTTAATCCTCAGGAGCCAGATAGTGAGTTTGAGCATTAGGGGAGATGATGGTACGGACTGAGCTAAACACACTTTTGTATAAGGAGACAAAGACAGGGTGCAGATGAATCGAAGTGAACGTACAGACAGCTATTCTCTGTTAAAACAAATTGTCAATTTAAATTGTGCTGACAAGCGACGGGCCTCAGCTGTAGAGAACTCATTCTGCGATTGTTTGCCTGTGACACAGTGAGAAGCAAATATCTTACTCTGTGACTAAAATACAGAATTAACCATGCAGGGATACTTAATATATAATACACACATAATCCCTCGCAATCTTCAAGGATTAGAGCCATTCTTGATTTATTTGCCAAGAAGAAGCCTCGGAGGAGGGAGGGACAGCGGCAACAGGGTGAATATCTGAGTCACAGCAGGAAAAATTAAATGTTAACTTTGATTTAATACAATCTGGGCCGCATTAAAGGGTCAGTACATCCAAAATACTTTCAGAGCTTTTCTTCTCCCTTTGAGTGCTACCAATCCATCAAGATTTATCTATCTTTTCTTTCCAGCAATTTTTACATGGTCACTGAATGATCATGAGCTGTGTCCATGTTATCTACTGAAGTTTGAGCCATACTTGTTTATAAGGATGGTGTGTTTAAGGGAGCAGTCTTGTCTTTGTGGATTAAAGTTTTTTAACAGTATATTAATTAGTTTTCACTTTAACAACAACTAAAAAGATGAATACATTTCAAAATCCACAGGAGAAAGATGAAGAAAAAGATTAAACAGTAAGAACAAACAAACCAAAAACACAGAACGCCGGGAGTTAAAATAACAATTTTCAATAGCAACAGTCAGGAAAATTGTTGCAACATGATGACAGAGATATGAAGCTTCACAGAGTGTTGACTCCCAAGTTAGAGAATTGGTTTGTTTATGAATACCACAAGTGGAAGAAACAATCAACATTTCATTCACAAGCCCTCATGCTGTACACCAGGAATTAAAGTGTTTAATTGTTTGCAGGCTTTAGGTTGCCAACTTCAGTAATGTTCACTAGTATAGACTGTCTTTGAGAAATCACATGATTTATAGATAAATTATATAAACAGAGGTCAGATAACAATAATAATAATGATATTGATGATGGTAATAATAATTCTTAAGAGAAAGTTCCTGGCAATCCTTCTGTGTACAGACTGTTAAACCAAACTCTAATTTAAAAGCAGGTGTTTTATGATGGGACCATATTTTTATCATAGTTACAAACTTTAGTTACTTGAACATGGACACGAACACGACCCCTCTGATTCTCTTCGGTCTACAAGCACAATCAGCACACATCATTTGTCAGTTACATCTGTTCAAATAATTCCTCAATAATTTAGAACTGGAGGAAGGTCTCTAGGTCAGTTCAAACAAGGTTTAATCCTGTACAAGAGGAGCATTCACACAGCAACACGCAGGTCTGTTACAAAGTGAAGACTCAGTTTCTGAGGAGGAAAGCTTGGTATTTATCTGTCTCTGTGGGTGTGTTTTTACTCTGACAGCTACTAATTTATGCCCTCCATCACTTAAAGAAAAATCCACAGAGAAGGAAGCGATAACATTCAGTGATTACTCAATATCTTACATGGGTCATAAGACAACATAAAACAAGTCATAAAACAAGGTCACAGGTCATGTTAAACAGTTACATTGAACATGCCTGAGTAAGACTTCAGTTCACATGTCTCTACATGAAGTACAACATTTCCATCACAACATCATTAACTAAACTGTGTTGAATTGTTTGCCGCAGACCATAATGTATTAATTGTAATTGTGTGCAGTAGAAATGAAACATGCACCTGAGGAGAAAAATTACAGATAATGAGACCAAAGGCGGTTTTCTTTCTCTCATGTTTGCATCAACACTTTATTCTTCTTCTTCTTCTTTTTTTTTTTCTTGTCTTTCAGGCGATAGAAACTAACCTGATGAGGAAGTCGAGCAGCGGGCTGACATACATAGCCGAGTGGAAGGGGGGTCTTCTGGAGCATAAGATGGGTCACCTGACCTGTTTCGCAGGAGGTATGATCGCTCTGGGTGCCGATGGAGCGCCCAGCGACAAGACGGGCCACCAGATGGAGCAGGCCGCTGAGATCGCCCGGACCTGTCATGAGTCTTACACCAGAACAGGTAGATATCAATAAAATGATTTGTGTTTGATCATGTTTTCTTCAGTTGACTCAGACTTTAATCTTGCTCTGGAAAAACTTGTATTTAGTATCTGTGAAACCTATTCAGAAATGTTTCTTACTTAGAAGAGTCTGAGTTTAATACAGACCTTTGTTATATTGCTTATTTAAAAAAAGAATGAAGTAATTAAGTTCTTCTAGTGACAGCAACATTTCCTAAAGTAGGAATGTCTCACAGTTGTGTTAATGCTGACAGTGCAGTTGTCATCCTTTTAAGATGCAAATTTAGATGAACATTTATTCAAAGAAAAGTGGTCTTATTTAACAGAGTATTATTTTAATCCATCTTTTATTTTAATCCTCAATCTAAGTATTCTATTTTTCTCCTTCATTTTAATCCATCCTCAAGTCACATTAGGATTTATAAAGGCAGCACTGCAGAACATCACAGCTGCTTGAATAGCATATTAGTTCTTTGTGTCTATTCTGCACTGCTCCCATATACATAACTTAAAGGATAAGTTCACAAAAAAATTCAACTTGAGTCATTATCTACTCACCCTCATGCCGATCAAAAGAAAGGTGATTTTTTGTAGTCTACTAAACATTTTTGGGGCTCCATATTAAAACAGCGTTAGAGCAATCTCCTAGACAGCTGAAGTAGAAGGGGACTAGTTTTCAAAATGTGAAAAACAACCCAAAATTTAAGAAATGCTCTATCAAGCTTGTGTGGTCTAATCCAAGTGCCTGGAAGCCCCCAAGATCTTACATTGATTTGAAAAGATGTGCAGTTAAGCTCGTGTGCCGACTACACAATTTAAATCAATTCAGAATCTCTGAACTTCCAGATCCTTAAACGCAAGTATGAAGGGATTTTTTTTTTCTGTGATGCTCCAGAAATGTTTTGTGGACTACAAAACTTATCCCAACTTTCCACTGAGATGGGGGTGAGAAGATAATGACTGAAATTTTAGTTTTGGAAAGGCTAATCCTTTAAACATTACAACAGACACATGGATAACTATAGATAATCAGTCACAATTCATTACCCCTTAAGATCATCTTTCTATGCTCCGACATTGTGTTTCCATTGACTGCGTTATATGCCATAAATCTACTATCCACAATTTATATTTTTAATTTCTTCCCTCTAGCTTTGAAGCTGGGTCCAGAGGCATTCCGTTTCGATGGTGGTGTCGAGGCCATTGCCACCCGCCAGAACGAGAAATACTTCATCCTCCGTCCTGAGGTCATAGAGACCTACATGTACATGTGGAGGTTCACCCACGACCCCAAATACAGGGAGTGGGGCTGGGAGGCTATACAGGTAAAACGCTTGTTAAGTAAAACGAAGATTGTTTTTTGTTGCATTTTGTTTAGTAAGAGATGTGCAATTTGTACAAAAATGTTCTCATTTCTGTTTCCTACTGCTTGAAAGATTTTAATTTCACCGAGGTTAAACAAGAGACTTCAGCTAACACTGAATCATTTGGCAGCTTTCAAACGACACCAATCAGGAGCCAACAGAGGGTCAACTAATTTAGATGAAGTCTGGGGATATTTTAAGTGCACAAATGTCTTGACTGATGGTTCAGTCGCTGAGGTCTTCCTCGTTTCTCTTCCTCCCACCTTTAGGCTCTGGAGCAGCACTGTAAAGTAGAAGGAGGCTACAGCGGCATCAGAGACGTCTACGCTTCAACTCCCAACCATGACGACGTGCAACAGAGCTTCTACTTGGCCGAGACACTCAAGTAAGACACACAGCTGTACCTCTCTGTAAACCCACACACCCTTCACTTCTGTTCTCTCATGATTGTGCTGTCATCGCACTTTATGGAGGGACAAGTAGCCTGCTTCCCCAAACTGACAGTCACTCATCACACACACACACACACACACGTCCTAACACAAAATATGATATTGTCATTCACTCAGAAAAAGCTCCAGAGAGAGGCTGAGGTCACTGACAAGGTTATTTCACTACACACACTCTGTCACTGAATCTGAGAGGCTTTTACAGCTTTATGCTTCAATCCTTCATCCATAATTACCTTCTAATTCAGGATGGATATGATATTAAGCTGAGAAATAAGTCAGAGATTGATAACAGGAGGAAGAATAAAACAAGTTTAAAAAAAAACTATCTGAAAGTTTTGGTGTCCTACATCTGACCTGTTGTCAAAACCATTTCTGTGTCTTGTCAGACTCATTCTGACACTTTAGATCAGTATATTAATCAAGACACACTTCGCTTTATGGGTCATAATGAGTACTTTTGAAGACCAGCTCTTAATCAGTGGTTCCCAGCCTTAAGTTGTGATCCTTTCAAGATACTTTTTAATGGGGTTGTGAGACGGTTAAAAGGATGGCAGAAATGAAAAAAAACAGATCATCTTCACAATTTTATATGATCTTCAGTTTTTTTCTGTCATCTGAGCTTTTTTTTGGTAAAACACCAGATGATTATACCTCTTTAAACATTAAAAACTTATGTAGACACTTGCAACTCAAAATTTGCTGACATTGCTCCATTTATTTTGAGGGCTTTTATATACAATTATCAGATAGTGGACATCTGAGAACAGACAAGAAATGAAAGAGCAATCCAGAGCCCAACTGATAGACGATACATGGGGCCAATGGCAATATTAAGGGCAGAACGTTTATAAATCGACCAATTATACAAACATTTAAACACTACTATATTGATATTGGCCGGTGTACAAAAGTGTTTTGTAATGACCTGTTACATGTGACAGAGGCTGGATATTTACTGTTTAACAATAACGTTGTTGTCTAAAATGACAGCAGTGAAGCGTAACAGTAAACTTACTGGAGATTTATTAATTGTACGTAAATTATCCCAAGCAAATTCTTGAGCAAACAATAGACCAATAACTACTAGCTTATGAGGCCCAAACTTTGATTCATTGACTAAATTCACAAATATTCCAATTTTTCGACTGGATATCAACTAAGCTGCTCTCATTGATTTCCATTAATATTCTCATCTACATGCAACAGTTCATTCTCCAATTATGAACGTAGCCTCTCTTCATCCGTTCAACAACCTTCTTGAAAAGGTCGGCGTTGAGATCTGGGTCTTCATAATGTTTAAGAGAGGGCCTTACAAATTGTTGGCTTGGCAATGCACAAAGATGAACAGGCAAGAAGCTGTGTGTGTGTCGAACTGTGGTTAAAAACCCTGTTAAGATGCATATGAAGAATGTGCAGTATATGTAACCAAAGAGCGCTCCTAAAACCGGAATAATACCAGCACTTCCCACATGTCCTGATTAGAAAATGCCACATTCGAAATAAGGACTTGTTTAGAGTATGTTGAATAGAATTTGCTGTTTACATGACCCATACAGGGCTGATTGCATTCCAGTGCCGTGCCGGATCTCCGTAACTTTCACTCAATCACACTAACAATAGGTCTACTAGCCAATCAGAAATATAGTGGGGGCGGGCCATGGCCGAACAGATTGATCCAGAGTGCAGTCACTCCACGTGCAGTGGAATCTGGGTTTTCCATACTGGCAACGCGCACCGTAGTGTCAGGATGGACCGCAAATTCATGAAGCCAGGGGAAGACACTAAAGATGTCAACAAAGGCATTAAGAACAAATGGAGCTGGGCTTGGATAGAGGTGGTTAAAAATATCGATTCATCAATGCACTGCAATATATTTTTTCCCAATTCAGTATTGATTAAGAAAATCCTCCGAATCGATTAAGGCAAGCAGCGGCCCCCGACCACCCACGGGCCCAGACCCCCCCTCATGTACACCCCTGTTGGCATAGGAAAAAGTTCAGTCTCCGGATTTTTTTGCAATCCCCCCTGCCCATATCAAAATCAGAATATTGTCATTCATAGAAAAGTGGTATTTTAGTTAGCATGCAAATGTGGTCCTTTTGAGGAGCTGAAAACCAAAAGTATTGCTCAAGATCATGGGGTTTTGTAGGGGTGAATATATTTATACTGCATGTCTGCAGGTCTATTAAAGGTGAAATGTTTGTTACCGGAGCTTTTTGCCACCACTGGCTTTGTAGAGCAATACAATAAACAATTTTAATAGTGCTGTCAGTCTCATTTTCTACCATTACGTGCAGGTAACAAGATACACATTTGTCCCAACTGTACACATAAGATTATGTATCTGTGTGACATAAAAATGTTAAACAGCAGAGGGAGGCTGTACACCAACGACAACATGGCAGGTGTAAAAAAAGACACAGTGTTTTGTGATGATAAACATTCATGATAAGAAAACTGTGATCATTAACAATGAAAACGAGGTGAGAAGGTGCAGCTGGTGAAATGACTAATGCCATCTGGACACAGTTAATCACATATTGTAGCATAATGACAGCTTGAACATATTTTCTTCCTGTTATTGAGTAAAAGCCACCCACGCTGAACTGGAGTGATTTCTCCTGTGAGACGGATAATAATACGAAAATAAAAAGAAACAAATGTTTCTGAGTGCAGAGCTCATTTTTAAAACAACAGAGCAGTTATCTCCCATGTGCCTCAGCAAACGTTGTTTCTGTAATATACCTATAGGTTGCTCAAACCTGCAACTTTGTGTAAGAATTCCCTTTGTAAACTGGCTAGATGCCTGTACTTATGTCTTAAATAGTCGAAATATATTAGATCAGGACAGAAAGTGTGAAAACACCACATGTCCCGACACACCACAGGCAGTTACGACTCACTTCCTGTTGATGGTTGGCAGTTATATGTACTTAACTGCCTGAGTTTGTGTGGGTGTGAGGGTGTGAGTGCGTGGCCACGAACGGCTCTCTACATGTGTTGTCAGCTAAAGTGTGATGTCTGGTGGCTAATAGGGCTTTCCCTCTCAGCGAGCTCTCCAACTGTGCTCAGGAGAACTGTCTGTTTAAAGCGTGACAAGAGATCCCAGCTACAGTTTAACAAGCGTGAACAAGTGTGTACATGTACTCTGTGTGTGAGATGAACTTGTTTGGAGATACTTACTGGTGTTTACAGTAGTTAATAGCGGTTACTTAGCGCCCCACCCTGTATCCAGGCCTCTGTTGTCTTTGGAGGCTGCATACGACCCTGGTTTGGAGTCGTTGACTGTTAGTGAGCAGCAGTTAGCAGGTACTGTAGTCACAAGTAAAGCAATCTGTCTGAAGTTGAGGAAGAGCAGCCTGATAACACAAGAGGGAGAACTAGTACATATCTTCTTTGTTGAATATTATCCTGTTTCAGTTAACAGAATTATTATTATGAAGTTTTGTTTTTGTAGAAGGAAAAAAAAGTTGTTCATAAACCCAGAAAATAACATGGTAGGGCGTTTCAATCTCGGTAAATGTAAACATTAGCCATGGCTGTGTTGATGATAACATGGTCGACATTTTCACATAGTCTTCGATGATGCGCACACAGAGTCCACCTCTCTTCTTCCAGCTGTAGTCCAGCACTCCTTCAGTCTGGAACATGGTTCATCTGTCGAGTAGAGACAGGTCTCTGTTAGCACAACTGTCTCTGATATCATGTCGTTTCACCCATTTGTCCATGTCATTTTCCTGCAAGGGAACCTTAGCCAAGAAGAGCCCTAAACCAAGCTGGAATAGCATGGCTCTTATTGGGACTCTCTGCCTCCCTGGGGAGATCCAGCTGGTCAGGTTGGATGGTCACATGATGCTGTGGGCAGTGACGCTCTCAAAGTCCTGTGCTTGCTTTTCCAATGCTGATGAAAGTATTTTTGTCATAGGTAATGTGTGTGTTCAGCAACGAAGCCAAAAAGTGAATAAAATGGAGCCACTGACCACTGCATGTGCCTCTGTTGCTGTGGCATCTTAGCACAGCAATCAGTGAGTTATAAAATGGGCCCTGGAAGCACTCCACAGTGGCAGCACACTTCTTTTTATATATCCATGGTAGCGTGAGAGTATTTATTGGATGCCATCTTAGTATACACTCCAGAGTGTAGAATGAGTTACCAAAAAAAAAAAAATGTTTCTCAGGAAATTGCGAACTTTAAAATACCATTGAGAATACCTGGAAAATGACTTTTGGCCATTATTAGGAGTGAGACTGGTGCAAAGGGTAAGCGATAGAGCAGGACACATAAATACAGTGAAACATGACAGCGTCATCTCATTGAAAAAGGCTGTTTCTTGTATTTAACATGTTCAACAGTGGGCCTCTGCTCTCCCCTCTCCTATTCTTCCTCCAGATTTATCGTCCCCTCTATTTCCTTTATTTCCATTGAAAACTTTATAGCCTCTCCTGCAGTCTCCATCTTTTCCTCCCCCATTCACGTCCTCCTCACCTCTTCTTCTTCTTCTTCTCCTATCGTTTTTTTTTCTATTACTTTTTTTTATTATTATTCCACCACGCCAGACAGCTGTTGACAGGAAGTCAAGGTTAGCCTCACAAAGCCCGATGGGGGCGAGGTGCCATCCAATCCGGCTTTTTTATAGGCAGTAAATTTTAACAAGCGTCAACTCTACTCCTGATTACACCACACACACACACACACACACACACACACACACTCAAAGTAAGCTGTCTGGCACCTTTTTGCACGTCCACCAGATTGTGATATCTAGATAAAAAAAAAATCCCCTTTATCCAACTTTGAGTCAAAATGAGAGATGAATATTTTTAGAGGCAGTTAAAATGTTTTCAAGAGAAGCAGCAGAGAAAGAAAATATCTCATTAGCCTCCCGCAGACAACTAGAGGAAAAATAAGAGCGTAATCGACCACCAGCCTGGACAGCGGCACAATAATTACCTCATCAGTCAAGCCGCATCACATCCATGATATCAGAGACGGAGCCCACTGGACACTGAAAATATCAATCCCATTTAGCAGCAAACCCATAAGTCTAATCCTCCTAATGTTACTCAGGGATCTTGGCATCATGCGGAGTCACTTCCAGTATTCATCCTCCCCGCTGCTGCCAAGGACACGGCCATACTTCACACTGCTGCCTGCCTGCCTTCAATCACTCACTGCTTTCTAGTGCTTTGTTGGCAGGCGGAGGAGGACGGGGACTTGTTGTGGAGGTTGCGGGTTTCGTGGACGACCGTCTCATCTGCTGAGTCATTAGTTTTAGTCAGCTGACACATTCATCCCTTTTCTTCGGCTGCATTTTCTGTATTTTCTTCTTAGAAGATCTTAGTTGCTTTCTGACTCTCTCTCTCTGAGATCTGAAGTGAATATGCCCGGCCAGTATCTGACTTGAAAATCAATTTATCTACTTACCTTCTTTCCTACCAGAATGTTATTTTCTGGTTTTTGAATAAGATCACATGACACTGAACTGCAGAGTTGTGTCACCTAAAGGGATATTCCAGCGTAAATTTACTCGGTGTCACGGTGTGTTAAACCATGGTTTAAACTTACACCGGAATATCCCTTTAAGTTTTATGCTCATCCTTTCCTCTCAGTTCCACATCTGTATTATTTACTGGGCAGGACTGCTAATAGATGTTGCAAAATATCAACACAACCCAAAGTAATATCTAAAACTGAAAAGTAAACATAAAAAGTCTTCTCATCTTTATTTTCCTTAAGAAATGAATGAAGACAGCAGCTGAAGCATTTTGAGGATTTAATGTAAGCCGTTTTTGTTGTAGAGGTGATGGATGAAAATGCACAATCAGGTGGAATGTGCAGTAGATTTACGATCACTTTATTTTGGGTGATTTATAGCAAATTTGGCTTCAACTTGTGGACCTTGTGTTAAGATTTTAGTCAAAGCCATCAGCTGCATTTCATCTGCGGTTTTAGTTTGCTCAATTTTCTACCAAAGCGTACATTTTTACCTCAAGCAACATTAAGGGAAGCCCTAGTAACATAATTGTATTCACAATTTGGACACTTAAGGATTCCCCTTACAATTTTACTTTTAAGTATTGTGTCATTTCTTTCCCAAATGTCAGACTTGTTTCTACTTCCCTGAAGGTTTCCTTTATAGTCTTAGGACCATATTTTAATGATGCAAGTTATTCTCCAAGTGCTTCTGCTGTTTTGGTTCAAATACTGTAAGTTTTGAGGCATAAAGTGCTGCTGGGTGAGATGGAGACTGTAATACGGTGGGTGTGAGGTTGAATAAACACACTCTTAAGTCAGAAACACTAAAAGGTCTCCCAGATCTGAAACAGCGGAGCAAGACAATAATGACTCTTCTAATGGAGAAATGAATACTCTTGGAAGTAATAATGGAAACTTATCACAGTTGATGATTAAATGGGTCTTTTGCTTGGAAAATAAGATGAACATAATTGATTCCTACCAGGGATAATCATTTGTTGCAGCAGCTCAAAACTTAAAATAAAGTCTGTAAACACTTGGGTATGCAAACTGGAAGGTGTTTATTAACATGCTTAACATGCACATACTGATAAATATGGGAATACAGTTTTAAAGTCTTCTAAGGCTTCTGACGGAGAAGCACAAAATGTGATAAATTGATTCAGTTGTTGTCGCTGGAGTCAGTTGGTGCAGAGGATGTGTAGGATTATCTTCTTCACCCCGTTCCATACATCTGCTGCAGGCTAAAGACTCGAGTTTATACTAGCTACTAACATAACCATGTCTCTGGCCAAACTGTCATTGGTCAAGTTGCATTGTGGGTAATTTAAATGGCAGGTTGTGACAGAGAGAACAAATGTGTGGAATAAATGGGATAATATCTCTGGATGTGTTGCATCAAATCTGCTCTTTGTTTTGTCCAACATGATTGTGACAGAGTGTTACAGGACTGCTCTGCTAAATCAGTGGAGCACTGATTATTACTATTACTTCTTTCAGTCAAACTTGCACCTGAATGCTGAATTCAAGGTTGTGAAAATACGATGTTGGAGCACTGCTCACACTGCGTTTGATATCTGAACATGAAGACAGAGCCCTCAGTCACAATATCTGTTTTTGTCTGTAAAAGTTCTGTAAAAGAGTACTCTGGTTGTAATTAAAGTCTTTCTTTCTGTATCTCTTTCAGGTATCTCTACCTGCTCTTCTCTGACGACGACCACCTACCGTTCGACCACTGGGTCTTTAACACCGAGGCTCACCCTCTGCCCGTCATCAAGAAGGACAAAACGGACAGACCCAACGAGGTGGAGTAGTGGACCTTTCCTGCGCTGAGAACCTCTGATCCTGAATACCTGAGCCTCCAGCTGTCTGTCTGAAAACAGTATAGCTATTTGGAGTCCCCGATGGTTACAGATGCCTCTTAATTGGATTTTCTTTAATTTTTTTGAATTTTTTTGATTTTTTTTTTTTTTTCTTTTTTTTAATGGGATCAAAATAGAGTTCAGGCCTGTCGGCTCTGAACTCTCGCTGTAGAATCCATTTTTTTTTCTTTTTTTTTCTGCTTTTGATCGTTCAGCTTTGACTGAACTGAACCAGCTGCTGGATAACTCAAAACCATGCGGTGATATCATCAGAGAGGAATTGTACGATTTTGATAGTTTTGCAAACACTCTCTGAAGATGTCATTTCATTAAGTGGCAGTTTATTTCACCGCCAGGTTATTGTTTTTTTTTCTCTTTCCCAACTCATTCAGAGGGACAGTGTGACCAGTTCTCACATTATTCGTCAGTGATTTTGTTGTTCGTAGCTGCAGTTTGTTTTTGTGAAGGAGAACGCTGATAGACCTGAACCAGTCGTCTCCCTAATGTGGATATTTTGGACCCGAGCTTCGGGCTGAAAAACTCTCGTCTGAGGATTACAAGGCTGACTCGGCGAGCTAAAGGACGCTCGCTTTGTTCTCTTCACATGTGTCGTCTTTTTCCTTCTGCTGTACCGCTTCGATATCTGAATAGAACCCGGTTTTCCCTGCGCCAGCGCTGGTGCCACCGCCACCCATCACCTGCATCGTCTGCAGAGAAAACATTTTATGAAAATGTTTGTCTCTGTGGGAGTAAAAGGAAAGACGCAGCACAACCCGAGCCTCTTTTTATAAAGCCACAGAACTTTTAGATCTCTGCTTCCCCCTCCCGTTTCCTGACTGCTTCTTCCTGCCTGTGAGTTTGGTGTGACACAGGACGAGCAGCCACACCAGCTCTCTGCCTGCTCGTGATTTCTGTCTTTCTCTCCCCACAACGTTTACACAAAGCTGTCCCTCGTCTTCTTCTCCTGCTTAGTTTTAGTTCAGTCAGTTTGGCCTGTCTTTTTCTGGATTCATTTCCTCTTGTCACACTTGCAGCTATATTTCTGGGGTTTGACCGATACAAGTTTTGGGTTTTCCTCACTGAAGGTTTTTAGGATGTTATTTGCCTCCAACCAGAAAAAAAAATTGCAACATGCGAAATTAAAGGTTACTCCCTAGATTAACCTCTAAATATGGCCGCCGTTAGCTAATAAGTCGTATTTGCCCAGACTGGGAGCCTGAAGGACCGGAGTATGTACTACGGGCTAGCTGGTTAGCATGCCAACTTAAAGAGATATCTTTGTAACACAAAGCCTAGATGTCTTTGAAATAACGCAATTTCTTCATATTTTGATTATAATTTTAGCTAATTCTTGAATGTTTTAATCTAAAAATCTTACGTATTGCACCTTTAAATAATGCCACTTTTTGACCCATAGTAACATAATCCTACTTCAAGGTTCACTTTTGTTGAGCTGGTGACCTCACTTCATGGTCTTACTCAGTACATAGGACAGTTTGCTCAGCTGTAAAGCTGCGTACAAGACAGGTTTCAATGTTAATGGTGTCTTTTAATTGCCTGGTAAGCCACACTGACCTGCCATGGCCAATCAAGCGATCTTATTGTTGAGTCCTGGATGAGAAAGGCTGTGCAATGTAGTTGACTGCTTTGAAAAAAAAGAGAGCAAGTGGACCTTGAGTTAGGTTTTTTTTATTTATCTACTTATTTATCATCAAACAACAGTTTCCTCAATTGAGGATCAACTTTAATGGTTGACAGCACTGCTGAATTTACATCTTTGAAACAAAGTAGTTCAATTTAAATTCCTTCTGTTCTTCCTCCTCCATAACTTTCTTCCTCCTGTGATCACTAATCTCCTTGAATCTGAACGTTTCCATTCTTCAAACCAAAATTTGTTAGACCCTTTCAGATCCGCTCAATAGGATACTGATGGATCGTGTTCATCAGCGTGTCGGTCAAACCCTCTGTCTCGGCGTAGATCAGCTGTAGGATCTTCTCTCCTCTATGAGGAGACACAGACACTCGACTTCGTTGTAATATTTCACCCTCACACGCGCGCGCGCACACACACGCACACACACAACACAACACAAGAAGCCATACTGATTCTCTACAGCTTTACCATTCTGTCGTTGAGACTTTTGATCCCTTCATCCTCCACTCATCGGGGTGGAGGCATGTGCGACTCTATTGACACAGGCCGTGTTGCTGTTGTTGTACGTTACATCCAGCAAGTTCTCAACTCATTCAGTTGGATTTTATGGTAAAGGGTTTCTCCTGATGCCACACAGAACTGTAGCCAGATTAAAATCCAGTTTAGTCTTCAATCTAGTGCCTTCACTGAGGAGTCGGAGGGAGAGCAGCTCACACAAACACAAAAGAGTCGGGTTTTAGAAAGTCTTAGAGCTTTAAGTAAAGTTCCCATGTGTCAGATGAGGATTATACCAAAATTAGAGACAGATTAAAGGATAATTCCTGCTTTTTCATTCAATATTTAGTGTAAATTTGGCTTGAGTTCAGCCCAAGAGTCAGGAAAAACTTCTTTGTGATTAGTTTGAGATAAGACCTCTGAAGGTCTGTCTGAGAGTCGCACTCAACGATTTAACAATGAAAAAAGTCTTAGACACTGATACTATTCTTTACCAAGCCTGGGAGGAACTAGTCACCAGTCACCTTTGACTACACTGACATCTAGTGGTGAGATCTTCCAGTTACATTCCACATGAGACCTGGGCTAAATGGATGGAGTCTGATGGTAGTCAGTCTTACACTTGTGATTTTCACCCCTTACGCCGCAATGTTGACTTGATGGAAACAAGGAAATTAAGCGACTCAAATGAGAAGAATCTCAAATATTGTTATGTCGTCACATAATTGAAGGAGCTATGAGGCCTCATTTATGAAAAATATGATCTATCCATAGCTAAAATCAAATGGTGTGCTTACAAAAAAATGCACTTAAGCAAGTTAGGAGACAACCATTAGTAACTGGTGTGTGATCCATCAGTCTCAGATCATCCCAGGTGGACTGAACCTGCTGTGTAGTTTCCCTTACCTTTCCCATACCAACAAAATTGAGTCAGCAGAAGTCTGGACCCCAAGAGAAAATCTGACTTTTTTATAGATGTAGATGAGTAGATCACATCAATGGTAAGGGAGACTGAAGCCAGACAGCACGTAGTGTTAAGTGGATTAAACAGTAGTGTTGACGGAGACAAGCATGCAGATCAGGAATGTGTCGTCTTTGTACATTTTTCATAAAGCTAATGTAAAGTTCACCACAGGATTGGCACAGGATTTTCCCTGCAAAACCATAAGGAAGAATCATTTTAATCAATTCAAGACTTCACTTGAAGTTGATCAGAATTGACTGGATAAATGAGGCCCCAGCTCCTGAGCCCATGAAAGAAGGTAAAATATCAGAATTTAAGTCTGGATCTTTAAAATTATGTATTTTACTTATTTTAGACCTACAACTGATGAGAAGTGTTTTGTCAACTGATAATAACTTCAGTTATTATCTCATATAAGTGCATGTGACACAGGAAGGTGTGTGATTATAACTCTGCCCACATTCAGCTCCCTTTCAGTGCTCCTGTTCCCACAAATGAGCTTTAAGTGTCACTGGGAGATCTGGCAGATGGCGAGTCATAGAAAGTTCATTCAACAACTGCGTGGCCGTCTGAAGTATTCTGCTGGAGTGGATTCATTTCTTTCAGCCATCTGACAGAAGTGAGAACTGCTGGCTGAACTGAGCTGAACCACAACAGGTTGTTCTAACGACATTTGGCCCAGGTATCACAGGCTCGCTGTACAGCTGTAGGAAAGGAAAAAACACACAATTTTGGGGGGCAGATAGATGCTTTCTTGCTCATTGTTTTCCCACATTTTACATCCCCATGCATCCAAAATGTGTTGTTTTCTACTGCAAGATGATGCTGATCACAGCAGCCGCGCAACCTGTTTTAAAATCCAAGTCACTCCCAGATGATGTTATTCTTTTACTCGATTCTCACCTGGTTGTAATTATTCAAACTGACTTCCTTGATTTTACTTTAAACCAAATGAAATAAGTGAGCCCTACCCACATAGCGACCGACAGACATATCATATTTAAATTGAATATATTATTGAGTTTCTGAGCTGTGAGAATCCCTCCGTGTTCTTGATATCACTGTACAGACGACAGTGTCTCTGTGTTTCATCTTTGTTTTGTTTAGTTAGCTGGTTTAGAAGCATTTTATTATCCATGTGAAGTTGTATTGTAATGGTTGATTTTTTGCTGATTGTGTTAATTTATTCTGTAGTCGTGAACATAGGACTTGGACGGTGTGTGAGCTGACCCCCAGGTGGCGCTCTGGGTTATACAGGTATCTACCAAAAAAAAAAAAAAAGACATCCTGAACTGATGTCTGTAAATGTAAAAAGGTCCTGTAGGTGTTGCATTTCTAACCTAAAATATCATATTAGCATCAGTGAATTAGAGGTGTTAAAAATGCTGCTCACAGTTGGATTAAAGCGACGTTAGCGATGTGGTTTAATGTCACAAAGAGGGCAGCGAACCCACCTGGGAGTCGAACGGACAACCTCACGGGAGGAAAGGAATCGTATGAATGTACCATCCAATGTGAAGTGAAGAATATTTTATATGCATTTTTGTCTTCTTGTGTTCACTTCTCTTGTTGTTGTTTTTCTTGTTTTTACTTTATTTTGGAAAGCACAAAAAAGTTGAAGCGACGTGTGCCAGCGGAGCAAAGTCTGCAGTGAGCGACAGGCCTGTTTAAACGCAGCGTCCATGTGCCGTTGATGTAGGAAATGATCCAAATCTGCCACATGAGGTGCATCGGTTCATTTATGTTTTATTGTTCTGGTTTATTCGGACATACAAACACGGACATATAGGAATATTTGGTGTTCTTCGTACAGTATAGTGTTAAAACACAGAAGCTGCTTCACAGAAATTCAGAGAATAGGAGACGCAAAATATCTGATTCTGATTGATCAGGATTAGATGGAAATTTATCACATTGTAGAAAGCGGTGATATAATGTAGCTCAGTGTCCATTATGGAGACACTTTAATGTTGATTGTTGATTTTAACCTGCTAATTTGAAAAAAATAATAATAATAATAATAATCACAATTTGATGTTGGTTAGTACTGAGCTGGTGACCAATGAAAGTGACTTTGAAGGTCCCATATTGTGCTGATTCTAGTTTTTTTTTTCTCATATTGTTCATTGCTGCAGCACCTCTATTCAGCCTCTGTCTGAATGGTCCTTTTTAGAGCAACAACTGTGTCTTCGACATCACAACCCTATGTGTGTATTTTATTTCATTTTTGACCATTTTGATACTTTGGCAGTATTTATATCTGCTTATAATTAAAATAATGATAATAATAATAGCATCTCACTTTGTAAAATATGGGACCTTCAAGGCATCACGCTACTTAATCTTTTGATAAGCATTAAGCATATTATATTGGGACCGTTAGAGCTGTTTCGGTGGTTATCGGGTGCATTTTAGTTTAAGTCACGAGCTAACACAGAATGGTGGGTGGACATGATGGAGTTAACCACTGGTGGTAGTGTTCTTTCCTTAAGTACAATGTTTAATAACTCCATGCAGAACTTCATTTGAAAAATATGTATTTTTAGGCTACATTGCAGCACTGAGATATTGATGCTGCCCAGATTTGATTTGATTATAGTTGTCTGGTCACAGATCGGACTTGTATTCTTACAAAGATTTGTATAATGGTGGAGGTTATATTTGATGTGAGTATGATGGTGTGAGTCATTTTTCAAAGATTTCTTATTGGACATTTCAATGAAGATGGTTTGCAAGTAGATGAGTTTTTTCTCGCCCTATGTTAAGATTGATTAGTGCAATTTTACAGTCTGAAATTTGATTTGGGGGATTTTAAATTTGTAAATGTGTGTAGACTTGCATTTTGGAATCGTGGAAGCTAAGAAACATCAGACTTGAATTTAGACTTATTAAAGGGCTGATCCACTGCAATTTCATGACTTATCAGCAAAGCTGGGTATAACATGAGTCCAGCATTTGTTTGCATTTACTGTGTATAGGTGCCCTTTAAAAAAAGTTTAGACATGATTTTTTGTTTTTTGTTTTTTTCACTCATGTGACACTGATCTGGTCGTTTCACTATCTGAACAGGAAGGAAATTCAGAATGTATTTGGTTTTTCGTGTGAGCCGTCAGTGTAAAGTCTGCTTTAGCGTCACATAGCGGGACATCAGGCATCTGCTCATTTCCATATGCAGATTTTGTCCCTTTTTCTTTCTTTTTTTTTCTCAAAAGGTTGAATTGTTTTTGGTGATTTTTCTGAATATTGTGTTGACGATCTGTTGCGTTCCAATGCCTTTTTATTGGTGATTATTAGAGGGCAATGTCAGCCTTTTTTTAGGAATTCAGAACAAAGTCAGTCCCTGTGAAGCTGCACCACTTCTAATTTATATCACACTGACATCATTACTTTTCTTTACACGTGGTGCATAATCACTAAAAACGACTGACCTGTCCCGGGACTCAAATAATCTGAATTTTTAAAAACATTGTTGGCATTGCCCTTTTAAAGGTTTAAATGCGTGAAACCAACCTCAGAAATGTATCTGTACAAAATATTGCTGATAATCATTCCATTGCACATAGTTTACTTTGCGTTTATATGCAATATATTAATTTTGTGGGGAAATCTGTTTTATTGTGTTAATATTATTATTGAATAAAAATGTAAATATTCCATTCCGGCAAATGAGCCGTTCTACATTTATATAAAAAAAAATCTTCTGAGTTTATGGATTAAAATGATATTAATAAGCAGCAGACTTTTTAATAAACTATATTTGTTACACTTCTATTGTGAATAAAAAATCTTTTAATAAGTGGTGATTTTGGAGCTTTTTTTTAAACAGCGGAGCCTTGATGAACTTCTTACTGGTTATGAGACTGTTTCTCTTTAATACAGACGACTCCATCAGCACGAAGATTGTCTTATTTAGTGTGCCTGATGTATAAAGTTCATGGATCATGAATATGTATTATTTATCTCCACTCTGTATTCACAGGCTTATGGATTGCCAAAAAATGCCATGATCAGCTTGTGGTTGTTATAGGTTCTGTCCACTAGAGGGCGTCCACACATTACCAGTAACTGTAGACTGGAAGCTTTCTTGTTGCCGCTATTCCATCAAAATAAGCAGGTTTACACAGATTTGGATTCAGTCTTTTCGGCGTCACAACCACCGAGGAATGACTCGTTTCATTGTCATAATTTAATCCCTTTAGTCCGGTAACATTTATAAAGTCAAGAAGAGCCGCACGATTACATAATTTTATCCATAGGCCTAATATCGACTAGAGACAGGGGGACATGCCCCCCCCCCCCACACACACACACACACACACACACACACACACACACTTCCCGAAATCCCGTTTTTGTCTCCAAACATTAGGTTCACATGATTAATCTACCCCGGTGTATACCAATGTGCTTATTTTACATTAATTTGATGGCAAACTCCGCCCCGCTGATTCAACACCAGCATATGACGGGTTAGTAATCAAGTGGACCCACTCTCGCTGTGAGTTGTGGACAGTTTGCGTAATGATGCTGCGTTCCAGCTTATTAAAGGGATAGCTAGTGTGTTTTGAACTGGGGTCATACATATCTATAGTTGGTCTGTTCCCTACCATAATCACCGATCAGCGCAGCCTCAGTTTGGAGAAGCAGAGAGCCGCTCCAGCTTTGTACTGCAGTGAACGGAGTCCAGAGAAAAAGCCAAATTTAACCACCTAAAACAAGGCTCACCTTAAAAACTCTAACAGTTCAAGTGTACGTTGTATAGGGAAAATTCACACCGCTTTACGTCGCCGTCAGTCCGCCCTTTCTTTTGGCACTACATTTTCTCAACTGTAGAAAATTATTAATCCCAGAGACACACACCCAGTCTTCTCATTGGCTGCGCATTTTGCAGTCAGGTGGAGCCCAGCGCGCTGGTGCTGCTACAGGTATCTCACTGCTTGGATCCGACGGCTCTGCTGCTTTGAGGAGGCTGAAGACCTGGCGTAGAAGCACAAGGCTTCAACGTCGCCTGAATAATGTAGCAGTCTGTCACATCCACAAAGAAAGACTGGATGAAGTGAACAAGGGAAACAGTTGCCAGGAGTTTATCCTTTCAAATGAGTACAGGAAGCATGTGTTCAGTCAGGGGAAGAGAAAGGAAGGCATGGGAGGATTTTTGGGGGAGGGGTTCATCAAAACATGTTTGAAGGGAAAGACAGAGCAGAAGAAAGAAATATTTTTTTAAATAAAGGTTTGATAAATTTACAGTGATCTTGGCAAAACTATTGACAGTGTGTGATTTGTTAATATAAACTATCTTTTGATCAATATGTTGTGATTGAAACTACAAATGGAACATTATCTGTTGATAGTTCCATAAATAATGTGCTATAGATCTATTGGTCCAATTTTTAAAAGTATAGCTTATTTCCCACAGCATGTGATGCTGAGTAGGTTTGTAGGTTAAATATGCGGACAGTCTTTTCTCATGTGTTTTTACTGTCAGAATTCAAAACTAAGCATAATAGACATGCCCATCATAATGTGTTGCCTTTAAGTAGCTGGGAATATGATTAAAAGCCTGTAGAAATGTACAGAATGGTATTCATATCAGACCCCCACTTTTTTTTTGTTCCCCCAGCACCAAAAATATGCTGTTCTTAGTCAGCATATGTTGCGTTTTGGTGATGGTCTATCCTGGTTTTTCCAGCAGGGCAGGAAAAAACATTCCGATCACCTCCTCATCGATCCAAGTCATGTATACGTATATTATTTCTGATGTGGCTTATAGACGACTATTCCACGTAGAGATGCCGGGGTCTGTGACCTGCAAACCACAACTAACACTACAGAGCACACAGTGACAGCGTAGCTGGCTGTGGCGATGCCTCGTGACGTTTTGAGTTCTGTGGAAGTGGGAGCAGTTCCAGAGATGTGTCAGTCATTAAAACATCACAAGCAACTAGTATTGTGATCACAAACTACTGTATTTTGTAATGTAATGGGTTCTATTAAATTTAATGAAACAAATAATCTAAAAGTTATAGAATCCCTTTTATGCCACTTAAAGACAAAAAGCTGATGGAAAAGTTATCTTATAGAGTATATATGTGTTCAAAGGGAGGAATGGTTAGCAGATAAAAAGATTAAATTATGATGAAAAATATTTGATACTTTTTGATTTTCAACAACATAATTGTGTCGTGTTTTTTTTGTATCAAGTAATGTGACTTTTTTTAATAATGTGACATTTATCTCGTGATTTTGACTTACACTGACAATATTTTATCATTAAGTTTAGTTTCCATCTTTGTTTTTCTTTAACTGGTAGCAACGGGCTTGTACAGGAGGTGGCAGGGCTCCTACAAGTCTTTCTCATGTATTAATTTATCTCTGCCTCGAACGTCAGGTATTTTAAAGCCTGCTGAGTGAGGATGAAGAAGTGGAGCTCTTGTAGAAACAACTGCTGCACAAACACAAATACCACAGTCTGTTAACTCAAACACATTTTATTGGCACGAATGAAGTTACATCATAGCCAAATTTAAATGACATATTACTGACTGATGACATTTTACACACTGAATCTGAATGAATCAATTTGCCGCATAGAATCACTCCATCACGCACGTGCACGAGCGTGCGTCACTTAAGGCCATGGAAACAGAATGTTGACCAGAGATACAAACGCTGCGGGAATCATTCATTTCTCATTCGCAAACTAAACTGGAACCTGATCGACCTCATCAGAAGCACGCCTTTTGGATTATTCACGATCAACTGAAGACTTTTTGCATACAAAGCTTTTTGATTACTGACCTCGACATCTAGTGCAGAGAGTGGACCTCCTTTACCTGCTGCAGAAGTGGTTTCTGCTGGAGCTCCTGTGACGAGGCAGCTGCTGTCCGGAGTCTGTGTGTGTGTGTGTGTGTGTACGCTAACAAACAGTGTGTTGTCCTTCTGTCCACAGTGGAAGTCACTGTCAGCAGAGGAGCAAGCCGTTTACTACCAACAGGCCCAAAGAGAAAAAGAGCTCCACGCTCAGCAACACCCCGGCTGGTCCGTCAGCCAGGACTATGTAAGTACACACTGCTCACACACTACTCACATGTTTACATCACCACATACATCACTGGACAAGAGTCACTGCAAACAGTTTTCTTTGGCTGATGTCAGATGGAAAGCGTAAAGATGTGTGTGTGTTTTTGTGTAGGGCAAGAAGAGGAAGGGGAAGAGCAGAAGAGCTCCTAAAGGTCAGGACTGTCATGTGACATGTGTCATGAAAACTGGAAGACATTTGGTTGTTCAACTACATTGGTTTTACAAACAAAATAAAATGTACATGTTAAGCTGTTTAGTTCAAATAGTTCAACATGGAGCAAAACAATGTCCCTACAGTGAACAATAAGTCTGTGGTACAGTGGTTCCTGGTACAGTATCTTTAAAGGTGAAATATCTTTGATCAGAAGAGAAAAATCTTCATTGACTGATTTTTATGACCTTAAAGAAACATTTCAGAATTTGTTTTATTTCCTCATTGATTTTCTAAATATTACAGTTTTTGAGTTTGATTTTTCTTCTCCAAAACTAGGTAGTGCCCCTTTAACTGAAGCCTGAATTGTGCATCTTTTGTGACTTTCTCAAATGTTTGTCATTTGATCCAATATTAGTATTTAGATGTTGTTTACTGCAGATGTAAGAAGAAGTTCTTATTCCTTAAAATGTTTTTACAGTTTTAACAACTGAGCTGTGTTTCTGTTGGTGTTGCAGCATCTAAGAGGCCGTGTGTGTCACCGGTGGCATCCACCTCACGGGCAGCCATGCTGGAGGACTCCACCTCACGGGCAGCCATGCTGGAGGACTCCACCTCACGGGCAGCCATGCTGGAGGACTCCACCTCACGGGCAGCTGTGCTGGAGCCACGTCAGCAGACTGCCGTGGTGCAGCTGCCCCAGTGACCATGCATGTGAGTGACATATACGTATCACCTGCCACAGGAGAACAATGTTAGTTCTGCCTCCTGGCTGCATGTTCTACAAACAGCAGTCACATCTTTGTCCTCCTCTGCAGGACTCACACAGAGTCCAGCCGATGAGAGGATGTGGAGCGTCACCCAGTGATGTAGCAGCTTGATCCTCCACCAAGTCCATCCAGTGCAGAGCAGCTGTCCTCCTCTCCTCTCTGTGGACTTCTGTGATGTTATGCAGATGTATACATAGATGTTAATATGGATGTATAGATGTTAAGATTGATGTATAGATAGATATAATATAGATGATGTAATATGTAATATAAATGTATAGATGTTGAGGTGGATGTTATGATTGATGTTTGATATTAAGATGTCTGTACAGATGTTATGATTGATATATAGATGTATGTATAGATGTTATGATTGATATATAGATGTATATAGAGATGTTAAGATGTATGTACAGATGTTAAGATTGATATATAGATGTTAAGATGTATGTACAGATGTTAAGATTGATATATAGATGTATGTATAGATGTTAAGATCAGTGTTTAGGTGTTAAGATGTATGTACAGATGTTAAGATTGATGTTTAGGTGTTAAGATGTATGTACAGATGTTAAGATTGATATATTGATGTATATATAGATGTTAAGATGTATGTACAGATGTTAAGATTGATATATTGATGTATATATAGATGTTAAGATGTATGTACAGATGTTAAGATTGATATATAGATGTTAAGATGTATGTACAGATGTTAAGATTGATATATAGATGTATGTATAGATGTTAAGATCAATGTTTAGGTGTTAAGATGTATGTACAGATGTTAAGATTGATATGTAGATGTATGTACAGATGTTAAGATTGATGTTTAGGTGTTAAGATGTATGTACAGATGTTAAGATTGATATATAGATGTATATATAGATGTTAAGATGTATGTACAGATGTTAAGATTGATGTTTAGGTGTTAAGATGTATGTACAGATGTTAAGATTGATGTTTAGGTGTTAAGATGTATGTATAAATATTCAGATTGATATGTAGATGTATGTACAGATGGAATTCAAGAGAGATGTATAGATAAATGTTAATATAGATGTACAAATGTTAGTACAGATAGAATTGTGGCCCTCATGTAAATAAAACATTTGAAATTATTAGGGCTGTCAGGCAATTAAAAAAAATAATCTAATTAATTACAGGATTTGTAATTAATTAATCTAATTAATTGCATTTCAATCTCATATCTGCTAAAGGTACCCAAATAAAGAATTCAAATTCTAGGACATTACAAAATTGTATTGCACGACTAATCAATTGAATACACTAAGAAGAGAAGATTTGAAATCCACATTTTTTTTGATGAAGTGTGTTTCATAAATGAAATTTAAAAGAAAATGGTCAAGCACATCCTAGCAAACCAATTAGGCCAGGTGCATTATTCAAAAATGCAATACAAATACACTAAAATAAGGCTGAGTCTCAAATAGGCACTTAAGCAGACTCTCAATTCAAAATGAGCACTAAAGCTGACTCAATACAGCAATTCAAAATGAATACCAAAGCTGACTAAATACGGCAATTCAAAATGAATAGTAGAAGTATAAGGCTGTGAACAGTGACATACAATTTGTCTTCAAAATAAGAGCTTTACATTGCACCCCATTTAGAACTGGGTTCTTAGCAGGGGGCTTTTAATTTGAAAGTAGCGACCGTCCTTAGCTTGCCGACACAACAACAAGCTAACACTAGTGATGGGAACGGCAGTTCTTTTTACTGAACTGAATCTCTAGAATCCGTCCAGTAAAATGATTTGTTCAAAAGATTTGTTCACCGAATCGTTCACTGCTCTCCAACTCCCTGAACTGATAAGCAGCCAAACGATCCGTCGTTCAGTTAATAATTCAGCCCTGAGGTTCACGTTCACTTACTGAGGGATGGTGCACAATCATTCGCGGGAGACGCAGCGCTGCTCTGAGTGGTATACATGCACTAAAATTATTACACGGTGAAAGTGTCCTCTGTGCACAGTAAAATCACTTAACATGATGCTACATGGATGTTAGCAACACAGCGCTAATTTTAGCAGTGCCGTTACTGAATGTGAATCATCTCCTCTGTCCTGGCTGAGTGAGAGACACAGCGCCCCTTTCAGCACAGTATGCCTGCAGTAGGTTCGCGAATCATGAATGAATCACAGCGCGAACGAGAATCACGTCTTGGCGTCCCTCATTCGCAAACGACCTCCTGAGGACATGAATCACGTTCGCGCTGTCACTGAATCAGCGTGAACGTGAATCAGCGTGAACGTGAATCAGCGTGAACGTGAATCACGTTCGCAAACTTGACTGACGGCAACTGCTGAGAATCACGTTCACGAACGTGAGTGACTTTTACTGTGTAGTAAAATCACTTAAGATGATGCTACACGGATGTTAGCAACACAGCGCTAATTTTAGCAGTACGGTTACTGAATGTGAATCATCTCCTCTGCCCTGGGTGAGTGACACAGCGCCATTTTCAGCACAGTACCTGAACGAGAATCACGTCCTCAGCATCAGTTCTCTGCCTGCAGTAGGTTCGTGAATCATGAACAAATCACAGCGCGAAGGAGAATCACGTCCTGACAGTTCTCTGAGTGAGTCACGGCAGTTCCACACCCGGCCGGCATGATCGTGGCTGAGCTCAACTGAACTGAGAAAGAAACGAATTAGTCCATGAAGTGATCCCGTTCACTTCGTTCACTGAAAAGATCCGTTCGTTCGAACGACACGTTCACGACCGACACAACACTAGCTAACAGGAGGAGAGGAGACGCTGCATGTCCTAGATCTCTGCGGCTGTCCAGTTGTTCATCTTAATGTCCGCAGATGAAGTGATGGACTGACTGCTGTGATGGGTATAACTTCTAGCACATATGAACAGGGCGTGGTAACTACAACTCCACAAACAGCTGTTTTTGAGCTGTCATTTCTATCTGCATTCAGCCTGACACACACGGGACATCTTATTGTTTCTTACTGTCCTGAATTTGATCTGATATCTACAATGGAACAGCTCAGTCTCAGCTACACTGCCAGGCCCAACTGGTTAAACTGGCAACCATCATCACTGCTGTCTGGGTCAACTACTCTAACCATAGATTGCGACCCTGGTGGTATGAGGAACCTTTCATGATTTATGTCCAAGGTAAAGGTGCAATGTGTAAGAATTGATGTTGGAATTTTTTTTAAAAAAGACACCTAAACAAAACTGTACAAAATGTAAATACAGTAAATGACGGCTTGCACCAGACAAACACCAGCACCCCACAGGTGGTCTGAGATCACCATCTGGACCATCAGCAGCACTGAGCTAACTAGCTAATGGCAGCAACAATTAGCAGCAGTTGGTGGTTAATCTGCTCATACGCTGTCCCCTGATTGTTTTGAGTATGAATTCAACCAAAAATTACCATGAACAAAACAACCAATCAGAGCCATAGAAAATAGAACAGTCCTACCTTTACAATCAGTTATTTTTATATTACTTACACAGATAATTTAAGAAGTAGCTCTGCAAAGCTGAAATAAAGTGACACCAGGAGGGTCACTGAGTGTATTTGTCACTCAGGTCTCTGGATTCAGCTGATTCAGAGAGCTCTGTGCTGTTGTCATGGGCTGCAGGTCAGAAAAAAAAAACGTGTTGAACTTTTACAACAATCAATAAGTTATTAATGCCAGATGATCTTTGGTCGCTTTATTCCTCTCCTCTACTAACTCAAACTAAGTTTCTGTTTGTACTCAGTCTGTTTGGTTCTTCCTTTGTTTCCTTTCTCTGATGCTTGTTTTAATTTTTCAACCTGAATAAACAGAATTAACTAAAATACCAGGTGCTGTAAGCTTTTTTGCCCTCTCGGTACAGAGGGCGCTGCTGCTGCTGCTTCTTCGGTGGAGACACAGCTTTGAACAACAGAGCAGCTAGTCTGAGAGAGATGTTCAACCTTTTTGTGCTGCTTGTGTTTTGCTCACTTCTATGTGTTTGCATTAAATCATGACATGCCTTGGAAAATCCTTCCACAGTTGACTGCATTCCCTGCTTATGCAGAGAAATTAAAAAGCTTACAGCACCCGGGATTCCCAGGCGGTCTCCCATCCAAGTACTAACCGGGCACGCCCCTGCTTGGCTTCCGAGATCGGACGCGTTCAGGGCGGTATGGCCGTAAGCCGAGGCGCAGGAGACAACTGCACTATTCATACGCGTTCACGCGGAGCGAAACAAGCAAAGACGCTCCGCTTTTTTCTACTGACTCAGTCGGACTGATGTTTATAACAGCGGTTTCTCTTCAGCTGTGCTGCACTGGTATATCTCAGTGATTACCTGGAACGATAGAAACGCTGGAATGCAGCCACTCTCTGAAAACACTGGCATTCCCCAAAAGTTGTTCAAGTGCGCTAATGTTTCCCCGCTCACAGATATCGAGAAAGGAAAGGAAAGGATGAGGACGGAGCCGGTGAAGGTGTATAAATAGTGTGTTTGTGTGCTTTGCCTTCGCTTACGGCCATACCACTCTGAACTCGTCTGATCTCGGAAGCTAAGCAGGGTCGGGCCTGGTTAGTACTTGGATGGGAGACCGCCTGGGAATACCAGGTGCTGTAAGCTTTTTGCCCTCTCTGTGCAGAGGGCGCTGCTGCTGCTGCTGCTGCTGCTGCTGCTGCTTCTTCGGTGGAGACACAGCTTTGAACAATAGAGCAGCTAGTCTGAGAACGATGTTCAACCTTTTTGTGCTGCTTGTGTTTTGCTCACTTCTATATGTTTGCATTAAAAGTGTAGATGCATTGTATCATGACATGCCTTGGAAAATCCTTCCACAGTTGACTGCATTCCCTGCTTATGCAGAGAAATTAAAAAGCTTACAGCACCCGGGTCCGCTGCAGCGAGGACACAGCCTCTGTACATGGGACACCTTGAGCTACCAACTGAGCTGAACGGGACCCCCTGAGCTTGTTTAAAATCCATGAGAGCAACAAGCACAAATAAAGCCAAATAAGTCTTTCATGACTCATCATCACTCATTTTTAATGCACATATCTCTGGGATGGGATTAATGATCAAATTGGAATTAATGATCAAATATTGTTGATATAATTGTGATTTGAAAAGAGAAAATGCTCCATAATCTCAGTGTCAATATCACAATTACATTTTCAGGACAAAGAGGTAAATAAATGAAAATATACATTTGTATCCAAAAAGCAAACCTAATTCAGTTTGAGATAATGTGAGCAAAATGAAATAAACTCAGGTGAAACATTCCCCTAAAGGAAAATTAAGCCATAAGGTTTGGCATTTTATTTGGCATCAAAATGGGAATTTGTAGGTCACCATCCAAAAGCATCTGTGAACTATCTAACACCAGGAACTTCAGATAAAAACAATTATTGACAGAAATGAAGCTCATGTAATAGTTGAGACAGGAGGGCTCTTCAATTGTCATATCATCCCTTTATTCACCGCTCTCACTCAGAGTCTGCTGTTATGATTATGAAATAATACTTAATGTATTCCGGTATTGTTTATGACAGGTTATGGTTTCACTGACTAAATATTTTGTAAACAAGCTCATATTTATTCAGATTATCTACATGAAATCTTCCTCTTTGTCAGTGTTTTGGTTAATTTTGTAAAATGGAAAAAAAAAAAAACCCCTTTAATGAAATCTCAAGTAACAAACACGTATTGTATCAAAGTATTGTTTATCGTACTGCCATGAAATGTGTGCCTTCATCATTCATCAAGTGTTAATTGTTAAAAAAAGAATAGATGGGGTGTAAACTGGATTTGTTTGTCCCCATGTTGCTGTAATAACAGCGTGCACTCGAGCTGGCATGGACTCCCTATAGAGCATGCTGGGACAATATGAGTCAGCAGCTTTTACTCCGTTTCAACAAAGCTTCTTGTGATGTCACAGGCCGCTTTGCTTTCTCAGACTTCATGTCCCCCCATGAGTGTTCAAAGTTGTTGAAGTCAGGTGACTGTGGTGGAAATTTCACAACAGTATTGGACTATTGGACAGTCTTCTTTGGTCCTCATGTAGCTGCGTCAAAGCTCTGAGGTGTGGCTGGGCTCATGATCCTGCCGCAGTATGGATCAAACCAGAGTGTGGAGCATGTCTCCGAAGAGAGGAGGCCAAAACAATCCCAGACTGGAATATTGGATTGTCCAGACAAATAACATTAATAAGAGAAACCAAACATGTTCACCCATCTTAATCTGAAAGACATCAAGGTTTCCACATTTTCACAGTTGAGATCAACACCATGTACTCCTGATGACCACCAGGGGACAGCAGAGGGCTGTATGAAGATGACTCACTGGGCTGACCGCCATTACATTTACTTTCACCTAAAATCTTAATGCTCATTATCTATATTTTATATTTTATAATCTTGCATTAGTTTTTTATGATTTCACTTCCATCTGAGCTCAAAAACATCCTCCACCAGCATCCAACAAACCCTAAAAGGTTCTTTCATATTTTTGGTCTTTAACTCATCTAGCATGTACAGCGCTCAGCCTCTGGCAACATTAGCACTTAAAACCTGATGTCTAAACACCCAGAAACCTCCGTGCGGCTCAGCGTCCCATTAGTTTCAGCACAAAGGTGGATTGCCCTCAGTCAGTAAAAGCAGTGGTGAGTCTGAGAGGGAGTTACAAAATTTGATACAGTCACCAAGGTTTCACGTCGGTTTAAGAAAGACATGGGGAAAGGAAAACATGTGACTTGGAATTGTCTGTTTTATTGCTGCCTGAGCAAAGCTTGTGTGGGCTGTGAAGACAGTGCTGCGGTGATCTGGGTCTCGGCTCGGTGTTTGTTGTCGTTACTGGGTTTCCAGGTGGCTGCTTTGGTGTTCTGGTCGGTTTTCGGAGGGCCGGCAGATGTAAACACAGAGGTTGTCAGAGACAAAGACGGGCCGGTTTGGACTGCATCAGCACAATAAAGAGACACACTGTTCAGAATCTGAATGATTCAGCACCATGGAGAGAGACACACTGACTGGAGCTGTGTCAGAGATCTCCGCACCACATTTACCTTCACTCATTTTATTATAGGGACTGAATTCTGGATAATATGCCTGTGGCATGAACACAACACAGTGCTCTTCATTTTACAAAAACTACTAATAAGATCTTTTTGGGGGGGGGATGCATATTAACTACATTTAAAGAAAACTAGGTTTTTTCGATTAAAAAACTTCAGTCTGGACAAGATTACTTCAAGATCAACTGTGTCTGTTGACACAAGACACAAGAATAGCAGCACTCTTGGCCTGTTTGTTATTTGCTCACAGGCTGTTGTATAAATCTTGTTTTCTCCTTAAAATGACAGGTTGATTCAGTGTTTCCTATTTGTTTAATTAATGGCATAATGTTTGCAGGAAACATGTCATTAATCCAGATGTCAGTGTCAATAGCTGTTAATATGACAAAGCTGTGAGTCAGCTCAACACTAAAGTAGCCCTCGGGGACTCGCTTGCTGTCTTATTTTCTCTCTAATGATCCAAAGAAATGATGTATGATCTGTCATCTGTCGAGCTGCCAGGTGACCCACAGGACTGTTAATACAGTATGTACATAAACAAAGCAGAGAGGATCTAATATTAGGTATGATTCAGCACCAGAGTAGCTGATAAGGAGGAAGGCCCATTCTGCACAGGTCACCAGTCACTCACAGAGATAACACAGACTCTTGTATTGATACCTTCACTTACTGGCCACTTATTTAGACACATGGGATTCTCTTCAGGTTGCCTGGTAGCCTCACGATGAAAACAAAACTTCAGGAGGTCACCGCACTGGCCAAGAAATAACCCAGCACATAACTCGTGTAACAAACCAGAGTGTCGTTTTAAAGGCGTACTTTGTAGAATATGGCCAGAATTCTTAGGTTGTTCAAAACCAGAGGGGCAGCATTTAAACAGAGCAGCTGAAACTTGCTGCTTTTTGCTAGCTATCCTTGGCTCAACCTAGCTAGACTAATTAGCTCATGGCCCAATTACCCACGGAGCCAGGGGCCCTAGAGTTTGCTTGGATGGGGACCACAGATAACAGGGTGATGGGGCCCAGCTCTGTCCAACACTGACTGAGGTTAGTTTGACAACAGGAGATAGAGTTATGGAGGTGATTAACAGCACTTTTTTGCACTTTTGTTCGTTTACTACTCTAACAGCTGGCATATAATGTATCTGCTAGATTAACGCACGGGGGCTATCAGACAATGGCCTTTTGCAGTACAATGTGGTATTATGAGACAGGATAAACCAGGGCTAGCTGGTTAGCATGCTAACATCAGAAGATATCTCCACAACACAAGTCTACGTCTTTGACATAATCACAACACTGTTGTTCCCCCTCTCTCGGTTGATGATGTCATATTTTTATGTTTTAAACAAGATTTTTAGCCATATATCACAAAATTTCTCCTTTAGAAATGAGCCTTTTGTAAACAAACCACTGAAGTTGGGTTCATTATCCTGCCACCATCCTCCCATCTCATCCGCCTCTCAACACTTCACCCTCGCCTTGGTTCTTCTCCCATCATTTGTCTGCTTTTCACTCCCATTCCTTTCTCTTCCCTGTTTTTAGCTCCTCTCCTCCTTTGGTCTACCTGCAGAACAACAGAGGACTCGGATTAGACTCCGTTTAAACAAGAGGAACAGAGTGGAGCTTTAAATAGTAAACAACTTTCATTCAGCAGCCGCAGAATACAGAACAGGCGAGGACGCAACCTCTGCATCTGTGTTCCTGAAAACTCCCTGATTCAAGTCTCTGTGCATGTGTGTGTGTGTGTGTGTGTGTGTGTGTGTGTGTGTGTGCGTGTGCAGAGAGGGACTGAGAGTAAATCTGCTGAGCCACAATAACCCTGGAGGAAGAAGTGTTTTTCTCTCTTGAGCTCATCTTTTATTGAACAACGGAGAGACAAGATAGACTTCAGGGGTTTTTTCTCGTATTTAGGCTTGTTTTACTTCCTGGTTTTTTAATACTTTTATTGAAAAAGTTCTTAGAGTTTTTTGTAAACAATTTGATGGATGTTTCACCACACGGTGTATTACTGCGCCGTATATGAGCAGTATGCATGCTGCGGCCGTGTCTGAATTTAATCCTCTGGCAGACAAAAACAGTGGATAAGGAGCATGATTGTATTCCGTGTGATGTATTATCATAAAGAATTCTGTTGTTTGAGTGGCTGCGCTGTTATTCCTCTGCAGCCTTATTACTCTGCTGAATCCAACACCGGCGTTTGTTTTCCTCCAGTTTTATCTGATGCCGTCTCATCCACTCAATCCAAATTTGCTGAAAGACAAACTGAATTTCTGAGCTGAGGTGAAGCATTTTTTACTGTTAAAAAAGTTTGGAATCTTGAAGACTATTCAGTGTTTTGATTTGGTCTTTTTCTAATACGTTTAGGTTGTAGCAACTCCAGTTTCGCAAATCGATCACTGTACCACTGGATCACAGAATATCAGCTGAACAGACGATGGGCTGACAAATATTCACAGCCCAACTTCAGTGGTTGTGGTTCAATAATGATCCAGGGTCAGTTACGCCTCTCTGAAAACAAATTCAGAATCGAAGCAAGCAAGCAAGCAAGCGAGCAAGAAAGAAAGAGGACAGTAGGAAAGTCAAAGTAAGAAAGGAATATAATGCAAAATTAAGACTAAAATGGGGAAAGTGAGACAGAAATAAAGGGTAAGGAAGCCACAGGAAGACAGAAAGCAAGAAAATAGAATGCAAACAAATGAAAATGTTGGTCTGACAGAGTTCAGTTTCAGTTTTAGGATGGCAACAATGAAAACAACGACTCAAAGTTTCCCATATGACAGCAGCATGACAACACGACAAAGATTAAAGATGCATGAGTGCAGAGAAGGAGCCCAACACAAACTTCACTGAGAGGAGAGACAATTCATTATGTTAGTTGAGAATCAAAACTGCTCTGCATTTTGGGCACACAGACTGCAGATAGTATTTATATCCGAGGGAAATGTTCATGTGGGGATTTTACTACTTACTTTTCAAAACCCAGAACGAGTTGCTAGTATTTTGAAGTTGCGTTACTTTCTACGTCTGTCTCACGATATTTCAGAGGGAACTGTTGTACTTTTGTACTCATCAGTAGTCCTACATCACACTACGTCACCAAGTCACACATTTGCATTATTTAGGCTAGTTTGTAATGTAGGAATTGATTTAGCACAGCTGCTCTGTTGTTGTTAGCCGTGCTGGCTCACCCAGGAATGCCACTGGTTGCATGGGCATTGTGTAATGGCTCCTCTGCAGTTTTGCTCCACCGGCTCCATTTTGAGTGCAGCATGGCGCAGCACTGCTGGACAGCTGGAGGGCGAGACCGAGGAGTTTGTGCGGTAATTATCGAATCACGCGCAATCACCGTTATACAGATAAAAGGTTAGTGTTCCAAACTGAAGGATTAGAAGAAGGATGGACTTTTTGCTGGTGTCAACACGGAGCATTTTATTATGAAAATTAAATGGATTATGTTGTTGTTCAGGTGTGTGACTTGTGTGAAGCCTTGTGTATCTGCTGCAGAAGGGTCGGGACTGCCAGAGCTTGGGGGTCAGGCGTGTGAGAGCTGACCAATCAGAGGAGGGTATTAGGGAGGGGAGCCTTAAAGAGACAGCAGTGAAGGAAACAGACCTTTTCAGACAGAGGGTGAACACAGGCCTGCTGCACTGGGCAGTAAGAGAATTTGATGTGTTTTCTGAGCACCGACTCAAAGCACTTACAATACACAATACTTGGGGTTCAATATCTTGCTCAAGGACACTTCGCCATGCAGATCAGCTCAGCCAGAGCTGGGATTCAAACCAGGGACCTTCCAATCACAAGACAACCCGCTCTACTCACTGAGCTACAGAAAAAGCTTTTTCTAACCTAAACTGAAATGATGAACCAAAAAATGAGCAGAATATGTCTACATATTAAAAAACCTGCAGACTCTGTGATTCTGCATTAAAATGTCTGCTTTTCTCTGTATAAAATGGTCTTGGCCTTTAAATCCCACATCAGTCAATCTATAGCGTATGCAGTGTGGATGGTGTGTCCAGATTACGATCCATTTTAGAGCTTATTTATTACATAACTGTTATTATTGTCTCTGGTCTACTGCAGCACTCCCAGCTTAACATAGAGATTATAAAGCCTGCCAGATTGACATTATGTACAGGACAGTATATGTGCATGTAGGTACAAGTGCATCAGTAAATTAAAGTGCAAGTGTGTGGCTTAACATCACTACAAGTAAAAGAGACTGAAGTATTTTTTAAATCAAATGTCTAGAATTATATAATTGGATATACATGGACCGATTTTAACTGATCGGAATCTGCTTTATTGTTTAGTGTGCATCAATAGTAAACATTGTTATGAATTTCTGATTAAATCTGGATATAGAGATGAATTTTTACTATTCCTTCCCAATATTTCAGATTAACGATATCTGATTAAGTCAATCAGATCAGCATGATTGTGACAGTAGTGCGTGTATGAATTAAAGAAATTGCTATTGCTGTTATACATTCTAACAAATACATACAACACTTCCTGAGCTAATAATCTGATGAATATTCTGATTACTTTCCTTTGATGTAATAACTTCTTTGCAGATGAAGTGATTCGGCACAATGGGAATGATGCACGCGCGCACACACACACACACACACACACACACACACACACACACACACACACACACACACACAGTGAGCGCCCTTTCAAGGCAGCGTGTCATAGACAATAATAGCTTAGCGCTTACATCAGCTGCCCACGTCCACACGGTCACTTGATAATAGTGCTATTGAATGAAAATCCATCATCGAAAGAGTGAGAAAGAGACTACAGACATGGGAAGGAAGTAAAAAATATATATTGTACCGACTGTTGTTGTAGAGAAAGCTTGTCTAGAAACCTGTGAGCCTTTCCTCCAAAGTTCATTCATGACCATCTGAATGTCAGAATAATACAGAATGAATGAGTTGTGAATTGTGCTCCATCATATGATGAGGGCAATGAGATATTCCACATTAAGCCGATTCTGTATGCAAGCACATTATATAATGAAGTAACTGTACAGTTACTTTATTACATGTCCCACTATTTAAAGCTGTTATGCAGCCTGTGCCCACTTTATCATCTTCTAATCGATTTTGTTCATGACTGTTTGTTATTATTTTTTCATATATTTAAAAGTTTGTACTGTTGGGGCGGCTGTAGCTCAGTGGGTAGAGCAGGTCGACTAGTGATCGGAAGTTCGCTGATTCAAATCCCTGCTCTGGGCAGGGCTGAGCTTCATGTCGAAGTGTCCTTGAGCAAGATACTGAACCCCACATTGCTCATCAGTGAGGGCCCTGCGATGAGCTGGCGACTTGTCCAGGGAGTACCCTGCCCTTGCAAAAACAGACACAAGAACACAAAAGTTTGCGTACACAGGGTGTTGCTGTTAAAGAGTCAACTCAAGTAAAAAATTAGCTGAACAACCTGGTTGACTAAAACAACTATTTCAGTCAACCAGGTTGTTCAGCTACTTTTTGATATTTACGGAAATATACTCGCCTGTTGGGGAAGCTAACACTAATATGTTAGCCTTTTGGGGAAGCTAATACTGATTTCGAACTTGTAGAGAAGCTATCACTGATATGTTAGCCTGTTGGAGAAGCTATTACTGATTTTAAACTCTTAAAGGTATGGCATATGTTCAGACACAGCCATGAGCTAAACAATTACTTCTGTCACTGGAAAACAGGATTTCTCATAATTTTGAAGCTTAAAGTTTGAGTAGTTACTAATAGGGCCACAGAACAACAGGCCTTTTCTTTTTATAACATCAACAATCCCTTCCCTGCTGACTAACACAATGCAGTCTGCTCTCTCCGTCCTATAAACTGAGCGACTTCCAAATGTATCTAACAATCAGGCAGTGCTGCAGTCTTTCATTACACTGGGGGATAACACAAAGACATGATTTGATCTCTTAATTCAATACAACACACCAAAGCAAAGGATGTATTAAATGGTTCCTACTCTCTAACCAGTTCACTTGTCACCAAAGGTTTCTGGAAGTTTTTTCAGCTGTTCTTTTTTTGTTGCATTTGACAGAATCTACTTTCTTACAGCAGCAAACATATGGGGTGAAGACTGACTTCAATCCTGATTTTCCAGAGGATGTAATGCAATTGTGCATCCTGAATTTTAATAAGGCATCATTGTCTGTGGACCAATTTTTACTGGCCTCTTTCTCCTCCTCCTCCTCCCGCTGGATTTCATGCTGTTGGGTCTGAGTCACCTCCACTCCAGCTTGCGCCGACACCTCAAAGCTAAGAAAGAGAAAAAAAAACTCCAGCAGGTGCACAACAGCCGTCAGGTTCATGTCCAGGATACTGCAGCTCAGCTTGAATCTGCTCAGCACAGTGTCCCAGAATGTATTCATAGGTGAGTTCAGCTGCCTTCCACCGAGCGGGAACTGCACAGTGTTTGCTTGTCAAACATCCCAAGACAGGCTTGCTTTCTTGCGGAGTGTGTTTTCAATGAGCAGATTCTTGTGTTTCTCTAAAATTAGCTTATACGTCTTTACATTTCCGACAAGTCATCTACAGACATCACAGTGATCCTAGAGAGCTTTATCCAGATGGTTCGACAGCACACTTGTCCAGAACTTTCAAGTACTTTTGCTTTTTCAGTCCCATATTAGAAATGACTGATTAGACTTGTAAAAAAAAACAAAAACATCCAAACAATAAAGGGCCAGTTTGTAGGATTCAGCACTTTCTTGCAGTGTGGTTGAAGACCAACGAAACACCCCTCGTCTCGCCCTCCCTTTTGTTGGCTCCTCCTTTATTCTGTTTGGTTTGTCTCTTCTGGGCTACTGTAGAATCACAGGGGTGCAACTTGACAGCTTTCTTGGAAGTGTTCCACCTTGTCCCTAAGGAAGAAACACACAAAGCGTAGTGCTTAAAATCTCCCTCAGTGAAATGTTTACAACCCTTTAAGACCATCACATGTCATCAGTTGTCCACGATGGCTTTTATGTAAACGGACATAAATGGACATTTCAAATATGCCTTATAAACGTGGGACATTTGTGCACAAATCAGCAATCACAAGCCCCATTCACACTGACTTTTCAAGGCAGGAATCTTGCGGCAATATTCCACCTCGTCATCTGTGTGAAAGTTACAGAAGCGAACCAACCTCTGTGTGTAATGGTCAGCTGACGGTCCAGGACAGGACTGTGTCCATCCGATGGTGTTCACAGTCTAACAAATAAACCAATCCTTCGGTCATCAAATAAAAGAAGAATGTCTCACGCTTCAAACCACAAAGCAACATTACAGGGCCAAACAACAGTAATGTGGAAGCAGGTAGCGCCTATGGGGACTTGTCTGAGGAAAGGAAAACAAAGTTATATATGGAAAAGTGTCTGTCATCCTGTCTGTCCTACCCACTCTCCTTCACACTTCCACCTGAAAAAAACAGCATCTGTCCCCAGCAGTGAGAGCCAGGTAGCTCCAGTAGTTTTATGCAACTTTATTTTGAGCAAAAAACTTTGTCTCACCATGTCTTCAGCACCTTCCTCTATGGTGTTGTTTCTGTCAACCTATCTATGTCTCTGGCAACCTATATAGAAAAAACTCACCAAAGTTAGACCCAGACAGGGTCCACTATTTACTGTTGGTGATTATGTTGTGTCATTTAGAGCAAATAAACTATTCTTTGTCACTTTCCACAATGCCTGGTGGGTCAGTCACAACACTTTACTTCAGCAATCATATGATAATAAACAGTCAGTGGATACATGTTGAGATTTACAGGTAGAAACACACAATGTCATGATGTGTACCATCACGCCTCTTTTGGTTCCACAACACCGGCATGCTGTATGATATGACACACTTGAGCGGCTTTGGCTCTGCTAGGTGTGAAAATACAAACCTTAAATATAGTTATGGAAATGATATTATATTCTGCCAAAAGACCCTGCTCACAGGACCTTAAACAGGAGATTCTACATTTATGGAATTATTTCCTCCTCACTGGATCCCCGTTTCCTGAATGAAGGCTATAAAATCACACATCTCAAGACTTCCTGTGTCCTGCCCTGATCCTTCAGGGCTTCAGTAGTGAGCACACACTGTATGAATATTGCATCTAAAGTATAACTGACATCACTTGATGCAGGTTCTTCAATAATGGAGCGCTTTCATTTAAGGTCAGTGTAGTCTGATGTTTAGTCGTCTCAATCAAATATTATCATCCATCACCTTTATGGACTCTTGTCCCAGTTATGTCAAGCCATTGTCTATTTCAGAGCCAAATTGATGAGGTTCACGGAGTTTGACAGTTCCAGCTCAAAGAAGTACTTTATTCTCTCTTAGTGGATGGCTGGTTTGACAGTCTTGGCTCAACCTGAAGCTGTTCTCCTTCCAAGATTTGGAGGATATTTGGTAGCATGGCAGTATCCTGCTTCCTGCCTTTCATTTCTGTTGGCAGCCCTGCAAAGCTGTCATTCCCCCACCATCCGTATGGGCACAAACCAGCACACAGTTATAAAAATATGTGTAATTTGGCTTTAACATTCGGGAGAAATAATCCTAATGTGCATATGCTCTCCGTCTGGCTCTACCAAATAACCAAAAGCTTAATTTCTCTTTAAAAAGATCGGCTGAGCACAACAGAAATGAAGATCTAAGAAGTACATGCTTAGACTGCACTGGTTGATGTTGGTAGCCAGAGGGGTTTTTATTCCTATTTAAAGAGCTGGAATCAAATCATTTAGGGTAAATACGCCAAACCAACTGCCAGGAGACAGAAAACAGTCTAAAACCCAAAAGCAGTTAAACAAAAAATGCCTTTAGTTAACATGGACGGTACAAGCTTTCCTTAAAAAAACCTCAAGTTGCCAAAACGAGAACTTGAGGTTTGCCACACTTTTTCAGTTGCATGTTGAAATCACTACAGGCGACACTTCCGAGCTGTGAATAATGAATGGATGGTACAGTCTTCTGCACTTTGCAAGTGGTGAGGACGTGGAGAAGGAGGGAGACTGGATGTGGGTTTACTCTACAGCATTCTCCATAAGCTGGCAGGGGAGCAGCAGGATGACAGCAGTGGCACGGTGCCTCTGAATACATTTCCATACACACTCAGACACAGACACACACATACCTGCTGAATCCCTAAACAGAGCATACATACATATGCATGCTTGTTTGGCATTCTGTGTTATCGAGGGAACTGTCAGTGAAGTTCCTCCTGGGACACCGCAGAAGAGAGGGAGTGAAAAGGTGAACAGTGAAACCGGTGGGAGACAAAGGTCCCACTTCTTCTTCTCCTGTTAGCAGGAATATATGTTTCTATTCATCAATTATGTATCACTCCTGACTAGGGGATGCAACAACACCAAAAACTCACAGTAGGGTGTCATCAACATATAAAGAAATAAATAAAAAGATGACCTGAACAGTGTTTGCTGATAATAAATATAATGGGTACAGGATTTCCAATTTGTGTACAATTTGTCTTTATTTGAGGTCCCTCTGCTTTCATTCTATAGATAAATAAATGTAGCCGACCATCACCTAAGCATGTCTAAATAGTAGCCATGAATCATTCTTGGCAATAAATCATTGGAGCGAAGAGCTGCTTCGCAGAATGACTGTGAGGTTGGTGTGTCAGTGAGAAGAAGTCGGAGTGTTACTGCGACTCCAACACTGCCAAAAACCAGACATTAACTGTCTGTGCAAGCTAACAGCTTGAGTCAAGCGCTAAGAACAAACCAAACTAATGAAGCCAACCAATCACAGGCTGAGTAGGGTGGGACTTAAAGCTGTAGTCTGTACTATTTTTGGGTTATATTTGCTAAAATTGTCATTATGATCTGAGAGTAAAATAAGATGTGATAAGATCAGCTGTGTAAAAATCCACTGTCTGTGGCTCCACCCAGTGGCTGTAATTTTCGAAGAATCTACCGCTCCCGGCTAAATACAATCGATCAGAGCCAAGGACAGAACAGACAACAACAACAACAGAGCCAGAAAATGCCCCTCCATTGCCCATATAGAAGAGAAGAAATAAGAAGACTGACGAAGAAAAGCAGCGTGAAAACAAAGAACTGGACTGAGCCAGAGAGAAAACAAGGATAAATATCAGAGCATCATTTCAGAGGTGGAGGGAGCTGCGGGATTTGTAAGGACTCAAGAGCAATGCAGAGATAGCTGCTTTTCTGCTGGACAAGTAAGGACCCCTGCTTGATATGTGTTTAACTCTATGGTTGAACCACAAGGCTGTGGTGGGGGCGGTTACAGTAATACTTGCAATAGCGCACATGGCCGTACGATGTTGGTTAAAAGTGTCTTTCAAGTGACCGAGCCATTATAATAACGTTAGTTTGTATTCAGGACACTCTGAAGTGGTTAAATTGGTTTAGAGAAATAACGTTGCTCGCGCTTCAGAAAGGCAGCACGGTGATGATGATTACCTGAATGATTCGCTGGTAACTTCGTCTACAGCGATGTGATGAATAGTGTTTGTTACTCGGGATATCTGCAGTGATCAGCATGAGGCACTCATCATTGTAATTTAGTTGTATTGGTCAGAAATAGAACAATCAGGGCTTAAATTGTTGTTGTTATTTTTAATGTGCTGTCTTGGTTATCTGGCGTCCTCTGTTACTGTGGTAACAAGCCTGCTCATGCATGGCAGCCTCCTCTGTGGGAGGGGCTTTGAAACAGGAAGATGGAGGAACCTGGGGGCTGTATCATTCAAATTTTCTGGCCACTTTTTTCTCAAAACTCCTGACTGCAGCTTTAATGAGAACGAGTCTGCCTTCTTGCCCTCTGCTGTTCAAACTGAACAATACAATGACAAGAAGTGGGAATGCATAGTGGAATGCATTCATACAATTTCCATATGTTTGTAATTAGCCATTAGCCATAAAGCTCTAAATCTGACTACTCTTACACCAGAACCTTTATAGATAATGACCTAATATTTACCCCACGTATTAAACAGTATTTAGACCATCAGGACTATAAAAGTATCCCCTGAAAGACGGACTAATAAACTAGTTTTAAAGGGGTTCAATATCGTCATCCTGCACCACAATGTTTCCTTTGGCCAGAGACCTGATGGAAAAATATAATCCAAAAACCTCATTAGCACTCATAATAAAAGTCCTACACCGTGTAAGAGGTGCTCACACTGTTTCAGCAGCCGCTCTGTTAACACACTCACACAGACTAGTGTGTCACAGGTGTGTTAGTTCTGTGTGAATTAGTTTTCACTGGAGCAGCAGTTGTCATCTGACTGATATGTTCTGAATTGATCCAGTGCTGTGTTTCCTTTGTAAAACTTGCACACCCAATAACCTTCTGTGGAGTTATGCAATTATGTTTCAATTTGATCGTTTGCCCTCCGGTGTTAACGCTGCGCGCCGCGCATTTCAGTGAGCAAAGAGAGATTAGATTGTTGTGGTTATTATGTTGTCAACTTTATTACTTTTTGGGTGAGCCACCGTGCTCCCCTAATTGGATTGTAGTCGTCTGTATTTCCTCTACTAGAGGAAGCTCAAACCTATAAAATATTCCAATTATTAAGCTCTAAGAAGTGGAGCAGAATGTGTACCTCAATTTTATATCCTCTAAAAATAGAAGCACAGATGGATGGCAAACAAGTGTGTGTGTGTGTGTGTGTGTGTGTGTGTGTGTGTGTGTGTGTGTGTGTGTGTGTGTGTGTTTGTGTGCCCATGTGTTTGCACTTACAGAATCAATCCCCAGCACACAATGGAAAACAATAGAGAGCAGTCCATCATTTTGCTGCGCCAGATGCAATCCATATTCCCACTGCGCTCCCCATTTTCATTTTCCTCGAAAAAACACAGGCCCGCCTCCTGGGTCTTTGGCCGTATTCATCCTTAATGTCTGTCATCAAGACAAAAACAATCTTCCTTGTATGCACGCACGTACACGTGCATCATAAATCTTCATTAGCCCTGTCATGTTCCGATCTGAAAACCTGATCTCCAGAACCGAGATTCAGTCGTCTGGAGCTGAGCCGGCTCATCTCTCTTTCTCAGTCATTAGAGGAAAGTTAGATGAGTTTATGTCTCATTTAAATCATCACAAACAGTGATCACTCTCAACATGTATGCTGGCTTCACACTCAAAACTGATTGATAGCCTAAACATTAAGCCATTAGCCTGTGCATGGTCCTAAATCGTGTCAATACATAAATCGTCATCATATCTCTTGTTATTACATTACATATTGTCTTGTTGTTTTTTGAGGCCATTGCTGCTTCCTGGGCTGCTAAAGTTGCAGATCAATGAGCAGGACTGCCTTTCTCTAATATTTACACATTTATTTAGCACCAACGTGATGCAGATACTCTGATTCGAGTTCAAGTTTTTAGTTATTCTGGCTGATTAAACCCCCAAATATATTTAAGTGCGATTAAAGGTGTGATCCGTCCTGTCTAAACAAGTGTAGCAAAGCTAACAAGAGAGGGAGAGAAATGTGAATCGAATCAGCCTGTACACACTCACACAGCTCTGAGAGGAAGTCAGCTCCACCAAAATGAGCTAAAGGAAGACCCAATAATTGTATCTGTTAATGGTTTCAACAGCAAATCTTCAGGAAATGTACAATATCATGATTTAAATTGAACCATGACCGAATATTTTTACACAAATTATGAAATCCCTATCCCAAAGGAGAATGCTTAAACTTTTCATCCAAATTCCTGTCTGACTTTTTGGTTATTGAGACGCTTTAGTTTCTATAAATCCCGTCAGAAAAAAAAACATTTTGGGTTTCAGAAAAGAAAGTTGGATTACTATTCTGAATCAGAGTGCAGACTAAGTGTGACATTCCTCATTAAATAGCAAAATACACAGTGACAAATTATGTTCCAAAAAATGTGTGCTGCTGAAAAAAATTGAAAATCAAAATCAAAATCTCCCCAAAATATCACACAGCACGAAATTCTTGTGTGCAAAGGCACGGCAGTCTTTAGTCGCTGACAGTAAAAATAAGGTTCAGCGAGCAAGCTAACATGAGTTTGCTGAAAGATGTCCTCATGAATAAAACAACAGGTAAGTTTGTTTGGTTTTTTTTTCAATGTCAGGGTAAAACTGCACCCCTTTTTTTTCAGAGCCGCAGCCTGTCAACACACTGATAACAAAACGTCAACATGCACGATCATGTCACAACTTCCCAAATATTAGTTCCGTTGGGTGTAGGGGGGAAAAAATCAAAGTCAAACCTCAACTAATATGCTCCAGTACTTTCAAATGATGCAAAGTGGAAGTGCTAAATGGGACAACAAGTTTAGTTTTTCGCACCGGTGAGACCTGCAGCCCGACTTGAGTTTTTTTTCGCCGTCATGACACCGATCTCAAAAACTCGTTTCCGCATCTGCTTCTTTTCCTCCGCGCCTCCAGACAAGTGAAGAATCTGTGCCCCCTCTCCTCCGACATCAACAGAAATCATTTTTTCCTGCCCACTCTTTTTCCTCGTCTAAACGCGCTGCTGCCAACGCTCCCTGAAACCTTCCATTTCCGTTCCATCTCGCTCTGACCGAACGCTGCAGCAGCTGTTGCCGCTGATTAACACAGCTGCTGCAGGGTTTGGTTGACGACCTCGTTCGCGGCGCGGACCTGAGGGCTCGGGGGGGGAAACACAAGCGCTCGACGCATTTGTGTGTTTGCATTTGAATTATTTCAGCTGATAAACACCGACCATGAAGGAAACAGGAACTAGCGTCTGTCTGTCCTTTTGGTCCACACGGAGGGATCATTTTAGGAGTGCTTACGCAAAATGACACAAGTTTAATCCTCCTGCCAGTCCTCGTTGTGTGTGAGGTCTAAAATTTCCAAATTAATTATGGATTGCTGTTTCACATCTGCTGGAGTTCCGCTCTCGCTGAAACGACGTAACTAACAAGTGACACAGAGGCGGAGTGGCTGAGACAGAGACACCAGTTACTCTACCCTAACCTGTACAGTCATTTCAAGGTGCAAAAGTTACGTAACGTCGCAGTTTGTTTTTGAACATGTGATTTGTGTTTATTGGCCATCTCATTTTATTATTGTTCTTATTTTTATCAAAAATCAATCATTTTGCATTTCTATTGCTCAGTGCTGCTTTTTGTTACCCTATTGTAACAAAATCCCATCGATCAGTGAAGGGCAGCTTGTGGTCAAGCTCCTCGTCAAACAGCGACTGACTGGACATGCAAACGGTGGAATTTAAAGGTCCGCCCTGTAGAATCTTTATGTTTAGCCAGAAGAGAAAGGTCTGCATTGACTGGTATTTGTTTTCTATGTCTAAACAAACTCTCAGAATTTCCTACTGTTTTACTTTGTTTATATGTGGCGGACCCTGCCACCTTTCTAGCTTCAAACAGGGTTCTTGGAATCCTATTTTCCTCTGAGAACAGATTGTTTATTCAGTTAAGGAAAAAGAATAATATTTCCGAGTTTGTATTAATACCTCATTAATATTGTAAATGCTGAAATTCTGAGTTTAATGTGCCCTTTTCTCATATCAGCACTGAACTCGCTTTTATCTCGTCCAGTCTTTTAACATCATGCCCCATGTTATTTCACTGTGTTCCCAGTTTCGTTCTGCTTGCTTTTCTTTTTCTCTTTGCTTTGTTGAGTTTTAAGAAGCCTTTTAAAGACCTTAGCCGGAGGACTGGAGATGAAAAACAGACTTTTGGCTAATTCTGGCATTTTGACTCGTCTGTTGCCATGTGTTGTAACCATTTGCACTTTCCTTTCTTAAACTAAACTAAATGTTTATAAGCTACAGCAACAAGCCACCGTGTAATGAGACTCCATGCATTTTAAAGAAGTGCAGTCAGACCGCCTTCTGTCCCTTGCTGCAGCTGACAGCGTGTGGTGACACTGTGGCGGTCCAGCACTCTGCCACCTTGATGTGCATGGTCAGCTTCTATAATATGATGTTGTGTCCGAAAGACAGGATTAAATGAATGAAAGGACAAAAGGCTGATGTTATTCTGTTCCCTGTCACTGCGAAATTACCAAATTTGTTGAAAAACAGACAAAGAGAGCCAAGGATGCTGCTCCCTCTGAGAGTTTCTTAGTTTTATTGATTTACTGAGGGAGGAATAAATGTCCCCTGGCAGTCCACCTCAATGACATGCACATGATGCCAGAGGAAAGTGGCCTTCAGAGGCTCCGGGCTCACTAAATAATGGTTCTTCTCGCTGCAGTAGCCTCGCTGTATTAACAAATAGTGACAACAACAGTAGTGCATGTAGTTTAATAGCCTGGCCCATTAACCGCTGCCACGAGTGCCATTAGGTATGGAAATATATGTCATCTGCAACACCGTCTCTTAAAGCTTGCACAGCCCAATGTGATCTTTCATCGTTACCAAGGTAGTCCAAACGCAATCGGCCCACAGTGGCTCCATTTCAGCATCTTTTATTTAATGATGCAACATATTTGTCCTCAGCACACTGAGCTGTTACCAGGGCTGACACTAAAGTCTGACACGAGTGGCGCTAACTGGAGCTGCTCTCCAAAATCTCACCAAAGTCAAGGCCAGACGACGGTCACATTTGGTCCTGTGGTGCCAGAAGTTTTCTGTGATCAACCAAACCATGCTGGCTGCCATCAAATGGAAGGCAAACATCAGGCAAAATCACAGTTTGTCACAGTCTCGTTTCTGATTCCCGTTTCCGATTCCCGTCACTTGGCCTGTTTGGCGGCTGGATTACTGACCGAAAACTCTATAACGCTGTGTTCACAAATACGTGAAATCATCATTCGCCTCCCGTTCACTTCGGGTCTATGCACACGAAGGGGATCATAACAACAACATTTGCATTCATGTGGAGGACTTAGTTGAACTTTGACTGGTGAAACTGTTGCCACAGCCAAGAGCAGAGACGTGTGAACTGTCCACATTCAGCCCTGGGAAGCGCTTTTAATTCGCCTGCATTCTCATATGTCTGACTGCAGCCAAACAGTGATTGCTGTTCGAATAAGCTATTTAAGAAGCTATTTAACGCTCACTTTAATAAGAAAAGAACACAAACAGCAGCTTTAACATCATCAGTCCTGCCAGTTCTAGTATGACTGTGCACAGGAGTTCTGAACATCCTTCGTCCCAGTGGTGTTACCGGACCCCCACATGAGCTCAGACTCAGCAGCTGAAGCAGATTCAAGCACTTTACTGTATCTGCATTTCATCACATTTGAATGTTTTCTAGAAGTTGAAAACTAGAATGTGATGGAAGTGAAATTATGTGGACTATGATTCTCTAGATTGGGATGCTTTGCGCAGTGGTTAGCGCTGTTGCCAGAGCAGAGCCTTTCTGTGGGGAGTTTGCATGTTCCACCAGTGCAGTGCTTATTTTGTATATCAAAGGGTCCAGGCTGTCCTGACGAGTCAGAGGGAATGAAAAAGTTAGGGATCACGTCAAAAATCCACAGTGCCTGGAGCACACTGGACACAAGCGTTGTCCAGTGTGCTCCAGGAACAGCAGATCAACTAAACAAAACTGAAAAATGTCCCCACAACATGAGAATGACTTATTTACAATTGTAAAATCAGAACTCTCTCCTCGTTTTCTCTGTCTCTCTCCTTGACTGTCCATTCACCTCCCTGTCTACGTGTCTCCTCTCTTATTGTGGACAGCTACAATGGGGAAAAATCCAACCCCCAGGAACAGCCTCAGGCTTTGAAACCAACTTTTGTTGTGGCCAAAACAGTGTGATTAGATCGTCACGTGATGCACTGAGGCCCACAAAGACTTTTTATCCCATAAGCTTAGAATGCGGAAGAGGCTTTTGTAAAATGGCGGATGGTCATTTGACTCATAAGTTAAGTAGTCAGCTAGGTCGGCAGAGGTCTGTAGGGCACACGCGCTATGGGCGAGTTTTACAGTGATCGTAGGCCAAGATGCCTCCATCCGCTTTTTAAATCAGATTTAAAATGTCTGCAAAATAGGCAAACAAGCGATTATTTGACAAACTTTAGTGAGTGGGTTTTCCTGAAGTGCTCAAGCATGTATATATGTTTAATTCGCCAGTAAGTGCCTTTGGTCACGGCCTTGGCTTTGATCTGAGGTTGGCGTAATGCATTGGCTGCCCACTGCTCCGCTGGGCAGAGAACCAGGTGATCTATATTGTACACTGTGTGTGATTTAAAAAAAAAAATCTTCCTCTTCTAATAGTTAGGAGAGGAAAGTAGAGGAGAGAAGAATATCAGGAGAGGACTTCCCCACCCCGGCAGGTTTGGTCCCCTTCGTGCTGACTCCATGGCTATGGCCTTCAGAGTATTGGTAAGATGGTAGCTCGCAGCCACATATCACCCTCGCCAGATAACATCCTGTCAGTCATTCGCCTTTGCTTCATTTTGTCCCTGAATGTTTTCTTCTGTTTATAAACTGAGGCTTTGTAGGTTTTGCTGGTAAGTGATTGTAGATGCAGGGGATTTGTCAGAGCTTATTGATGCCCCCTGCCCCTGCTACAGGTATCTGCACATAAACCAACAACTGAGCCTGTGTGATAACCTTGTACGCTGTAATGAATAATTTCAGCACCGGGGAGCTTAATCCCTCTATTGATGGACCTTGAGGCTCTTTCTTGTTTAACTTGATAATAAATGCGCTCCATGAATACCTACCACTGCTTTCTACAATTACTAGCTGCATCAAACTATCTATTTTTGTGTGTGTGTAAGGCTACCGGTGTGTGTGGCGCAACCTATAATCTCTCACCGCCCTCAAAGGTTTAAAGAGTTATTGACCCGCAGCGAGACAAAGACAAGACAAAAATTAATACACCCATATTAGTTTCAAGCTTCGGCGAACAGGAGTGATTATGAAGTGTGTGTTTATGCTTGTATACACACCATTTGTGTGCTTGCACTTCCCGCATCTTAAAAGTGATGTAACTTCAGGAAAGTGAGAGTTCTTGCTGTGTTTGACCTCACTGTGAGTTGGAGTTATTGATCAAGTGTCAATGTTGCAGTTAGGTTCGAGGTTTGGGAAATATGGTGGATAAACTATACATGACGCACTCTCATAACAGATCGGTAGAGAAGGAAAACTATGAATGCAAAATTGACCTTGCCCCTTGGTTACAAGTGGAATTCTATCCACATGTTTTGTTTTTTTTTGTGCACATTTTCAACTTACGCATGAAAAAAACTCAACCAGTAATGCCATAACTCAAAATATCCCAATGTATTCAATTGCCTGACATGGAATAGTTGCTGTAACGTGAGACTAACAAAGATCACATCTGTGTGGAGTGATAAGAAGACTGTGAAACAAACATAAATGACACATTACCATCATTATTGTGGTTCACTGGCGCTCTTTCAGTAAGGCTACATCATCTTGTTGTTTTGCGGAATATCAATGTTCAGATTACAGGAGTAGATTCAATCACTGCATGTCTTCATTACAAATTTTGTTTAAAATCTGTGTTACTTTTGTATGGAAATCTGGCTAAGCCTGTGTCGATAGCCAACATCTGCCAAGCTGCCCGTCCTCTTCAATAATGTATCCTGCTACGCTAGCATTAGCTGTTCGCTATACATAGCTTAAGCGCTTGTAGCAGTTCTACCCTTGGTTCCTGAAATCAACCTGTCCCAAAATATGAGTTTAAGATAGCGTTTCTCTTTCAAAGTAGTGGAATGTGCATCTGACTATTTTTGCTTCTTAAAGGGTAGCTTAATCCCCTAACTCTGGGTTAGGTTAGCTTACTACTTTAGGAGTAGCCCTAATAGGTTAGCTAGTCATGCTAATAGTTAAAGCACTCTTTATTTCAATCTTCAACAGTGGTTTCAACAGATTTCATCAGGTGTTGCTAGCCAGCTGATTCTTTCAACACTGACTCTAAGATTTGTTGTTAGATATTTTCAGTTGAATTGTTTTAAAATGGGCTTCTTCAATATTGTCTTAAAAAAACATTAAGCTCTTGTTAGCTGCATACAAATCATTCTTTAAGACGTGCTGAAATAGTAAGGTAATAGCTCAGCATGCTCACAGCCCACTTTATTACAAACTTGACCCTTAATCTCCTGTGTTCTTGGTTTTCAAAAGAAAAGAAAAGAAAAGCAGTGCAAACCCTGCAGTGCCTGATTACAGTTAGTAAGTTACGATTAGGCAAACACAATTAGCATTTTATTAAGGTTTATGCCTGCTGTCCTTATGTAATGTAGTACATTTGGATTTCAGGAAAAATAAAGAACATGTCACATATAATACTGTGCATGTGGTGTTATTTTAATGAGTGGACTTTAAATTAGATTTAGATTTAATTATATTTAATGATATTGCCTTTTTAATCCCATGAACATTGTAATCCATTTCCAATCTGGTGACTATGATGACACAATTATTGTAAAATTGACTGCACTGCTTGTCTGTTTGTAGGCCTTAGTGTGAACTGTTTCTGCAACCCAATTCACAAATTCACCAATTTTCAACATTTGGAAACCATCTTCAGTTTGAATCTAACACATTTCTGTATAGATACGCCGACACACATGCTGTGAACAACCCCAGCTGTGCAGAAAGCATGTGGAAACATAAATAGAAATCAAACTGTTTGCGTCATCCCGGTGATTATGACTATGCAAGGTACTGCCTGCAGCTGCCATTCCAGTCAGTTTAAATTTTTTATTTTACTTCAGTTGAGCTTTGATAGATGACGTGACGTCAGTGAAATTCAGCTTGGTGCATTCATGTTCCATGGAAGAATAGTGTACTTCATATGACCTGCCTGCTGGGAGTACCTGTTCATATCTGATGGTGAAAACTATGAGAAGAGATAATACAAAACTGACTCCCCTGTTTAAAACTCCAGGAATGAACCTTCTATATTTTTAGAAGAAGTGCTTTAGATTTTTAGGAAGACTTTCAGGTGTACAACATTTGGTTGCACTGTTTTATGATCTGGAACAAAACAGGAGAGAGGTAAGACTCATTCATAGGCCAGATGGTGGGCCAGGTTTTAATCTTCATAAAAACATGCAATGCTGGTGCAGGTTGGCTGCTCGTATATCATCTTTACCATGAAACATGAAACAAACCCTGACGGCTGATCATTTGAAAACAGGAAATGTTAACCAAAAAACTTTCATTGCAGATTTTTCACAAAGATTCATCACAGATTACGATTCAGATGACTTTATTGTCAATTAAATTGACATAAAACGGAAATTAATCTAAGGCACTGGCATATGGGACAACGCACACCACACATAACAATATGGTGGCTGTTGATGTGTTTATCTGAAAAGCAAGGCGCAAAAAAAAGATACCGCGTCATGTGACATTAGTTGGTATTCATAAAGAATGTACAGTATATTGTGAATTGTACCTTAATAATATAGCAGTTATACTGTATATATTCATACAGAGGTGTATGAATGAAGATGTAGCTGTTAATTTGTGTTTTGAGCAATTGGATTTGGATGTCTAGGTGTATGAAGCTTCATGCTTTATTAACAGGTTGTTGGGAGTGTAACAATTAGATAAAATACAGCAGATTTACTGTGAGGCTCAGGTCACCCAGCTGTGAATATTGGCATCATTACAAATGAAAACAACTTTCAGTAAATGCACTGATGTTACAAGCAACTACATACACAGATGTAATTGTCAGGGCCATAACCAGTATTGATTTTTATAATCATGATATACAGGAGTACTTACACACCTGACTCATCGCCCTTCTATTGAGTGTGATAACAGCTTTAACCTGCAGCTGCCTCACCTGTGATATTGGAAAAGCATCAGGGTGAGAATAGAGTAGTGTAACTCGCCATGTTCCTGCCCATGTTTTATAGACTTACACTTCCCAGTGATTCCACTACAGTATGAAGGCCTGCATGCTTATTCTTTACTTTGGATGTATCACTTTTTTATCATGCCTTTTTACATTTTTAAATTTTGCATTAACAATATAAATATAGTAGTCAAAAACAAGAACAAACACAGAAAGCCACACCAGTCAAAAAGAAACACAAAGACAGAAAAATCAGACACTTGTAGCATAGTGTACTTCACTACAGTTCTTCAGCATCCATATTTGCCATGAATGGTTTTTTTTTAAAAAAAAAAGGTTGCCAGGAGGCAAAGAGGCAGGTAGATCACTGATTGAATGTAACTAAGTACATCTACTCAACTACTTCGCTCATGTACAACTTTAAGGTATGTGACTATTCCCATTGTCTGCTACCTTATACTTCCATTCCACTACATTTTGGAGGTAAATATTGTACTTCTTTGCTCCACTACATTTATTTGATAACTCAAGTTAGTAAATGTACAATACATATTACATATTTATAGGCATATTTTATTTTACTATTACTTTTGATACTTAAGTATCATTTAACATTATTATTCCACGTTATTTCAACTTTTACTGTTTGTATAGGTGAATTTCACTTTGACCAAAGTAATATTTAAGTAAGTATTTAAGTAATATTTTTGTATTTCAGCACAATGTCTTCACTTTTACTCAAGCACTACTTTTCAAAACTCTGTCATAGATGATACCTTGACAAAACTTCTCCCATGTTGAATAGGACATAGCGATTGTATGTATCCACGTAAAGGTACACTTTGTAGTTTTGTGGTAGAAATTAAAGATAAAGATCTTGAAAGTCTTATTTTTGTTTCTCTTCTCACTCTTTTTGTTTGTGTGAAAAAAACAAACAGACCTTAAAAGACAAAACAATTTCATACTGTTTTACTTTGTTTATATGTGGCGGACCCTGCCACCTTTCAAGCAGTGTTCTGGGGACCTTATTTTCCTCTGAGAACAGCTTGTTTATTCAGTTATGGAAAAAATGCATACTTCTGAGTTTGCATTATTACTATATTATAATATTGAAATTACGGTTTGTGAATTTTACATAATGCCCCTTTAACGTAAGCTATTATTTAGTTTCAATCCAATAAGAACAACCCCACCACTCCTTTAACCTTCAAAATCAAGTAAGAAAAGCTAGACTAGTCAAAAAGAAACCAATCTGTTAACAGTCTCATGGGTTTTTACTTAAATTATCTTATGTGGCCTGTCCTGTTCGAGGTTACCACGGTGGAGTGGAGGCCTCATCACCCGTCATCCTGGATCTACATTCTTCACATGTATTTCATAAAATTAACCCATATCAGACATTCTGTCCGTGAAATTTGTAGGGTGTAGTTTTGTTGTTTTGTTCTGTACATGTGCCATCTTCCTCTGTGGCTCTTCGTGTGGTTTCTTCCATCTTTCTTACTCTGTTAAAAGGTTTTCTCCCAATATAGCAAGGTCTTCCTCAAATAGAGGGTCTAAGGACAGAGCATGTCATTCACTGTCTAGATTGTACAGCCTAGTGGGTCAGTGTGATTTGGGGTTATGCAAATAAAATATATATATATATATATTTGATTTGATTTAACATATGTCTCAATGGGTTTTAAAAATGTGGCATACAACAAAAACGCGCCCCTTGAACGTCACGTCTCACCTTCACCGTCACGTTCGGCGCGTTGCTCTGCCTCGCCGCCGTCCTCATTTAGGTTTTTCCCGACGGCCCCTGAACACAGCGCTGCTCCCATCCTACGTGAATGCAGCATGAAGTGTTGAGGTGATCCATGGCAACAGAGCAGCAGCAACCAACCGCCGAGCCTGTCCTCTTCACTCACTCACACACACACTCACTCACTCTCACACACTCACACACACCGTCAATCTCTACACACTCTCCGTCAATGTAACCGGAACACACCGAGGAGGAAACACTCCGATCGGCTCCCGCTGAAAAACACTTCGGTATCAAGGTGACCGTCCGGGAGCCAGCCAGCCAGCCGGCCAGCCGCCCGACTAATATCCAGCTCCTCATCAGCGCCAGGTGACAGCAGACGGGACCCGCGCCTCGGTGCACCGCAAACGGCCACATCTGTGAACGGACAGGATGGTTGTAGCTAACATTTCTGGGGCTTAACCAACAAAACATTCACCCCTTTTTGGTGTACTACTATCGGGACAAGAGCAAAATGAGACCAATTTTTAACACTTTGTGGGCTAAAGAGGCTTCATTCTTTTGATTTTTTTTTTCTTGTTGTGTCTCGGCAAAAAAAAAAAAAAAAAAAAAAAAAAATCCGACACTGTCCCGGTCCTCTCCGCCGCTCGCTGGCCGTCTCAATTGCAGCGTCCGGTTTATTATTAAAGCCCATATCTCTCTGAAGCATCTGAAGCATCGCTGTGAAGATGGCGACTGGGTCGGGTTGGCAGCAGTATTACTGCCCTGCCGGTCAGGGGAAATTCAGTTCGTCCACCACGACATCCAGCATGTCCTTTCAGTCCGGCATCACCATGGAATATACCCAAGACCTGCACCTGAAGATGAGCAAGAAAATCGCACAGCTAACAAAGGTAAGGAGTGTTATCATGGGGCCTGTTCCTCACTCTCCCCGAGCAGTGTTGTCAACCTTTGGGTTAGACCCCATACCTCCTGTTCTTAAGAGAGAACCGTGCTCCAAACTCCGTTAGGAATTTCGCCTATTTAGTAATTCACCTGTCCGTGGTGAACGTTCCCGATAAGCACAAACACATTTTTATTTCTTTCCGAATTTCAAGAATCTTTTAGTACGTTCGGCATTAATTTCACACGAAAACCACCTATTCCCTTGATAGAATAATCAACTTTTACGCTTGCCCCACATTGCTAACTCAGCCCGTAATTTGGTAGAGGGAAACGAGGAATCACAGATGAATTAACGCTCCAAGTTTGATTTTCATTTAAATGCATGGTGCGTGGCTTTTGAATTATATGCCGAATTAAAATGCAGCCAGTATTGTTTTCCTTAATTGTCCTGAAACTCGTGAAAAAAGGCACGTATTACAGCCAAACGGCGGATAAACATAAAAGTGTGAAATCCCCAAACGGAGTTCGGAATGAATCCCCGTTCGCAGCAGAGAGAACGGCACGCTCGGGAGGTATGCGCTGCCTGAAGGCGAAGTCGCTCCGGTCGGATGCTGCATCCATCAATATTGGGTCATTAGCCGCGACAACAATCAGATCAGTCATTAATCACTCCTTGCAACACAGACTGTGCTGGCATTTTGTTTTACTTGCACACGTTAATGTTGGTCTGGGGCCCCTCATAAATAATTATGTAGCCAAATAAGGGCTCTTCCTCCAAACTTTGATCCCTCATGAAAATGAGAGTGAAAAAATAAGACACAGGCTTGCCATTACCGGCGTTTGAATGTCCTGCTGGGGTCATACAGTTCCCTTTGCTCCCTCCTTATTTGCCTATTTAGAATATTGATATTCCATGCCTAGCAGCTCCCTTGTGGTTGTGCCAAGGCATATGGTGTTGAATTTAAATACTGAGCCTTTTGATGTACATCCCACTTAAATATTTATTCATACAGAATGTCATCTTTAGTTCTGTGAAAATATATGTCTTGTTTACAAAGTATACATTAAATTCAGGAGCCCAGAATTAGTTCAGCTGAAACATTTCATTTTGCTTCGTCCCAGCTGACTTGGCTGCTGCGCTTCCACACCGACCCTACCTGTAGGCTTTCAAGGGCATTTGAAACGCTTTTTTTTTGTTGCCCTGAGGAGTCACGCTTTCATCTCCCAATTGCCAAAATGACAGGGCTCTAACTTCTAACAGAGAGCAGCAGCCTCTCCACAACGCTCACTCAGGGTCAAAGCACGTTTATGGCTCCAGTGTGTCATTACCGTCACGCTGTAGGTCTACCTGTGCCTCTCACACGTTTCCAGGTGGCCTTTGTTCTTTGCTTTATTTTCTTCTTCTTCTTCTTCTGCTTCTTCTTCTTCTTTTTTTTTTTTAGAGACACCTCCTCCTCTTTGCCAGTGAAGAGTCTGACACCTCCAATCACTTACATCCTCCAAGGATTGCGCCACTGACACTAACATAAGATTTGTGCTCTCAGTGTTTCTCTTTGTGCTGAGGAAGTGGAGGCTGAAAAAAGAAATCATAATTCAGCAGCCTTGGGTGAGGTGTGTGCCAAGCTTTAGTGCAGCATGGGCTCTTTAAAGGAACATTGAAAGGAAGAAGAAGTCCTTTTCACCTTGTTAGCTAATTCTCCATATCAAAACATCCAGTGCACCTGCTTGACAATGAATGGCAAGGAAATGACACACATTATATAAAAGTATTTTTCACTTCTTAATTTTTATTTTACCAGTAGGCACACTGCACTTGAGCCCCACTCTTGTTAAGCTGTCTATAATCAAGAAATGTCAGAGCTTTCTGTTGGTAATACTTATATAATTAGAATTATATTACAACATTCAGTGTAATTAAGTTTAGTACCATATCATCATTTCAAATAAAGGTCATTAAATAGCACTTTTCACAAGCAATTTTGTGATTGCTATGCCTTTAATTTCTATTATTTGCAGAAGTTCCCCAGAGGTTTAGAGTAGCACGTTGGAGAGATGGAATAGTTTTAAATTAGACTTATTAGGTAAATCTGGAGTATGAACAAACCCAGTAAGCATAAATTTGGTAACACCGGTTTAAATTCATTCCAGTCAACAGAATAAATGGTGGTTATGCAAGTTTCTGCAAAACATGGAAAGTTTACATTTCTTTATGTTGCAACTTTACGTTTCTTTAGATTTTGTCTTCTATTTTATCTTATGGCAATGCTGTGCTTATGCTCTTTTTAGGTTTAGGCACAAAACACACTTGGATAGGGTTAGGGAAAGATCATGTATTGTACTTGTAAATTACCTGTTTTAGTCGCCACAAACACTTCCTGGACTTCCTGTCCAAAATATCCATGTTTGGATGTGCATGTCCCTTGGGCTCAGTTTTCAATCTTAAAACATCATGGTTTGGGCTAAGATATCTGTTTTTGTGACCACAAATTGCTGGAAAGCCTGAAGTCTCACACCAATATTGGAACGTTCTCCCCGACTGCAGTCACTGTCTTGGTTTAGGTTTAGGTACAAAAAATAGTATGTTAGGGTAAGGAAATGTCATGTTGCGGCTTAAAATACCTGCTTTAGTTGCCACAAACAAAGAAAATTGTCCCAAGGTCTCCTTTTTTCTCCATAACCCCTCACCCAGTCTCAAACTGTCATCAGTAACTCCATCATCATCTCCTTTATCTCATGATATGTCAGGTCATAAACGTTATAGAAATGTGGTATGTATAGCAGAAATGTCATTTATGGTATGTAACATATATGACATGAAACATATGTAGTGCAACAACATTAAAATGACTTTACTTCCATTATTGATAGTTTAAGCCCCAATTTAACCTGCTTATGTGGATTTATTTTCACCTGCAAACAACAGTGACTTCAAATAGAGCAATTCTGCACTAAACATTAAAGTGTGCTGCCTGCCCAGTTGTGTTAATGTGCATTATTTAAGCACAATTAATTCCTTCAACATTTTAGTTCATTTCTTATATTTGACTGATAGACCACTTATATTGTAGCATCAGTGTCTTTAAATTCAGTCACCGATGCTTTTATAAGCCTCTGCCAAAGATGAATCGTATGACTCAAATAAGAGGCCATGGGGCGTGAGGCATGTGGCTGTGAAGGGGCTGGACAGTCTGACGAGTACATCACAGACTGAAAACTTAACACAAATTGGATGATGACTCACAGTTAGATCTTAATGGAAATTTGTGTTATTCCCGCTCAGTGCGCCTGCGTCATAGCCACATCAGCAGTTTTTGAAATATGAACGTGGTAGGGTTTTACAGGCAAAAGCCAAGCTAAACAGTATTTGCAACTAGTATTCACCAGCTGAAACCGTAGTGAATGCTGTTTTCATGTCTCAGGTCACATGACTCCCAGGCGCTCCCACAGGCCTCGTATCTCCCGTGCCTTGTTGTATTAGGCCTACGACAAAGCAGAGGGGGGATAGGCTGATAGCATGCGGGCCATCTGCTCGCGCTGACCGCTGATCTCCGGAGTCAGAGCAGAGCTGCATGCGTTCAGGAATAAATAGCAACCTTGAAACCTCTCTGGGCAGGCAGCTCTCTGGCACGTTACGGGGCCGAGTGATTTCCAGCTTTGCTTTGCTGTATTCGAGGATGACGCAAGAACGATCGAGGCATCGGAATATTTTATCTAATTTCTGACTGGCCTACTTACTGTATATCAGGTTCCTAGTAGCCTGTTTGCACATCGTGATTGATCAAGATGAGTCCCCCTTTATAGCTTTTACATTCTGAATTTCTTACTCCTTTCTTAGATACATTTTATGGCACTTTGACAAGCCTTTCTTCCCTTTCAATTCCCTGACTTTGGTGATTATCTTTTCTTTAGCAGCACACAAATAGAAAAAGGACACATGCAATGAAAACGAGACTGGAGCACAGACAGAATGCAGCGGCGGTGTTACTTCAGTGCACCTATGGCCTCACTGCAAACACCGGCTCTATACGCCTTTTCGAGGGACTTCACGCTCGCTCAGTAAATCAGTCATTGATTGCTATTCTCCCGTGGCATTGGATTTCATGATTCGTGATGCAGGACTTGTTTGCTGCCACCGTTATTTAAGACTTCTCGCAGTAATTTTTAATCCCACAAAGCTGCTTTGCGGCCCCTTTGTGTAGTTGGGGGCTCTGCGAGGATTTTCACTGTCAGAATTTTTTTTGGAAAGCCGTATTTCATAAGTTATACTCTCTGATGGGTTTGCCTTTATTGTAGCATCTCTGTCAAAAAGAAGGCAATGTAGGGGTTTTGCTGCTATGGCAACAAGTTTTATATAAATTGTAATTCAGGGCAGTGTCATGTAAGAAGTGGGACGAGGTTTCCTTTTTTTTTTTCTTTTAAAGGAATAAGCCTGATTTTGTGGCCTGGTCCACAGTGAGCCAGGACTGAAGTTTCTGGTTGTTGTCTGAACACCGTGAAACAGAGAGGGCGGCATGTCATGTTGCATCATCAGGAGAATGCCTTATAACAAATGTATTACCTCGCCTTGGGTGTGTGTGTGTGTGTGTGTGTGTGTGTGTGTGTGCGTGTGTGTGTGTGTGTGCGTGTGTGTCATCAGCAATGACTGACTGTCTTTACTGTCGAAGTGAATCAGAAATAGACCTCTGAGCTCTCCATGTATTTCATGGACGAAGGGATTGCAAGAGACAGAGATAGTGAAATGTAGTGTTTTGTGTGTGTGTGTGTGTGTGTGTGTGTGTGTGTGTGTGTGTGTGTGTGTGTGTGTACAGTGTCTGTATGTCAGATTCTGTAGTGCTACTGCAGCAACACAGCGTCATTGTGCACATTTCAACAAAGGACTATTGAAAAACCACTTGTCATCCACATAATCATAACCCTGCTGATATCTTCCTTCCTGCTCTTTTATCGTTTCTGAAGCTTTGTTTAATCTCTGTTTATTCTTTTTTAATCATTTTTTGGCCCTTTTCATGGCTTTATTGGATAGTACAGTTGAATTAACAGGAGACGGGTTGAGAAAGAACAAGAAAAAAAGAAGATCTATAGCAATATGTGGACGAACAGACACAGCACGCCACTTTTCTATTATAAACTACTAGTATGATTTTTTTATGAAGTGCATTATTTGATAAGTTGTTGTCAACTATTAAACACACAATATTCTGTCGTAAGGGGGTTCTCTAGCAAAACAAAAGATGTTTGCAGAGAAAGTAGCACGTGAGTGTGGTGAAGTGACGTTGTGTTTTAAAGTTTTATTCCACCCCTTAATTCTCGTTCACCGGCTTTCCTATCAGGAAAGTAGTAACAGCAGCCTGTCAAAATGCACCGTTATCTTTAGTAAACTTGTGGATTTCGTTGGCTTCAACATTGTTGGAAACTAACAAACTAATCGAAATATATAACAAAGGTCGAGTTGTTTTTAGATTTTGTAATGCAGGAGATTCATTCGAAGATAACTGATTAATCCTGTGATCGAGGTTGACAGCTAGTGATTCAGCAAACCTTTTGTACTGTCATGTTTGTAAATGTCATATTTTATGGACCATACTGACATTTCTACACGTGTCATTTTACACATGTGTCATATCACATTCACATTACACGTTCATGACCTGACTTTGTGTGAGACTGTAGTGAGGCTGCCAAGCCACTGACCACAGTTCTAGAGTGCTTTAAGTTTTCTTAGAATGAAACCACTGGATATATTGCAACCAAAGCAGTTATTTCATACCAAAACGGGATCTCTTCCGAACCCTGTTTTCTCTTGTCTAAACATAACCAGGCCAAAAGAACAGCATTACCACAACGAAACACTTAAAATTTAACGCAAGCTGAAACATGAAGTGATGAAAAATTTCAACACATCTGGGGTTTGCAGAAACCTACATTTCCAGCAAAGGGGCTGAATATTTTGCTTGCTGGTGGCACAGTGTTTAGCACTGTTGCCTCACAGCAATCTGCATGTTCTCCCCGTTCTTGCGTGGATATACTGCGGGTACTCTAGTTTCCCCCACCATCAACACATACACATTAGGGCAACGCTTCAGTCAGTGCCCTTGACCAAGGCACTGGCTTAGAATCTGGAATTGGTCCCTGGGCACTTTCTGTTAGCTGCCCACTCGTCCCTCTGGATGGGTTGAATGCAGAGAACCAGTTTCACTATGTTGTAAATGATTTATGAAGAATCTACTCGTTATTTTACTTTGTAGTTCATTTACTCCTATATAGCAGTGAACTGATTATCTTTAGGTTGTGGACAAAACAAGACACTTGTGGATGTCATGTTGGGCTTTAGGAAACACTGATCAGCATTTGCTGTCATTTTACAGTCCAAACAACTAATCTATTAATCAAGACAAGAATCAACAATTCAATGGACGGTAAAAAAATAATCATTAGCTGCAGCCCTAGAATCCAGTGTAACATCATTCACGATGAATTCCACCAAGTATGCATGAGCGTGTAAACTGAGCTTCATGGTCTGTTTTATAGTGGAGATTGATCTAAACTGTGATAATGAGAGGCCTGGGTGTTTTCCTCTGATAATGGATTTCGTAATATTCTGCATTCGGCAGTGGCGCTTTTGTTCACACAGTCATTTGTTATTGGTGTTTTTCTTCCTGCATCTTCCTGTGTTGTAGGAAAGGAGTAATTCTTATGGATAAAATTGGGAAAATATTTCGAGATGATAGTCTACGGAGTTTGTGTTTGCTGAACTTTAAGAGACAGCATTTTTATGATCAGACACGTGAGTGTGTTTGCACCAGTGACTGAACAGGCTGGAAATACTGCTGAAACCACACAAATACGCTGTCATCACTTGGCAGCAACATTAAAGCCACAATGCATGTGTGTGTGCATGCGGGTGTGTGTGCACGTCTGTGTTGATGCCCTAATCCAGGGGTGGTATGTGTGTATCCTGGGCAGGGTTAGAGAGCAGATGGTCACAGCAACATGACTCCAGACTTGGGAATAGATAAGAGCTGATCCAGTAGGGATTTTAAAGTCCGATACTGCTCATTCAAAAGCAAAGCTGCTGTTTTTTGTCACAGCTGTATTTTTGTGTACATAGTAAGTACAAGTAAGTAAAAGCAGATTTGGCCATACAAAATCCTTAAAACAGTATATTTTGCAATTGAAATACAGATTTTTTCTTGAAAAAAACCCTGAAGAAAGTACATTTTTTCAATCAGAATACAGATGTTTCTTGACAAAGTAAGTACAGTTTCAAATTAAATTCAGATTTTTCCTGACAAAATCTTCAAAATAACTATATCTTTCAATTAAAATACAGATTGTTCTTGATAAAAAAAATTTTCTTCACAAAATCCTTAAAGTATATTTTCAATCAGAATTCAGATGTTTCTTGACAAAATAGTTTGGATAAGTACATTTTCAATTAAAATGCAGATTCTTCTTGACAACATCCTTCGAATGAATGTCGTTTTCTATAAAAATAAAGACTTTTCTTGACAAACCTATCAAACGTATACTAAAAGAAATGTTGTTTTTTTTCTTGTTACTGCTGCTGCTGTGGTTGTTGAGTGTTGGTATGATTATCCGTTGTATTGTAAGCCATAATTATACTTGCTGCCGCTGCTAATCATCTCCGTATCTCCTATGGTTGTTACAGTATTCCTAGTCTAAATTTGGGCAACAAATGGGGAGCTGGGTTTATTAAAACCTCGATAATAATCTCTTAATTGAATGGAAATTTCAAGAATACTCCCAAGACACAGATTAGCAGCAGCTGCTGTGAATAAGCAGAGAGATATTTTGCTTCCCATGTAAAGAAAAAGACTAATTTTGTTCTCCTACAGAAAATTTTGGTTGTTGTCTTTCCAGACCCAGCATTTATATACACCTCCACATATATCTCTGAGAGCAACTGCCGTCAATGTGTGAATGGTGTAAAAGATGCAGGGTGAGAGAGACGGCGACACACGCTGAGTGACATCTCATTATAAGCTGTTATTTATCACAGAAAACAGCAAGGGAAGGGAGCAGTGACGTCTGTTTTGGTCTCCTTCTGGAGGTGACAAACTGGAAACATCGCTCCTCGCAGTGGCTCAGAGTGCCGGCCAGGCATGTCAACTTCACAAAATATAATATAAATATAATTTTGGGAGAGCGAAAACACCGGGGAGATCAGTGTGTTTGTGTGTGCGTGGACTGCGGCCTGCTGCAGCTGCTGCGAGGAGTACAGCTTATTAACCTCTGCAGGATGCTCCTTCACTGATTGTCACAATTCACTGTCAGATTTCATTAAGATACGCCCACACACTCTCTCTCGCACACACTCAAAACACACATCCAGAGAGGCAGGGAGGAAGAAAGAAAGGAGAGAGAGAGAGAGAGAGAGAGAGAGCCGCAAGCACTATCCCTTACAAATAAAGCACTGCTGACATGCCTGTTGACTTACACACACATGCTCAAGCACACACACATACACAGCGGCTCATAGGTTCACAAGGTGTGTGTGTGGATGATGATTTGATGAGCCATTCTTAATGTTTGACCTTGAGTGTTTCCTCTGCCTTTGCCCAGCCAGAAGACACACTTCTACTACGCCTCTCTGGCCCGTTTCCGTTGGCTGATGAAGCAGCCAATCGTGTCGCAGCGACAGGCGAGACATAGAGCCACGCCAGTAAACGGTTGGCTGTCACCAGCGTTTTATTGTTTTTGTGGACAGTCTCACAAGATTCTGTCAGTGTTCTCCATCTCCAATATGAAGGAGGTTTGTCTGTAAACACAACCAGAGTGTTTTTATTATGACTGTTAGAAATGTCTGACCCGAGGAATCATTGCAGTGTGGTGTGGAATTGTACCCAACAGACTGTGAAAGCTGCAATGAAACCTGCTTCACTGATTCACTGAATGACTAATGTTATTGTAAGGTTTTAGAATCCTTTAGCACATTGAAATAGTGATCACCCACAAGGTTTTTTCCATGGCAGATGCAGACAGTTAGTAATCAAGGAGACCACTAATGGATATTCAGAAACAATAGACAATTGCAATAAAATTGAAAATCTTAGATTAACCAGTCTCACGATGTTACTAAGTATGATTTACTCAAGTACTGTACTGCCCTGCCATGTTAGTCCTGCTGTCAGTAGAAGAATAGAGCTCACAAACTGTGGCTTTTTTGTCAACAACGCAAACGCTGTCACCATAACTCATTGGAAATCCAAAATACTTCCACACTGGCGACTTCAGTGAAAGAGGAGGGGATTCAAGTTCTGTTGATGGGTCTCCTGCATCTGCAGTTGCCATTGTTGTAAGAGTGGCGTAGCCCCTTTCAGGAATAGGGCGGTACTTTAGGTGTGTGTGCGTACGGTGTGAGTGGCCGAGCGAGAGTGAGGGAGCGTGTGTACGTGCGGACAGTGAATGAATGGGAGAGGAAGGAGAAGCGAAAGGAGTAGCAGTAGTAGCAACAGCAATAAAGTGTACAACATAGTCTGCAGTTTGGCTGTGAATAAAGGCGACGGCTCCTCCAGGTACAGCAAAGCTCCCTGGTATTATTTCCCGACCAGCTTAACACGTGAAAGGGGTTCACCCCGAAGGTAAACACAAACTTCGGCCCTGGAGGAAATCATCTCCCTCGTGCTCCCTGACCATGGTCCAGGAACCGAACAGGAATGGTGTAACACCATGCTATTGTGTGGCTGGCTGTAATAGCTAATAGCTACTGGCTTAGCTAGCAGCTAAGTTAGAGGAGGTTGACTCACAGCGCTTCAACATGTGTGTTTTTTTTTTTTTTTTCAGCTTGGCAAGCCAACCGGACGTGACATGGGGTGTGGCAGCATCGACGATCCCATTTTTTAATCCGATGTTGAATATTGTGACTTAGTTTCGGTCAGCCTTAAGGAGAACCCACAATAAATGTAGAAAAAGCAAAAAATGCAAAAAATGCAAAAACCCCTCTCTCAGGCCAGCGTTTGATTTGTCCATTTTGGGCTACTGTAGAAACATGGCGGTGCAATTCCCTCGGTAGCATGGCTGTAATAAGGTATATCTGGATACCATGTCAGAGGCGTAGGCTTTTCATTCACAATAAACATGAAGGGAACAGCTAGGGCAGATTGTCTAAAAGCATTAAATGCTAAAATAGATTGCTAAATATATTTGGAAGGCCGTTAATACACCTGGGCAGCCAGCCCAATAGATTTAAACGTGTGGGAAACATTGTCCTCCACATTCTGTGGCCCACAGAGCAGTCGCTCTAGAGACTTCAGCCCGCGACTAACTTCCAGTGAAGCAGGGAATAAAACTATTTAACTTCCCAGCTTTTCAAATCTTACTGGATTAGATGGCTCAAATTCTGTTCCTGAAACAAGTTGCTTAGTGTTCTGACCCTAAGAAACAGCTGCTTCTTTCACAATGTAAGCTTATTGGAAAACAAATCCAAAACACAGTTTTAACGAACAGGTACTGAACTTTTTCTGCTACTTTCAGTTATACTTTCACTTCACTATATGTTGGAGGGCAGTGTTGTACTCTACTACATATATTTGATAACTTTAGTCACTAGTTACTTTGCAGATTCAGTTTGTTCAGTGTTGATAGGCTATTATGTGTGATATGCAACCATTTAGATAGTGTTGTAGGCGAGACATTGAGTAAGACCACAGAGGAGTGACTACAGAGAGAGACTGCTGCATCAGAAGCTCATATATTATCAAATAGATTTATTTTATCAGCAATCGACCAAATCCTTCACTGATTTAGATTATCACAACCCTTTTAATGAATATTAGATTGTTTTTATTGCCTTTTTATGTCTCTGAGAGTTTTTTCATCGATTGCATTCAGCCATCCAAAAACATTAGTGCTGATATCTTAAAGGCATCCCTGCATAAAGCACATATCTGGTCATTAAACAGAGGAGTGCTTTATAGAGGATAGAAGGATCAGGAACTGAGAAAAGAAAGATGTTAATCTTGCTTTAATTCTTTTCTGACTACAATAACCAGGTGTTTTACACCTGTCTGCCGCTTTCTCCACTTCCTTCGTATTAATCCTGCTTCCTGTATTCATGGCTGCAGAACAGAGATGAAGCAGTTGGCCCAAGAGGTTTTAGCTTGTCTGAAGCTAAAACAAAAATGTGACTAGAAAAAAAACATGACTGCCACTCAGTACAGAATATTGCTTGCCCCTCTAATGGGCCAGCAGTATGTAACACGTCATTGCTTTTCTACAAATTGCCTGAAACAAGCCACACTCAGCACTGGATTGTTTAACTGTGAGGGCTTTCAGGTGATGTAACAGTCCTTCTGGTGGCCATATTGAAAGGCAGCAGCTTGTGGGCAACAGCATCTGTGCAGAGTTGAATGTGTAGATGCATATACGCAACATTAGAGGTGGAAAAACAGTAGATTGTTGGATTATTTTTTGCTTTGTTCATGTTCATGCTGTTTTTTAGAAAGAAAAGGTAATTTCATTATGTGCATATCAGTGTAATAGTTATTGGTGAGAGGGTACTAGCAAGTCGGGGTTTGGATAATATGTTGGTTTTCATCTGGGTTGAATGTGTGTTAGCATGTTTGTTAACAGGTTTTTTCATATTCAAGTACAGACACAATGCATTTATTATGTGATCTAAACGAACTGCAAATTTGTATTTATGTTTCAAACACTTGCAGAGAGTGGGCAAATCAAATCTAAACTATATTTATAATGTGGCTGCTTTAGAACAGTAACTACTGAAAGTCAATGTTACACTGAGCCTTAACATCATGTCAGTACTGTAAATACAGACTTAATTTAGTACCTGCAGATTTGCCACACAAAAACATACTTAGAATATACATGGTCAGCCAGTACTCTAACTCCAACAAATTAATACAGTCAGAAGCACGAAAGAAAATCAAAGGTATAAAAGTCTGCACATAATAGCCTTAATGTGGAAAAACAAGAGAGGGTGATTACATTTTCATGTGGGTGCATTTAGTTGGCTTAAAAAATCCTAAACAATCCGTCATCGATGACAACTGTGGGCCAGGTTTCTCCTCTCATCAACCATTTCATTTTACTTCAAATTAATTTCTTTGTTCTTCCAATGTTCCTGTTTATTTCAGCCATGCCAACTGCCTTGATTTGCTCTAACCCATGGTATAGACAATAGACAAATACATCAGACTTTTGACCCTGATGCATTTGATTTTTGGATTAATGGCCCCATATTAATATAGAATACTTTATGAATGCTACACACAATAATGAACAACACCTTACTTGAAATATTTGGGTAAATATTGTAATCAGCCTTCAACAGCCAATTTTGACTGGAGACACTGCGAAGTCTAGACCTCCCCAGTCGACACCAGCCCACACATTTAACCAGAAAAGGGAGCTTTTTGGCAGACATAGTCAGTAGCAACTAAGCATTGGGATTTTAGAGGCTAAAGTCTGCTTCGACTTTCTCTTCTTTTCTTGGCAGCTACATGGCCACCAGGGACCTGTCTTTACTCACTGGGTTCTATTCCTTTTTCCTGATGGGAGAGACAGACAAAAAGCTCCCAACACCAGCAGTTAGCCTTCTGTTTTAATGTTATTAAGAGTATCATTCAGATGTCTTTTATGACTCAGAGGAACAAGAGTAGCCACAGGCAGTGGCTTCCAAAACTGCTGGGCAACATGGTCATTCCGTTTTACTCAGCAAGGTTTAGTCAGCAGGGTAAGCAGGACTCATTCACTGCTTTCAATTGTAAGGAAATGTTTACAGATGAGCTTTCAAATATGTTAGATTCTAAGATCCTGAAATCACTAGCCTATGTAATTATAGGTTATAAAACAGTTATACAGTTGAACAGTGTAGCCTTTTCTCCTTCAAAAATTAGAGCATTTCCAGTCCCTTACACTGATGAACAAACAGCAGTAGCATTAGTAACATGTTTTGTCATAGACATAATAGACATTGTAATGAATGACAAGCTACAAAATGATGTTAACCTGCCTATTGTTCCGATGTCCCCTGTAATCCAAAACCCTAACAGCATGAGAAATGCTCCATTGGACCCCCAGCACATTTGGCCAATGCTGTTACTGGAGAAAACATAAGCCTACTGTTACAAAGACCAACGGCTCCAAAAACACTCCTTTTTGGTTGTTTTGCCCTAATTATCGTACTGTATATGGACATGCAAGAAAGGACACAGTCAGGTGGCTTTAGTTGTCTTATTTAGGTGACCTTCATTGTCTTAGTTGACCTTTATCTTTAGAAAGTGATGAGACATGAAGAGAAAGGAATCATCTGCATACTGTGACACTGTGTTGACATTAATTTAAAGAAACCTGTTTGACCTCTTTAAATAATTAATAATCATAGCCTTACAGAACTATAATTCTGGTTACATATTAACCAAACGTGTTAAGGATGACTTCATGGCCTTTCTATCATTCTTCTTTCTTGTTTTGCTTGCCCTTTCTATTTTCATTTTACTGAATCCTACGCCCATCTTGGCTCTTTGTAGAATTGGCAGGCGTATTTACTCCTTTCTCCTTCCCATCCTCTCATCTTGCCTCTGTTTATCTGTCCGTCCTTCCCTCTGGCTAAAGGACATCCAAACAACAGCGGGGCTCGTTGTGACTTCACCCTCAGCGCTCAGTCTGTCATCCCATTAAGATTAGATGAAACTGATCCCTGGAGAAATATTTGGGCTATTATAACAGCAAACAGTGAGTAGACACAAAGAAAGGAAAAATCAAAAAGTAGTTATGTCAAGAAAAAAAAAAAAACTAAACACAATAAATATTAACAGTATATATAATAGGGGTGTCACGATTCTCCAAATCCTCAATTGGATTGGATTGGATTTTTGATTCTACGGTCACAATTCGATTCTCGATCTTTTTTTTCTTTACCATTTATCATATTTGGCAAATGGACTTGGATTTCTGTAGTGCTAATCCAGTCTACTGACTGGCTTTACAGCACTTGTCAGATTCACCCATTCACACACATATTCATACAGTGATGGCAGAGGCTGTCAAGCAAGGTGCCAACTGCTCATCAGGAGCAATCTCGGGCTCAGTATCTTTCTCAAGGACACATCGACATGCAGCTAAGAGGAGCGGGGATTCAAACCAGCGACCTTCCGATTTCTAGACGACCTGCTCTACGTCCTGAGCTACAGCTAAAGGGTCATTGGTTTTATGCTATGATAACTCATTTAATTTATTAATTCGTATTTCAAAAGATGGTCTACATGGTGTCATGAGTGATATAATCCCTATTATTCAACTGCAATGTACTACACTAGGGCTTTATTGTCAAATTTAAATAAAATGGTACCCCTAATGTAGAACAGCTAGTATAAATTGAACATATCCGTATGAATGAATAATTTAAAAAAGTGATCATGTGAAAAACAGGAAAAGAAAAATCCAAATCAAATCCACTCAACTTTATCTCCAGTTGCCATGGAGACACAATAGTTTTTTTTTTTTGCAATTCATCAGTCAAGCTGTGTGTCAGTACAAGTCAGGGTTTTGTGCAAAACCTATTTTAAGATAAAATTCACCAAATGAATTTAACATTTCAGCATTTTGTTTTGTACTGTACAATGAAAATCCCTGACCCCCATTTGACTCCATTAGAATGATGATTGTAGAAGTGGAAGAAAAACTGATAAGAACTCCAATTTGTGAGAAAATAGATTGACCAAACCTTTAAAGGAGGTAGTTATAACTCATCAAGGTATTGTAGACAATTACCCTAAATATCTACTTATTCATACAGCCCTCTGACCCGTTTTTGCCCTGAGTTGCTGACTGCTAGACAGCTCCATGACTCAGCATTCGTCCGTTAAACCCACCAGTTTGCCTGAGTGGTGGTTTATGGCCAATCAATATAGCTCATTCTCCTCAAATGCCTACCTTGCTTCTCTTCGCCTCTTTGCCCCACTCATTTTTGTCTCCTGTCCCCTGTTGTGTTCTCGTCATAGTGCATGTTGCAGCATTAGAGGCAGTCCTGTTTGGCTACTTTCACAGTGAAGCATTAAACTTTAAATGTTAGTCATAATTGAAATAGCTGTAATGCCAACAGAGCTGCTCTAGTGGTGCACACAATGAATGTGCTTACTCAGAACATTGTCTTTAAAAGAAAGAAGAAAAAAAAAACGTGCTTCCAACTTTGAGGTTTTAGTCCGTTTATCTATAATTGAGCAGCCCCAGGCGAGAATTCCATATAAAAATCCACCTGTGTAATCAACCTAATCAAAAAGTAGGGCCGCAACAAAAGAGAAGCCTCCCAGCATCAGTAACTGGAGAGCTGTAGATTCACCCTATTTGTCCAAATTAAATTCTGTTGTTGATATGGGGACCCCGCTGCCCAGAGGAGCTGACAAACCAAAACCAGAATGACACAGAGTAAAAAAAATCTGCTGCCTCACAGCTCGCTGTGTTTTCAGAACACACTCTAACAGGATACACTGCTGCCTGCAGCCCAATCAGCCATGCAGCTGCAGTCAGCGGTGCCGTCCGTTGATTATTCCGATGTCAGTTGATGTCAGAGGAATTATAACTAAGTTTTGATTTCTTCTCTCTGCCTATGCATTTTCAGATTTTTTAAAAAGAACTCTCTTTTTATTTGTGCGGAGGACTTTAAGGATTACTGAAAATTTCATGACATCCTGAGGAATTTTTTCTAAAGATGCGAAGGCTCAGGCTGACTGGAGAGAGTTGGGATGATAAAGATGCCAGGAACCAATTGAGACTGGCAGTATGTGTGCTGTCGTTTCTTACCAACACACAGGAAACTGAGTCATTAGAAAGCTGAGTTCCATAATTGACTGTCGTGTCAAAGTATTTGCTTGGATTCTGTTGCTGGTTCTTTGTGCTCACTAATTAATGTGTAGCAGATGCTGTTTGTTAAAGTTGATGAATTATAGAATTGAGAATAAATCAGGTCTGAATGCATTATAGAATTTTGCAGCGCTGTTGAAACCTTTCTTATGTTCAGGCATTTGGTTTAACAAGTCATTTTATCATATTCAAAACGCGATTGTTTTTTTTATTTATTTCTATGCACTTGTTATATATTCCCTATATAACAGGCCTGGAATGTGCAAATTGTCTAAGGCAAAAATAAAATACAAAATTGTAGAAAAAACAAAAAAGGAATTGATGATACCCTGAGAAAAAAGATTGTATGTATCTTATTTATGTATTATCTCACTAAACCCCACTGGTCGAGGCAGATGGCAGCCCACCACTGAGTCCGGTTCTGCTTCAGTGGTTTCTTTCTGTTAAAAGGCCATTTTTTTCTCACCACTGTCGCCAAGTGCCTGCTCATGGGGGAAATGTTGGGTCGCTGTTAATGAATTAATCAAGGAGTATGCATTAGTCCCTCTTGACTTGGAAATTGTCATGAGATGACTTTTGTTGTGAATTGGCGCTTAATAAAAAAGACTGATTGATTGATATTTAAATTATACTCCACTCCGCCCTTTAGTATCAAAGCATTTTGTTTCTGTGTAGTCCATCTATTACTCCAATCCGCCCTCATACCTAAAAATTTAAACAGGTTGATTGCCAGTCACTCCCAAAAAGACATGACCATTACAGCGTAGATTAGCAGTGATTAATATGTGCTTTATAAGTAAAAGGAGACACATTATGCTGATTTTCAGGTTCATGATTTCATTTTTGGTTTCTACGAGGGTAGCTTTACATGCTTCAATGCTCAAAAAAGCATCAGTTTTCACATGCTGGCCAGTGCAACAGCACTCCCCCTCTCTTTCTGAAATGCTGTATTTTAACCCCCCCCCCCCCCCCCCCAAATACCCAGTCTGTTCTGACTGGTCAGCTCACAGACACCTGAGCAAGCAGCCCTCACTGTGTCTCTGGGCGACTATGTCGTGTCTTCAGCTTCCAGTTAACTTCACATCTGCAGAGAATAAAGGTATGACATATGCAAATGTGACATGGTGACAGTGCGATGTCAAGAAGTCGTGGATTTAAAGGTGGGACTACTGATGAGGCGTTTTAGGCAGGAGAGGTGTTTTCTGTTGGAGGGAAGAGCTCCCATTGGTCTGGACTCTTTAACTTTCAAGACCTTTTACAAGCACAAGACTCTATATTACTCACTGAAGGAAAATGGGAAAAAAGCACAAGATGTCTCCTTTAAAATAACATTGCGGACTTTATTGCTCTTTATACTTTATCACCTGACTTCCTTCTTTGCTGCCATAATGACTGTTACAGCCACTTGAGGTAGTTGGCTTACAAGAAATGTACACATGGGTTGTGATAATCTGCTTGCCCAGTGACCTTTAAATGACGCTTTTTTGATGAGAATGGGCTGAAAATGGGGCTAATAGAGATTAATAGCTTTTGTGATGTGACCAGTACTTGTTGTTCTAAAATTGTGCTCAGTTTGCAGGCCTGCATACAAAGTTTGTGCTTTAGAAATTAAAGGTCAGGAGTGTTCTGCTTGTAATCAGAAACTGATCCTGTGAAATGAAAGACAAACACCCTCACACAGCTCTCAGATTCAACTGTAATGAATCTTCAGTGATGTTAAATCCAAAAGCAAACTCTCTGCACCACACGGCTGTAGCTGAGTATGACTATAATATTGTTCTTTTCAAGCTGATTGCCGGACGTGGTTATTATACAGTGTGCTCATGGCAGCTTCAAACTGAAATTAGATTTAATTACAAGCAGGAGTGACAGTGGAATTGTTCTTTGCAAAAATCAGTCAGTCTACGTTTAGTTTAAATGTAAAGTATGAATAAGGTCAGAAGGACATAGAGTTTTCCACACATCTTGGTTTGTCTTTGGTGTCAAGAGTGGACAGCACAGAGTATATAAGATATCAGCAGGACACCAGCCGACATAGCTGATATATTGCCAGCTATTTTGACCCGACCTATGACTCAAAAAGAAAATGAATATTACAGGTTTTCATGCACTGACTGTCAGGTGAAAACTATAGATGATGATACTTTTGCCATCAAAATCTTCAACTTTATCCAAACTTTGTTATATTTGCCTGTCCTTCACTCCTGATGTTAATTGATTATCTCTCCAAATAGACATGTGCGCATGAATGCAGAATCTTTTGACGAGGGGCAAGATTTGGGTATGGGAAGGTTTCTGCTTTCTGTTTGTTGTCTGTAGCCTGTCTGCAGCCGTATTGATAGTATTGACCAGTCCCATTTGTGCAGGCTCTGTTTGCATGCAGGTAAACTTCCACAATATAGCTTTTTATCAGTTTTGTTTTCAAAACTTACTTGGGAAAGTGTTTGTCTGTATAACGTCATCTCTCAACCCTAACTCCATTCTCACATCTCAAGTTGCTAATCAAACTGTGTCAACGTGAATGGATGGATTAAATTACAGAGAATGTATTAAAACTTTGATTGTCAATGAATCATTCAAGTTATTTGTCACATGGTTTCTAGCCTCTCAATTTGTTGCTCTTCTTTGGCTCCTGTCATTAAAAAGTAAATAGTTATTGGGCTTTAAACTAAAGATGCGTGAAATATATTGGGCTGATGAATTATATTAAGAAGTTTATAGGCTATTATATAGACTATCTGTCATTTATCTGTGAAAGTTATGGCCAGTGATGAATAAGAAGCCAAATAGCTTTCATAGACAAAGAATAGCATTTAAACACACAGATGAAGTAGGTCACAGAATGCACCTTTAAACTTGGTTTGTGGTGTACTAATAAACACAGAGAAGAAGACAAAGAAGAGGAAGTCCACACAATTGCAATTTGTTATACATGTTCCATAATTGTTCTAAGCTATGGAATGTTAAATCATCTGTTCACTACATCGTAGCCTTTTGTAGCCCCAGGTCATGAACTTATTATCAGTTATTAATATCAGCTGGTAAAAGTCTGTATCATGCATTTCTATTTTGGACGGTTGAATGGGAAAAAAAGCAGTCTGAAGTAGAGTTGCACGATATATCATTTGAGCATCTTCATCGCGATGTATGTGTGCGCAGTAGTCACATCGCAGGGCCTGCAATGTAGGAGTCAAATGAACTCATTTAGTTTTAAGGGTATCTGACACACACTGTGCATGCAGACTCTGCATACGCAGCGATCCACCAATCATTAGTTATTATTCCGTGTGCCGAAGCAGACCACGCCCCTGCACGGGAATGAGTCGCTGGTAATAACATTGAAAAATGAGCAACAAACAAGAGAAAATTGCCGAAAAGGAAGACTTGGTGCCAAAAAGAAAAGCAACGTCAATTATCTGGAATTATTTTGGCTACAAGAAGGATGGTATTGACTAAACACGTGTTCTGTGTCAACAGTGCCTTGCATCTGTTGCCACAGTGAGAGGTAACGCAACTAATTTGTTTGACCCTTTATGTCGGTACCAAATAGCTCTGTATGACAAAAACAGGTAAGATCAGCGCAGGTTAATTGTCCACCCATGCAGCATAACATAATGTGCAATTCAGATCATCTGATGAAAATTCTTGTATTTTTTCATATCACAATATATATCACAGGGTTAAAAAAATCGCAATGTCAGATTTTTTCCAATATCGTGCAGCACTGCTCTGAAGTCATCACCAAGGCCTTCTTAAAGACATTTTTCTCCATTTTCAGACTTTCTATTGATCAAAGAATCACCATAGAAAGTAATCGGCAGACTGGTTTGTAATTAAGTTAGCTTTAGCAATCGTAATTGCAAGCCCTGAGGAAACATGATTTTAGGATAGTGGTCAGTCAGTCAGACCTGTGTCCCATGTGACATCACACAGTATCCCTCTGAAACAGCTCTATAGACATCAGTTATAAAACACTTCACAATTGAATCTCAAAACAGTAACGGTGAGCCATTTGGAAACGTATGTATTATTACTGACCAGACTTGACAAAAGCTGTCCAAATCCACATGCCTGTGAGACTGTACTAGCCCTCTTGGTGTTAATACCACCAGTGTTTTTCAGTCAACATAATAAGTGGACAGTCAAGTGTGGTTTCGTATCTTATTACTGCTTGAGCAGAATGCTGGGCTGGCTTGTGTTATCAGCACCACTCTGCTCTCCTCTCCTCTCCTTTTCTCCAGCTCTCTGATGCTTTTTTATCTGTGTGCTTGTTTGTATGACAGCTCCGCAGGTGAGCACTGACTTTCTGCCCTCAGCCTTTTTTATCACCCCATTTCACCCCACGTGCGCGCAACATCTCAACCTTAATGCCGCTGCCAAATGACGAGCGCGTTTTTTTCTTGGGTTTTATTTTTTATTTTTTTGTTCTGACGGAGCGATTACGAGCGCACGTTGCATTGTGGACCAGTTTTCTCTCAGGCTTGATGTTTTTTCGTGCTCTGTTTAAATAGGGTTCACTCATTCCCATTGCGTCTGCGATACAACAAATGATGAGATCACACAGACGCACGCACACGCCCACGCACGTGAAACAGAGAGCCTGCAGGCTGCAAGTGCTATAGACACTGATGCCACTGCTAATGGAATTCAGTGTGCTGTGACTTGAGTGTGAGCAAAACAGAGAGGAATAGAGAGAAGGAACTATGCTTTCCCCAGAGGGACCCTGTACTGAGCTATTCTTAACACTTTCTCCATAATGACTGCCCCATTCATACATCAGATGTTGCTGCTACGCAGACTTGTAACAGTCTGTTCCGTGATGGTCGCTGAAACCAACATCTCCCTCCGACGCCATCCGGAGTCATATTTTAATTGATGAGACATGAGACAGAGGAGTTGTAGGGAATGACCTCTAGGCCTGTAGCTGTGATCTACCGCATGACTCGACAGAAAGTGATCATGCCTTAAACGATTTTCATGCTCTAGCACCTCACCTGGTGCAGGCAGAGGACAAGCAAAAGGCTGTAAATCAGCCAACACAGTATGGGAGGGATCAGCTACTGAGCCAGTTAATTCTGGCTTTGTTTCCTCCCTGGTGTGTGGTAGTGGTCTATACTTTATGTATGTGTTGTATACCATATTTTACCCTTGTGGTAATGAGCAGCCAGCACACATATGATTCATTTAGCTAAACTGCAAAACAAATAAACACAATATATTTTTCTGTTACTGCAGTCCAGAAATATGTGGGTTTTAATCAGAGAATCAGAGTCAGAATTTCCTTTATTTGTCTCGTGAACAGGGATATTTTCTCATCACAGCCAAAGGATAGTGGTAATGTAATAAATGATAATAATAATAGTAAAGGAATAAACAACATAATAAAAAAGTAAGACATAGAAATAGACTCATATACATTGTATATAAAAAATATGAATATAAATATAAAAATATAAATTCATGAAAACAAAGAGCATTTGTTTATTTAGTTTGTTTAGGCATAAGAAATCAGTCAAGTAAGTCAATTATTATAGGCAACGTAGTTCAGCATGGCTTAATACACTCATAGAGACAATAAAGGGATAGCAACCATGGTATAAAGGTGAAATCTCTGACACTGGATACAGGTCTATCTAATATAGTTTAAATGATTTAATCCTAAAAACATGAAATAAGTTAGCATTTTTGCACTTCTAGGTTCCCTCATAGTTGATCGCTTTTTTAGTTTGCTGAAGAGATTTTCTCATATTGTTCTACTATATAAAAGAGATAAGTTTGTACCCCATTTGTGAATTTAAACACGTTGACGTGTTTTAGAAACGGTTGATGCCTACAAGTGGCTATATAAGATGAGAGGCAGTCGGGGGCGCTAAATGTTGTTACCCCAAATAGGGAGATTCGTCTACTCAGTAGTCTGGCTTCTTTACAGGTTGATGTTATTTCAAAACAATTCTATTTCTACTCTTCCAACTTATAAATTGATCAATTTATAGTGAAATATGTAAAGTACAGTAGACTGAAGGGAGAAGTTTATTGGTGGTGACTGCAATTCAAATTGAAAAATCCCATGTGCTCTGTGTCGAGCTAACCAGGACATAGTTAACTTCCGGGTTAGCCTACAAAAATACGTCATCGCTGAAGCACACTTTTATGACAAGTAACGTTTATCAATGACTAAGCTGGCCAGAACAAGACAATTCCTCTAACAAGCCTTAAAACCATGGACAGTTCAGTGTTCTAAAACAAGAGCTCTTCCGTCACAAGCATCTCAATCTAGAACCAGCGCCTGTTGGTTCTGCCAGTCTTAGCATATGATTGTTTGTTTGAAGAGTTTCTATCACTATTGGACAGAGGCAGCACATTCATAATATTGTAATACATATTTAACATCTTCAAGCCATATCTTTCAGCACTAGTAGTTTAACTGGCAGTGGTTTATATGTCAATAATTAGTCCTGAGATTTGAGCTGTTTTTTCCCAATATCTGAACAAATTAACCGAGCCAATATACATTTGAAGTTTCCAAGAAGGTGTACAGCTGTATTTAAATCCTTCCAGCATCTCCATAAAAATCAGTATTCCTAAAAGACTGAACCAATATGTGTTTTTGCTTCTGTAATGAAGCTGTCAATAGCTGATGTTTTATTCATTTTACCTCATAGTCTGCCACAGGAAGAACTCCAATATGTTTCGATACTTACGGCAGGATTTTCTACTGGAATATTAACCACAATTGATTAGCAATACAGTTTATATGTTACATTATGAATGAAATCCAATTGTCTGTGTAAAAGGCTATATTTTAGTAGCCAGCTCAGCTAGCTAGTAGTGAACTGGACATGCCGAGGTGTCGCGTGTACTATGCTTGTCGAACACTGCAAGGAGCTGTGTGTGAGGAACAGCCTTACAGCGCAGTGCTAAAGGTTCACACCTCGTAGACACAACTGACAAGTTGAGACATGAGGGAGACATTAAGGACACAGAGAGGGAGAGAAAGATGGAGGCAGGATTCAGACGCATGAGTAAAGAGCAGAATCCAGACATCTGTGAGTGTGTGTGTCTGTGTATGTGTGTCATAGTGGACATTTATCCTGCATTTCACAGGAGACTGACTGGGAAGCAGGTGATGGAGTAAAGGCTTTCTCATTCAACAGCTGTGGACACTTATTCACACACAGACACCTAAAAACCAGACATCTGAGGCCGAGGTCAGATCGGATCAAGCTGTCGTTGCTGCGACCAACCATTGTGTGTCTGTCTTTGTAAGTGTGTGTGTTTGTGCCTGGATCTGAAACTGCTATGTTGTGTTTAGCCTCTGGGCATGGTTGGTGTCAGTCAGGGTAAGGCCGTGCAGTGAGGGAGACAGCTGGAGAGGGATGGTCGACCGGACAAGCCGGCCACCACCTGGACACACACACACACACACACACAGAGTCATGTTTCTATCACTTTTGGGGACATTACACAGACTTTCTTGGAGACTGGCCCTTACCATAACCACTACTCTCCCATCCCTAACCTTTACTCTAACTTCATCCCTAAACATTAACAGTTTACAGTACAGGGACTTGTGTTTTGTCCTCATACAGAAGGCAGGTCCCCACCATGTGAGTAACAGATTAGTGTTCTCACAGCATGAGTAATACAAGTCCACAGAAAAAGAAAGAAAAACAGGAACAAAGAGTCATCAACAGAAAGCGTCACTGGGTGTTATGCCATCAACAGACAATGCTATTGTTCATCCAAAATTTAAATATTACTGTACATGGTAGGAGGTGAAAGTATGATGATCCGGCTTAGAATGAGATCATTATGTTCTTTTGGTCTGCTGAATTACTGTGGGCGGCAAAAACTGACATTTTAACAGGAGTGTATATGACGAACCAGTGCAGGAGGAGATCTGCGAAAGGCTGAAAAACCACGATCATGTGGAAGACTTTGGCTTTGTTACCAACCAATATTTCTCCAAAGTTTCTTATCGTGTATTCAGACTTGCAGCTCATTTGCTTTGTTTTGATTCAGGAACTGATTTGTAGGCAAAAACTGACATTTTAACAGGAGTGTATATGACGAACCAGTGCAGGAGGAGATCTGCGAAAGGCTGAAAAACCACGATCATGTGGAAGACTTTGGCTTTGTTACCAACCAATATTTCTCCAAAGTTTCTTATCGTGTATTCAGACTCGCAGCTCATTTGCTTTGTTTTGATTCAGGAACTGATTTGTAGAGTTTGTCAGATACATGTTTTTAGTTAGAGGCTGCAACAAATAATTTGATAATGATATATCAGCTGAAATAAACACATTTAATGCAAACCCTAAAATGTGCTTATTAAGACTTGTGAAAATACTTGTAATGGAGGCATCCCATCAGTGCATATCAGATTCATCAAAACCAATATTTTTCTGACAACTGATATATTGTTTGTGCTATACTAATTTGGCACAAATGTTGCATCTTCACCTTTGTGTTCCCACAGAAACATTAAATTGTTGTAAACAAATGGGAAGATTAGCCTTAAAAGACATCCTCCTCCATAGCAACAGCTGTGTGTATTGCTAGTTGTTTTTATTGATTTTATGTGGTAAATATGCCAGTGTTCATTAAAATAATTAAATATCCAGTTACAGAGAGCATCTAAACTAAAACTAAAAAATGTCTTGATCAATCTTATTAGAAATCGTGCTGACTCAAGAATGTGCTGTTGAGTTGGGCTGTGATCGACACATAACACCAAACACCTGCACAACAATTGCTCTCTAGATGGTCTAGCTTGTTCTAGCTATCTCGTCAAAAAAACATCCAAATGGGCTAGGTGTGAATATACCCTGACCTAATCTTGACCATATTTTATTTGATATATTCACAAACTTTTCCTAAGCACAGTTGCATTATGCAGATACTGCAGAAATATAGAACCTTTAAAATGTAGGACATTAAAATGCTGGACATTAAAAAAACATGTACTGAACATCAGGGTTTGTGCCCAGTATCAGTGTTATTGTGCTCTGAAAATATCTAGTCTTTTTTTATTTTCTGATTTTGAATGCCAAAGCCCTGATGTTTTCTCTTGATGTCTGACAATATCTTAGATCAGTGAAATCTCCCATGATATCAAACTAAATACTGCAAATATCTCAAGAGTCTTGGGCTGGATTCTGTTTCAAGTCTATTGAACAAACAACACTTTTACAATATAACCCCTGGTGTTATCTTTCCATGCAGATAGAGTCAATTTGGTTTTATTTGCTGAGGTTTAGAGATCTCTTCCACTGAGACCGCTGCTCACTGAATGCCTTGTAATAGCCACAAATAAAACTTCTTCGCAGTACTCAAATAGTCTTGCTTTTAGGTCTGATCCCCCATTGTAAGTCTGCAAGCAATTGTCATCATCAGTTAATTTGTTGGTTATAATCTTGAAAAGTCGTTAAGTCAGTGAAATGTCAGCAAACAGTGAAGAAATGTTTTGTACACCAAACAGTCCAAAACCCGAAGATATTCCTTTCACAGTCATACATATTGTATATGACAAACAAAAGCAGCAAATCCTCACATTTGAGAGGCTGGAATCTCATTTGTATGTTTGGTTTATTTTTGCTTTTTTGCTCATTTTCTGTCAGTATATTTTAATTGACAAACTGCTTCAGCTCTACTCCAGTGATCTCTACAATATGTGGTGGACTGTAGACAGCAGCGGAAACACAACAAAACTATCATATTCTACACATATTCTTTTAATTTGACCAAATAGTTGCCGTTTCTGCTCATGATAGACTAAAAACTTGGATGCAAATGCTTTTTCTGAAGCTTTTCTTGATTATTTTGGCAAGAAAATGGCTAGTCACACTGAACACTGGCTGCCATCACTTTCAGTCCCACTGACGACAACCTTCGAACAAACCTGCATCGGTCAAACCCTAACTTAAACAAATGACAGTGCGGCCGACAAACACAAATTGTGAGACATCAGCCGTCAACAGAAGAGCAAGCTGAATGAGATCACATTATCACATCAGGCTGAGAGTGGATTAGAGAGCAAGAGATTGTAGCTATGGGCCTCTGCTGCTGGTGACTCATCTGACCTGATTCTGAGCAGCAGCAGCAACAGAGAGGCAGAAAGGGACAATGAAACACACATCTATCACCTACCTGTCACCATATGTGGGATGTTGTTCTTCCACATATGCTTTGCGTTGTTAAAGCTGATTAACATTAAATCCAAAGCTCCATTTCCTTTGTTCTTACTGTTAAATAAAGGGTGTTATGCTTTGGCACGATATGTTAGATTTAGTGGAAGTAAAGGTGTGGAAAACTGCATTCAGTGCAAGTTTGTAAATGTCCAAACAATTGGGGTTGCGGTGATAAACACATTACCTTTTTAGCAAGCTTAAATGCTGCTGGCTAGGTACTAGCATCTGTACCACTAGCATGTGTAATTCAGTGGATTTTCTTGTAGAGGTTTTCCTTTATACGTTTTTCTGAAATGCTAAAAGTTAGTGCTTCATATTTAGAGATAAACAGATATCTTCTGCCGAACTAGATATTAGATCTTTTGATAGGACTTTTGAGATAAAGCAACACTTATTTTGCAAACACTCAGTAATAATTAACTCAACTAGCTGTTATAGTATCCAGACATTGATGTGTTTTCACAAATATTAACCCATTTACAGTGACAGTGAGCAGTTAGCACTGTATCTGCTACTACCAGTTACAATTGCATTC